>NC_140919.1:29760848-30308348 GCF_045865225.1 Trachurus japonicus
ACTTTACTATTTTTCAAACATTCCGCTTTTCCGACATTGATTGATTACGTTATCAGACGTGTCCTTCTGATTTTACATCTGAGACACTATTTCTCATACACAAATACATAGGCCTATAAAAGAGAAGAAAAAACAAATCCGCCAAGTTTAAAAGCACACTGGCAGCAGCGCACACTGATCTGCAGCTACCGAGACTATTATTATTCTGTCACCTGAGTTAACGAGGTGCACGTGTGTTTGGAGCTGACGAGAGAATAAAGAGTGAGACAACGCGGCCCTGCGGAGGAACTGTGAAGGACTCAGCTGTAATGGAAAATGACCTAAACCGTGTCCAGTAGAGCTGTAACTATGTAGTGGAAAGGCGTTCAAAGTAATGGTAACTATCGTCCTGCTTTACATTGCTTTACCCCGTCCGCCCGTTGTCTTCGTTGTCACTTTGTTGTCACTTTGTAGCACTCATGGCTAATTAATATGCACGTGCTGACCATATATGGTTGTATAGGCATTCCGGGGGCACTGCTTACTTACAGTTTTGATAAATGAGGCCCCAGGCCCAGACGCTCACAGATGCACCTTCTCCGCGGCTCATCCGCGGCGCTGTCCGTGGTGCTGAAGGTGACAGGTTAACTTGACAAACAAACTGCAGCATAGTTCTGTTTGTTTATCATGTGTGTCAGTTTTGTTTGCGACTTGATAGTTTAGTTGTTGAGATTAAGAACACCACTCCCTCATCAAACCGGTGATAGGCATGTTGAAAAGAAAAACAGAGAGAGACACGCCTAGGTATCGCAGCTGTAAAAAAAGAAAAAGAAAAAAAAAGATGACGTGTCGGACTAGCGATACCAAAAAGTGTCGGAATAGCGGCATGTTTAGATAGTGGGATGTCGTAATAGCGGGATGTCTAAATAGAGACATGTCAGAATAGCGGGATGTCAGAATAGCGGGATGTCTGAATAGCGGGCGAACCCCCACCAATGAAATGAGAAAGCACACAGTATACTGCAGTTTAATAGTGCTACAGTATAGGGAATAGCACAACCCTTTTCACTTTCCCAGGAGTTTGGTGGGCAATAGCTGATAGCTGAGACTATTCACAGGTACGAAATATTTGGTTATCAATTTTTCACATCATGACATTCACACATGAAGATTTTTGGGATATTTCCATGTTAAACACTTTAAAGAAAGTGATCACAATGTGAGAATGACTCAAACTACTTATGAACTGTGTTTGCCTGACTTGTTGCTGCACTTCCTCTTCCTCTGCTTGGAGAAATATTTAATCATGGAAAAATGGAATGGTCTATGACAGGGCTATTCAACTATAGCATAGTGACGTTTCAATGCTCTTTTTCACACAGTGCTCTTTTTCAAACTGCTGTGTGAATGGTACAGACAGGAAGCTGCTTCTTAAATACAAGGTGACCCCGCCCAGGTGAGCAATCAACCATTTTGGAATCAACCATTTTGAAAAAACAGGTGTGACTTCCACAAGATAGTTGACAAACTAAGGTGAAACAGTAATTTTTTTTACAAAGTACAAATTATTAATGACATTAAATGAAATTCTAATGTTCAAAGTATGAATTTTCTTGAACTGTTAGTGTTCAGCAGATATTTTTTATTTTTTCCACTTTTTCATAAGCTTTTTTCACATGCCCGGACATAAATTGTCCTGCGGTGTGACATCACATTACAGTAAAATTTACAAAAATAATAATAATATTTTCAAATATAGATTACTTTAATTGAAAGTTTAAGGATCCCTTTCTGCAAACTATCATTGATAATCTACACAGGTAACTTATTCTAGCTATTTTTCAGTTCCATTCTTTAATTGTAGCCTCTTGTATTGCTCACACTAGTGAAACTTTCTTACAAAATGTTAATATTATAATGAAAATGCTGTTTTTTCTTACAGTTACATTATGCATTGTTTAAAAACAAACACATGAGGATTGGATTAACTAAATCTTCATAAAAGCCTTTTAATTTTATTTTAAGTGGTGTCACACCGCCATGACATGATGTCACACCACAGGACAAGATGAGACACTATACGATTATTAGTAGAAATTTTATTAGGTGCTACTAGAACAATTACATTCATTTATGTAAATCATCTGACAAAATACAAAAATATAGTTTTCACTCTTGGCTCTAACTATATGAATTTTAAACACAAAACTTAATATTTGTGAACAAGACATGTTAACATTTTGGAGACATCACATCAGATTTGTAACTAAACAAGACACACTGTAATTAATGACAATTATTTTAACTCATAAAGTCTAGGATAGTCAAGACTAAGAATTTTAACAACATTTTAAGCACATTTTCAAAACAACTTATAATTTGAACAGCTTGGACACATTTACTTTCTCCTTCTTTCCCTAAGTATCTCCACACGCCTGACCTCATCCTGGTTCAGCCTTTCACAGTACTCCTGTCCTTCTCTGCTCATTCCTAAAACAACAAAAAACAGTTCAAAACAATTCTCAGTGACCAAGTAACTTTTTCATACACAACAAACAATGATAAAACAGGGGAACAAAGGGACCGCAGATAAAAAAATGAGCTCCAAGCTAATTCAATGCATTAAATGGCAAAATTATGCTAAATATTGTACATGGTAACCTTTACAAAATACAATATAATGATAAAATGTTACAAAACAGCCTACATTTTAAAAACAACAGGCTTTTAACTCATAACACAGTTGACTAAGGTGTGTCACACCGTGGGACAATACTGTCACACCACAGGACATTTACACAATTGTGGCCATTTTGAATCGTTACTATACATTGCTGAGTGTTAGCATCTTGCTAGCTGAATAAATATAGTGTTTCTAACCTTATTAGGTCATTTTTTGAAAATAAATGTCTTAATTTTCTCAAAGTAGAGCTGTCACACCGCAGGACTAACAAAAGTGGACACGTTGATCATTTGACACAAAGTATGAAATTTGTTAAATTAATGAGAGATTAACACTCACCTTTTAATCCTCAAATGACAGTGCAATATCTGAGGCACTTCCTGGTTCCTCTTGACAAAAGAACACCTATAGTTGTCTATAAAAAATGCCTGTTTAAAAACCCTGATCTTTCATGTCACACCGCAGGACAGCATTGTCATTACAAAAATGAACTTACTGTGATATTTAATATAGGAGTCTTGTGCATTTTAAACCTTTCTATTAGTCAAGTAAATATGTATAAATGAATGCCAAAAGGTGTTTATGAACAATTATTTTGATGATAGTATTTATTTTATACATGTTAATTTTTCATATCTAATTTATTACGGTCACACCGCAGGACTTTTTCCATGGTTATCGTAAAATAAAGACAGAATAAAACATATCCTTAATCAAAAAGGAAAACAGTTACATTAAACATCCTATTTTGCATTATTGACATGAGTTATGTGGAGGAAGAATACATTTTAATGGATATTTTTACTTGATTACGGAAAAATCATGCGTCATGTCAACATTATTAATACAGAGATGCATTCTCCACAAGATAAATTACATGGTGGAAGAAAACATTTTTTTAGTAGAAAAAGGCATAATATATCTGTAAAGTACAAAAATCGTTGTATCATGTAGTAGGGAAAACTCTGGTCTGCTGTCAGCAGTGTGTCGTGAAATGGGCATGTATCGTTTAGGAGCGTCAAAATTTTCTTTTGGCAAAAATATTGCACAATTTCTCCACTCTTTCTTTGCTCCTCACTTTTAATGTTGGGTTTTATGAAAACAAAATTGCACGGACCGTTTTTATTTTTTGTATTCTTATGATAATGAGTATCGGTTGATGGACTGGGGGCCGGTACAGTTGACTAGCGGGCCGGTCCTGGTCGGTCCTGGCCCGCTAGTCAACTGTGGCAAGACTCGCTAAAAGGCAGGGACAGAGCTGACCAGGATCATTGCTGCCAACTCCTTCATGACATCGAACAGGTTCTTATATTGAGATCCTTTATCCACTAATGGAGAAATCTTATAACAGTGGTGAAAAGAAAGAAATCCAGAAGGGGCAAATACTTTTTCACTGCACTTTATTTAATGGAGAGGGAACAATATGTTCTCAGCTGTAAACGGTAGGTTAATAAAAGGTTGAAAACCACAGGACATTCTTTCTATAATAATAATAATAGGGGCGGTGCGTGGCGCAATGGTTAAGACGGCCGCCCCATGTAGAGGCTACAGTCCTCAACGCAGGCGTCACCAGTTCGAATCCCGTGTCGGGCAGACCTTTCCTGCATGTCATTCCCCCTCTCTCTGCCTCCCCCTTTCCTGTCTATCTCACTATGTGCTATCCAATAAAGGCAAAAATGCCAAAAAATATACTTAAAAAAAAAAAATAATAATAATAAAGTCGGGGCGGTGTTTAGCTCAGTTGGTAGAGCACCTGCCCCATGTGTTCAGGCTAATAGTCCTCACTGCAGGCGACCCCGGTTCGAATCCTGCGCTGAGCGGCCCTATCCTGCGTGTCATTCCCCCCCTCTCTCCCTCCCATTTCCTGCCTCTCTCAACTATCCTGTAAGCCCCCCAGTCTATTTTATATAATTGTGGGTCATTTTGATGTAATGATGTAGGTACTTGCTAACTACTAGCTAGAGGGGTCCAAAGTGAAGCATAGTTTTTTGTCAATAATGTGAACATTTTCCACATGTTCACATACCCCCCACCACCCCCTCCGGACCTCACCAATTTCAAAACCCTGGCTACGGCCCTGCGAGTGGCTTCTATGGCCGCTGCCTGGCCGGAGGTAAACTCTGTTGAGTCGCGTTCATTATACTATGAAAATCACCAAATGCTGACACATTTAAACCTGTGGTAAAGTTATCTGAAATAAAAATAATAATTAAACCTTAGTTTAACTAAATAATTTAATTATTCCTAGGTGAGGCACTGCCTCCCCTGACTTCCGACCCTGAGTCATTAATATATTGAAACATAGGTTGGAACTTATTGACAATCAGCCAAATACATCCACATTGAGGTTAGATGAAAAAATGTTAAATGTGATAAATATTCCCTACAATATCTGTGAGAATCCTTGGAGAATAATCATTGAAGTCCATTGCTCAGGCCAGGTTCCCAAATGCAAATGATTATCCCTAAAAACACTGTAAAGACATGTGGTTATATTCATGCCGTATTTTTCCCAGTTGAAAAACAACTCCATGTCTCAGACTGTAGAAAACTCAATAATTAGTAGCTGCTAGAAATGCTGGAAACTTTGCTGTTACATTGTGTTTGCTGAGAATAATTATGAATTTCCTCTATCACAATGAATGGACATGGACATTTTCATTGGGTTTTCACAATCTGATTGAGTTGGTGAAATCCAATTTCTTTCTGTAATAAATTATTTGATAAAGTCCCCCATGGCAAACAATCCCAAAGTCTCCATTCTTCTAAATCATACATTCTCTGGGGTTGAGTCATTGAATAATGGCCACAGTCACTGAGTGGTACTGTACATCAAGAATTGTTTTGATAAAGCTGTCAAATTATCAGACATATCCAACACCAACTGTAACACATTCCACTTACACAAAACATGCCATATTTAATGGGAAATAGAGGACAGATTTTTTAAAAATTTAAATTCGAACAGTACATTTTAGAGGCTGCGGTACAGTAAGCCGAAGGGGAATGCAGAAGAGCGCGGCTTGAAAGCAACAGTCTGCCTAGTGGAGGCAGGCTGCCGTGGCTGCTGTTACATGCCTTAAAAGCTTGGGGAGCTGCGGCTAGGCCCTGTGCTACACCATCAAGGAGACATCAGGGACAGCCAAGTGCTGCAGACAGTCAGTGGCTGTGGATGAGGAGGAAAGACCCCAGCTGGGCCCCAAGAAATTAGAGACACACAGAGTTCCAGTCTGCAAGTGAAACCGGTAAATAAACTTAACTTAATAACTTGATATAAAATCAATAATGTTTCAGCAAGATTTCCCTTTATCAGTAATACCAGTTTGCTCGTCCTTCAGTTCTCCCTCTGGCATCTTGAAGCAACTGGAGGTTGTGCACAGATTGTCTGATGTGAGAAGTTGTGCTCTCCTCTGCCTTTTCAGCTTCAGCTTGCATTGATCCATGCTTTAAGATATGGTAGAGAGGCTAACACTTTAGAAATTATAAGTGGAGAACATGGCAACAACTGCAGATGCTTCCATGCAGATTTGCTGCATGTTACAATTAATCAATTAACATCCAATTATGCTCTATGACATGTATAAACCTGGTGAGCAAGCCCAGCTGAATCTGACATTGTATCCAGGTGCCAAAAGGATGAGAGCTAAGTGACTTTGAAAGAGGTTGGGGCATGGATGTCAGGAGCTTCAGTCAATAGATGCTCAACCAGCTGGTGTGTCAATAGAGACACCTGCATTTAGATCTATGAGAAACACATGAGTAAATAGGGTCAGAAATGGCGCTTGACAGTGTCATGATTGTGATGTTTGTGCATCAGTGTGACATGTAAAGGGAAAACAGGTGAGTAACTCTGCATTGACGTAACTGACAATGCAGGATTTGATCAGCAAGAAAGGTCTGACAACAGGGAGCGATATTAGCAGGGCTGCAGCAGTGCACAAACCCCTAATTACAAAGATGAATTTGCATTTGAGGTTTCAGTGATGCAAAAAAGGGACTGGTCTACATAGATGTGGAGGTGAGGATGATTCATCCCTCTGCATATTCTTGCCAAGTGCTTTTGTGGTACACACTACAAGCATGAATACTTGAGCCCTACAGGGAGGGGATCCAGTGGTTCTGTTATTCTGTAGGAGGCGCTTTACGGGTATGGTTTGGAACTGTTTGTCCCTTCGAGAGAAGAGTCACAGCCAATCAATACAACATTGTTCAGAGTGATCACCTTTATCTGTCCAAATGGGAGTGGTCTGTTTCAGGATTATAATGCCCTCAATTCCCCCCGCCTTCACAATCACCATATTAGAACTACACCTGAGGAAGATTTTGGACTATATGTTTGACAGTGATCCTAACCATTTTCGTCAAAACATCAAATGAGGGAATGTCTTTTGGAGAAATGGTGTTTACTCCTCCAGAGTCCAGACACTTGTAGAATCAATGCCAAGAAGCAGTGACACTGTTCTTGTGGCACATGACGATCCAACACCTTACTGAGACTTTTATATTGTTTTTTTCTTTTAATTTGTCACAGACATCTTTTTATTCTATCACTTCTACCCAGAGTCAACCAACTGGTAAATATGCCACTTAAATTCATTAGACATCGGCTCATAAAGAGAGTAATTATTTGGAGTCCTGTGCCTCCATCCGGTTAGCATAAGAGTCAATTAGGGTGAACAACTGAATGTTAACTGGCTCATTAGAAGGCTCGAAACAAAGCAAATGTCACATTTCCATAGCAGTGGTACCACTGTATAGTGAAGAGAGTTAGCGGGCCAGTTTAAGGTGTCAAGACAATCCATATGGAAAATTCAATAATGTCTGTGGAATTAACACTTACCACCATGTTGCATACATTCATTTACTTTACCCACCTGGTTTCGCTCTGTATTTTTAAAGATTGTCTGCATTCAGTGATGTGGCAAGATCACAATTTGCAGTGGTTCAAGGTAATAAAAAAATGATGGTGTTATTCACACTACATACAATCAACTCTATTTCTGAAAAGTAACTGCCATTATTTTTTTAAATTTGAAATACTTAAATGTTCAGAATGAAATGTTACTGTAACTCATACTTCAACAGCTAAAGATGATATAGAAAGGACTCCATGATATTGGCGAGTGCTGGACGATATGGGAAAAAAATCATATCTCAATATTTAATATTTATGAAACAGTATCTCAATATCAATATGATATAATTTGAAATTAAGCATTCTTCCAAAAAACACATTACAGAATAGAGGTATGTAAGTGTGTGGGTGTGTGTGTGTGTGTGTTGCAGAGGTGGGTAGAGTAGCCAAAAATTGTACTCAAGTACGAATATATTTACTTTAGAATAATGTTACTCAAGTAAAAGTAAAAAGTAGCCATTCAAACATTTACTTGAGTAAGAGTAGAAAGTACTTGGTGAAAAAGCTTCTCAAGTACTGAGTAACTGCTGAGTAACCTCTGATTTGTTCGTTTAAAGGGGACCTATTATGCTCCTTTTGCACAAACTAAAATAGTTCCTGGGTGTCTTAAAGACATGTCTGTGACATGCTTCGGTCAAAATACCCCAAAGATCAAATATCACAGCACTCTCAAAAACAGGGCTGTGCAAAACGGTCTGTTTCAGTGGCCCCTCCCTTTACAGTAAATGCAAATGAACCCCTCCCTCAGCATTGCGTTACCATGACGACGATGTCTACTACTAGTACCTATACTGATTTGGCCAAAATGCAGTATGCAAACAAAAGCTAAATCTGCAGTAGGCAAATTGCCAGTATTTCCAGTATGCATCTGACCAGTCTATATTGTGTAATGAAATGCGCCCGTGACCTAGTCTCATCCTAACCAAGCTATCATAGCTAGCTATCATACTGACAACTGAAATAATTACTTTCAGGTATTGTGCCTCCTCTATTACAGTTTTTCTCCATTGGTTTGGCTCATTTTTCAAAACAGAAATCACATTCTCAAAACAACATGGACAAACCTCCAAACCACTTGGTAAATGTTCACAAAAGAATTGTATTTCTCATTCATTTCATCACATTGTAGCCTAAATGTCTTCGTACATCTTTGCAAATGATTAAGTACAGGTAATGTGTGATGTCAAACCTTATAGGCTACTCTTACCCTAAAATCCTGTTTTTATTTTATTTTATTATTTATTTATTTATTCAGTTTTACACACAATTGTATTCTGTTAGCTAGACAAAAAAAAAAACTAGTCCAGTAACTATTGTCTTCATTGTGCGGTACGTCTTCACGTTTACGCGCTCCCTACACAAGCAGAAGTCGATGTATAGTGTGGGATGAGATCTAAATAACAGAGAGCAGTGTGCACCTTTCTCTCATGTTGACCACGTAGTTTCATATTAGAACAGGTGCGCCAGTGCCAGTGGATCAACAATCAGACCTTGCTTGGGCTTGACACAAGATGCCTGAGATGTCCCCGCCATGTCTTTCACTGCAAAGCACTCCTTTGTCTCTTTTAGGTGATGATACATGTGCTGCCTTGCTTTGTCACAACTTTGACGAGGCACGACCTATACAACACCTCTCTCTGCTGTACATCCTCCTTTCAAAACCTGAAATATCTCCAAATATTGAAGGGTGATTCATTTTCCGCCACCAACTCTGTAGAAAGTGCAGATTCTGCTCCGACCTTGTCTTCAGCATTCATCTTTCTCTACCTTTCAATTTTTTCGCTGTGTAGTGTGTGTACCAGCAACATATCTCCCTTGCTTAAGTGGATGTTTGTGATTGGCTGAGCTATGCAGGTCAAGCTGGGGAAACTCTACATCGTCAATATCGCTCCCTTTTGTGATATTAATATTTTGCATGTTCATATCTGGATATGCATAAGGTAATGATACATCGTTCAGCCTAAATATCAGTAAAGTGTAGAATTATCATATTCCAAAAGAATATAAAAAAAGAACTATGTACTAAAAATACATATTTGCATGAAAACACCAATGAATAACAAAAATGGTCAAGCCTGGCAAACAAGCGGTGTGTTCCCACAGTGACACTTTAAACTGTTCACATTTCATGAAAGAACAGAAGCAGCAACACTAAAAAACTTGTTTATAAACCTTTTGTCTGGATTGCCTCTGGAGGACTGTGACCTGTGTAGACCACTGGAGCGCTGAATATACAAAGACAATTGGGGGAGTCAATGTTTTTTTCTCAGGTGAAAGGGAAACTAATATCTTGTAGTATTACACACCTTACAGTTACTCGCTTGTTTAACTAAAGCAGTCACATAAATGTAGTGAAAGGGATAGTTCACCCAAAATTGAAATTTCACTCATTATCTACTCACCCTCATGTCGACTAAGGGCTGGGAGAAGTTTCAGAGTTATCCGTGGCTTCTCTGAGTTACAGGGGGTCTCGGCATAGCAGTGCATGCCCATATAACGGTTGCAAATGGATACCAACTGTCTTCGTAACAAAAAGACACACAGTATCCATTTGCAACCGTTATATGGACATGCACTGCTATGCGGAGACCCCCTGTAACTCAGAGAAGCCACGGAGGACTCTGAAACTTCTCCCAGCCCTTAGTCGACATGAGAGTGAGTAGATAATGAGTGAAATTTCAATTTTGGGTGAACTATCCCTTGAAGTTAGAACGATAGCAATAATAGTAGTATTGTCAAAATGCATAATATATCCCTTTAGACACCATGGAAAGGAGGATGAAGTAAAGTTAAACAACCTCAAAGATGCACTGAAGTACTTTCCACCATAATTATTTGCCCCCCTGCTATTGTTAACTTAAATGGTTAAGATGTTCAAACAAAGGAGATGCCTGTTGAATGTACTTACAACAACTAATCCTCAATTGTTTCACTGCTCATACCCAGAACCAGTGGTAGCAAAAAGAAAACATTTTATATTCGCAATAAAATACCAAGCCAACAATGCAGATGATACACCATCTGCTAGCTCAGCACAGTTAGCTAATCTGTAATTTCAGGCAAAAACTATAAACTTCTAACATTATTGTTAATTTGTAAAAACCTTAAGTAAAAAAGACAGATAATTGGAAACTCCTGCTTACAAACCATTACAGGTAAGAAGAATTACATACAGTATATCATATCAGAATCTGAACTGAAATGGTTATCTTTTCACAAGTCTGGATACAGCTCGACAAATAAACCAACATCACACACAGTGTCACACACCAGCCACACAAGGGGTTGGATGATACAGACCCTGACACATGTAACAAGCAGACTTGTGGGGTGGCGATAAAACACAAGCAATAACAAGAATCACTCTGGACAACAGAGGACCTGCATTTCTTGAGTGGCAAAGGAAGTGATACTTCTGGCTGCAGCCCCACCTCTGATATTGGCACTGGTCTGAGAGCAATAGCCAGCAGCACACTAGCACAGCATCTTCCAACTGAAGAAAAAAGCAAATACAAAAATGAATAAACACACTGAAAAAAACACTGAAAATACTACCTGTAAATAAATTCCATGCATGTACCCAGACTCAATCAAATAACTAGTTTTCTCTTCCTGGTCACAAATAGGAGAAGGCTGGCCAAAATGTGAGGTAAACTGAGGAAAAAATGTTATTCAATTTTTACCCTCATCCATCTCTGTATATCTCCATAACTCTACTGAGAGTGTTTTCCTATTGGCAAATGTGGCAGCACTTTAGTAATAAATCATGAGCAAAAGCTATGGCCGCCAGCTCAGCTGACATGATTCTCAACAATTGGATTTCTCTCACTGTGCATATGTTATCAAGGCACCAGCACCATGAAGAACAGCAATTCAGCTGCCAATACGGTGCTGGTTAGTGCCAGTACAAAAGATCTGCAATGTCGTTGATAAATATTTGTCCTTCTTTGCCATTTTATCATCATCAGGTCATGCACAAGTCATTATGAATGTGAGCCTATGAAGGGTGTGAGGACATGATTATTATATTTTTCCTGTTTAATTGTTTGCTGCACTGATAAAGTGTTTTCACATTAACAATGAAATCCAAGGTTCATGGAAAATATTCATTAATAAAGGATGGATATTTCTTTCCCCACAGGCAAAATGTAAAGCTATGCAAATCAAACCAAGAAACTACAGTAAGCTCATAAATTCAAGACTTATCTTCCTTTGCAAATACAGCTAATACAGTCTGAGTAACAATTGGACCTGCTGGCAAGGTTAAACATTTGCAGCTGTGCCCTCTGCCTGTATTTCCATCTCTGTCCAGCAAATGGTGAGAAGTGCTTAGTGAGAAGAGACTGGGGGGAAAAAAGCAGATTAGTCACCAGGAATTGGATTGTGCTTGCCAGAAAAGCATCCTGAAAACATGTGATGAGCTTCACACAGCCAGAAACGAAGAGCGAGTGAGAAATTGAGAGGGGAAAAGAACGGAGTGGGAGTGGAGGTGGGTGTGAACAACAGCTACTGTAAGAGTTCTGAAGAGACAGCAAATGATCCACAGGGTGAAATGGAGAGCGCAGGCCTCGTCACAGTCAGCAACTCACAAACATAACAGCCCTTACAAGGGGCAGGCTGCCTATAATTTTCTTGTATCTTGAATTTTGTTGTGTTTGGTTGGTGTTCACATGATTGCAGGATCACGTCCATGAACTGTTTTTCAAGATGCCTATAGTGAAAGACTTTTATGTTTGCAGGAGTGTTTATCCTAATTCTGATTCACTTATGCTTTTTTTCTCTCAAGTTAATGTGTCAACATGGCCTGTGAAGTTGTGCATCTTTCTATCAGTAAAGTTCTTGTATGCACTAGCAGATGGGGAGCAAAAGAACATCAGAGCATGACATTATAATGAGTCTACTTATCACAGCATCCAGGGAAGCAGACAGTTACGCCATTGTCATCAGTTACAATACTGGCTCTGGCTAAGAGAGACAAAAACTTTCATGTGGAAAGTCTTTACATAGGAATCAATAGGATCAGGGAGAACTGCTACTGAATGGAGACATGCATGGACATTGTGAAACTGGTAAAGCCATTAGTGAATGATGGTAACATTGAAAGTATAGTATAGTGCTGCAATAATGTGTTACAGTGTACGTTATGGTATAATGGTAAGCAACAAATAAAAAGTATTTTACATTTCATGTTCGGTTAATTTAAGTAATCAAACATTTGTGAATGTGTTACACTTTATATTAAATATTAGGGGGTTACCAGACAGCAAACATTAATTTTGTGACATAGCCACCTTCACATTTTCTCCTTTCGTCAAAGACTGAGATTTTTAAGTCATCTCTCAAAACCTATTTTTTCTCCCAGGCTTTCAGACCTGTGTGACACGAAGTCGTTTGGTTTGCTGAATGTATGTGTCATTGCCGAAATTGTCTTTTGAAATTTACTATTGTATTTTATTGTTATTTATTTTATGTAAATTACCTTGGTCAACCTAGGTTGTTATAAGGTGCTCTATAAATAAATGTGACCTTGACATTGACATGTTGACTTGTCAGTATAGATTAGGCTGGGTGGTACTAAAACTTTACCTGAGTTCAAGTCAGTTACCAAAACAATAATACCTTATACCTTGAAGAATGCACAAAACCCTGTCAGTATTTTAGCATTAGCAATAAATAAAATGACTGTATAATGGGAAAGATGATTCCAGTTCCCCTCAGACAGATAAAGTCAATGAGCAAAATGGAGCATTTAGCTGCTAAAGAGCCCGATATGTCCCTCAGGAGTTGTTGGAGAGTAAAACGGAGCAAAAGGGACCCTGCATATCCGAGTTCACAACTGGAGCACATATCTTTCCATACTTTCCATAGTTTGATTCTTCCTGTGCTATTGACATATTTGTTCGCTAGCAAAAACATAAAAAGCAGCCAGCTGTACAGTAGGTATTTGATCATCCAAATCCTTGTGAAACAGGGTCAGTAAGTCATTCTAGCTTTATGAATATTATGGGTTAGGCAGTTCACATATCATATTTTCAGATGCATACCTGAAATGTCAACGCAGTACAGTAGTTTTTGTTTTATCTTTGTGTATAAGAACAAAGTGTGATGATATGATGAAGGTAATAGAGCTGTTAAAAACACAGTAGGTCTTTGATGCTCGTTTCCTAGGTTCCAGTTTCAATTATGTCTCGTTACAGTAATTAAATTCTTCATGTTCAACATACCAGAATGGCCCTGATTTTATTAACATTTACTTGGCATTTTCCCTGAGCTTTTGGAAGTCTCCTAATTTTTTGGGACCTATTGCAAGTTCATTATTGATTGATTTGCCATTAATTTACACCATTACTGTTATAAAGTGTTAGCAAATTGTTAACCAACAGTCTAACTATCCTAAGATAATAAATATGATATGACATACAACTGAGAAGAAACTGGCAATCATCATAAGTAGAAGAAGTAAAACCAGACCAAGAGGACATAAAAAAGGGACAAGGACAAAAAAAATCTGAAAAAAAGCAGCAACATCAACAACAAAAAACAGTAGCGACAACAACATTAACAACAACAACAACAAACAAACAACAAAAACACAATGAAGGTGAAAATTATGTATAGAGAGAAGAAAAAAATGATAGAAAAGAAGTAAGACGGCCCTCCATTACAATTATCACCATTTCAGGTAAGGTATGGAGGGTATGCACATGACGTCACGGTACTCGGAAGTCGCTGTGGAACGTCCACTGAGTGGTAAAAAGACGAGTGGCAGAGCCGCCAAAGTTTAAAAACCAGTAATTAAAAACGAGTACGTTTTCGTAAGTAACGAAGCGATTTTCTCCGAGCCCACACAAGTCTGACATGTCTAGCTTTGCCAGCATGTAAAGCATGCATGACCTAACAGAGCTGCTAAAAATCTTGAGGAAACGTCTCACTTTGACCGAGTTACATTCAAGAACCTGTTCTCAATGACGGAAAGTAAACTCACTGGAGCGGTCATTTTTTTCTGATCGATCAGCTGTGTTTACAGTTTCAGGTGTCATAGTTATGATGTTTAGACAGATAAATTAGTCCTCTAACACATCCTACAGTTTGACTGGTCAGAGTTTTTCCAGAATAAAAGCAGCTCGTGTTTTAGTGTCGGGAGTCACTGTCAGGACGACAGTAACAGCTGTAATCTCGTCCCTCTGCACAGTAACAGTGAGCCTGTCAGTCACTCTGCAGGTGCCGCGGTCACACTGTGTGTTACAGGAAGTGTCAGTGGAGCAGACGCTTTTGGGGAGCTGGTTGTCGATTCCTTTTGACATCAATTTGTTTTGATATAAGATATTTTATCCAGTTTATGAGTCCACCGCTATCCGCCAGCATGTTGAGGGACGCTTGTTTTGCCACTCAGTCCGATCGAACGGGGCGTTGCCGAGGGCAACATGATGTAAACGCATACCCTCTATTAAGACCAACCTTCACCCTGGCTCAAAATTCCCCACCCACGTTCGAAAATCACACTCTGTTCTTTATTTCTGTTAATGTCTTTTTCAAGTGTCCACTGAAATTTCAGGAACATTTTGAAGCTTTCTAGATTTAATTGTTGTCTTTTTGTAGCTCGGAAAATAAAGGCTTTTCCCACCAAAATTCTGAATGTTAACATGCCTATGTTACACAGATTATCTAAAATAAATTAGAATTTATAAATAAATTCAATAATCAAAACATGTTTTTGAAAAGTCTTCATTTGTGTATTTCTATTCAGACTTTCAGTATGATGTTATGAGCTGTTAACTTGCCTCTTGCCCAGAGGTTCAACACAAGATTTCAGCACCAAGGACAGCTCCTTAAATATCCAAACACCAGTGCACGATAACCTGCTGTCAACTGAGGACATTCCTCTCAGAAAAATGCATGTGTGATTATACCAACACTGCTTCTTAGACGTGATTTATATCAAGAGAACTTTCTGATTAACATTCAGATTTCCACTCTATTTAGCTGTGATATAATCACGTTCAACATCTCTCTTTATGATGTTGGAGTCTTGGCACTGCATAGGACCCACTTAATTTTTAATTTCCTCTCCAGGTTCACTGCTGTCGTCCTGAGACACTTGTCAGAATTTATAGGATTCTTTGAGACCTTCAGCTGTCAATGTATGTAACTATTCTGTTACACAACCCAAGGAACCATGCCTCGCAAAATGGGACTGGATAAGGATAGAAATAAATGTCTCTTTTAAATGTGTTTGACTTTCCCCCACAGGATTACCCACTACAATTTATTTATATCTAAACTGCATTTTTGTCAACTGAATATATTGTGTGACATTACACAAAAAATATATGCTCTCTACAGCAATAAAGAACAAATCACACATGCATTTTCTAAATGTTTCTGTAAGAGACACATTTTAACATTTAACATACTCCTCTGTTTATCCTAAAAAAAACTGTGCTGCTAATAGCCTCAGCACCCTTGTGTCCTTTCTACATCTTTGTAGCAAGCAGCCCAGCTTCCTTATCAACAATGTATTAGCAAAACAGCTATACATTTATCCTAAATGCCAATGGAAATGGTCCTAGATTAAATTGCTGAAATAGCTTGTGCATGTAGACCTGGATTGCGGTGCAAGTAACTGTAAATTTAACTTGTGTGATCTCAACCAACATAAAGACAGTACAGATTTATCAACTAGTGAAAGGGGAAAGGACAAAAACCTTTCATTCATGTCTTGTGACAGTTTGCTGTTGTACACAACATGGTACACATTTTTTGGGATTAATGGCCAGTGAAATTAAAATGATGTTATGCTCCACCCACTGTATTAGACAGATCCACCAGCGATGACAAGGGGTATTTACTGTCTGTATGTGTTAAGACATCTATTTCAGTGCAGCTTATCATTGTCTGCTGTAATGGCGGCATCAACTTAGTTAAATATATATGTTTAGTTCTGAAGGTTGCAGAACAGCCATGGTAATTACCTAGACAATAGAAGTTATTCTTGGAGGAGCTTTTGCTGGCACACCATTCCTGGTGTTTTTGTAAGACCCTGCTGTTATTTGCTGCGACGCAGACTTTCTGAACTTCAATTAGAGCAGAATAAAAGAGAAAGGTCAAAGATACAATGTTTGACAGTTAGATGTTGCAGTTTGAAAGCTTAACTTGCTGTTTGAGGGCGGGGGTGCTATCAGTGATGCTATCTGTAAAAGAGTGATCCTTTTTTGAAGCAAACCTGAGAATGATATAATTCCGATCCTTTCTCATATCTCCAGAAAGGGGAATGATAAGCAAGATATCACCTGCTCTCCTACATACTGACCTTCATTCAGAAGAGACTACTTACTTGTATATTCTGTAATCAACTTCAGACATATTACAAAGCCATATTCTCTTTCATCTTTCGGATGCCACGTAGGCCAAGAAATGCACATGGAGAACTTGGGTCAAAATGAAATCGAAGCTAAAGTCAAAGCTACCTTGTCACCATCTCAGCAGAAAGATAAGGAGCGATGGCAGTCTTTTATGCCACCAACATTTCTGTAATGTTGACAATAAAAGTGTCTGACAAAACATTGTCACAGGAGTAGTGGGACAGTGAATTATATAATGTTGCAAGGTTCAATACACACTTGTATCATTAACTATGTCGTGTAATGTAATGTTTTTGTTTTCTCAAAATAAAGCAGGAAAAAAACAAAACGTGTCCTATCTTTATAATCAGCTTAGTCTATCACAGTGTTAAGATTCAAAACGGAAGTGCCTGATGATGTTCGTGCAGTCAGACCTCTCAGAACTTTGGTCTGAGTCTCAAAAAAAATGTCACTGGCATATGCAACATGATTCAAAATATGAGGCATTTCAGTTGGATTATTATTATTTTTTTACTTTGGAGTCATTGAAGAAAAGCTGCAACTGATGAAAGCACAATTTTGCGTACTTATTTCTCAGATCAGTATTGAATGTGTCACAGTTTAAGCTACTTACAGTGCACCACAGATCTTTTGACTCCAGTTGAGACAAATTACAGCCTGACAGCCTTGGGCAGGTTTCTCATGATTGTTTCTGTAGGCTAGAAATGAGAGATGATGGTGTCTTTGTCATCAGGGCTTCAAGACCTCAGAATAACCTGCCTGTGGTTTAGTAACTCATAATTTATTCACTTTTTCGAATCAATTTAAGACACCTGCTTTCATGTGCCCTCCTGTTAATGTTTCTTATGTAGCGACTACTACACTTGAATTTAAATTTGCACTTGTGGAAAATTAGGTCACCGTCTTTGATTGAAGTAAAATAGACAAACTAAATGAATCAATCTATGATCAGAAGTAGAAAACTCAACGCATCTCCATCTCTGCTAAGAATGGGTACTGACTACTGACTTCTTTTTTAAAAACCTAAGCATCAATAGGTTCTGTTGTCAGCACAGGCAAAATAAAGAAACTAGACTAGATTTGCTTTTGCTAGCAATTCTATCGCGCATTTCCACATCTCATCTCACAGATTGAGTTTGTCTGTGACTCTCTCTCTGACCCAGTCTGTGTGAGCTGCAGAAGCATCATTTCCATACACCTCAAAAGCAACCTCTCAACAAATCTTGTTTCTGTTACTTTTACAGTAGTCTGGACTGCAACAGTAGCAAAAGTGGTGGAAAATTGAGAAAGCAACATACGTAGGTGAGACACCAAATCATGTTGATATGTTCAGAAATGGTAGAAAGACAAATGACTTGGAAAAGAAAATGCACTGGACCAATCATCTGGCAGCCTGGGTTTGGATATTGTGAGCAAAATATTGAGCAAGTAACAGTGATGTGCAAAATATGCAGCAAAACTATTGCCATGAAAGGTGACAGCATCACAAATTTGTTTCATTGCTTGAAATGCCATCAACTACAAAATGAAAAATTCCTCAAACTCATCATGGCTGCTGTAACAAACTACGTCGCTCAAGACATGGTCCCAGTGAAGTGGAAAAGCCTAGATTCAAAAACCTCATTCAAACATCCAAAATATGAATGTCTGGCTGCAATTCAGTACCACCAGAGTTGTGTATTTCAGTGAGGGAAAAAGTGGCCCAGCAGATAACAAACATGACCGACCGCTGATCTCTGGTGGAGCAGAATGTGTGAGCCATATATGAGTTTGACTGTTCATTATAATGGCCAATGGTATTTCAAAAGTTTGTGCCTTCGAATGAGCTTTGCTTCTGATGATCAGGTGAGATCATCGCAGTGTTAGAAAAATGCATTATATCATGGACTTCTGTACTAATTAGGGCAACACAGTCTCACCCCTTTGCGTCAAACGGTTGACGCTTGGTCAAGGCCCCTTACGTCAATATACTGACGTGGAGGGGGTACCCTCGAGGTCGTTTCTCGACGAATAGGGCCACTCATAGACTTGAATGCAAATCCCTCGTCGTCGGATTTTGACGAAGGGGGGCGGGACCGTTTCTCCCTCACTCCCAGTGCGTCAACAGCCTGACGAACGGTCACTGTCCCTCATCGTCACATACCTGACTCATTAGGTGCCCGTTTTTCGTCAGGTTTTGACGCGCTCGGCTTTCAGTTGATTCCAATGCAGTTCCCTTCGCGGCGATATGTGAC
Organism: Trachurus japonicus; assembly: GCF_045865225.1. Classification (NCBI taxonomy): domain Eukaryota; kingdom Metazoa; phylum Chordata; class Actinopteri; order Carangiformes; family Carangidae; genus Trachurus; species Trachurus japonicus. The sequence goes on from NC_140919.1 coordinate 29,780,022, forward strand.
GCTCAGAGCAAGTGATCCAGCCGACCCGGCTGCGGCACTGACAGACGCTGTGAGCAGAGAATAACTTTTTTTTTTTTTTTTTTTTTTTTAACTTTTCCTTAAAGCTTTATTGAACCTGATGCTGCTGTGTCTGACGTAGCTTTCGGCAAGGACATCCTTTCGGTTATTTATTTATTTATTTAGTGATCATGGTGTTTGGTGCAGAATAATCAATAAATAAATAAATAAATTACGTCCTTGTCGGAAGCTGCGTCAGACCAGGAGGGGGGGGGGGTTGTGGATTCTACAGGTGAAGACCACTTCCGCGTTCAAAAAGCTGCTCTGTTTAATCAATATTCTGAAGAAAGATCTGATTATTAGCCACAACGCTGTAACCATCCAAGGAAGACTGTGTAACAATATTATGTGCTTCTGCTGAGTCCAAAAGCCCTTTGTAATATCAACTTTATTTTAAGAAAACACGCTTTGTTTCCAATGTCATATCACGGAGAAGCACTACATTACCCATAATCCTCATATTTATCAGCGACGTGTCTGATTGGTTGAGCTTGCTGTTACCAGCAAATGAAAAAATAAAACAAATTGAGCTTATATTATTTTCTTAGTAACTAAAAGGTCTTAACATCTTTTTTGTTTTCAACATTGAATAAAAAAAGGGTGCTATATTGTTAAAATTCAACAATAAAGTGCATAAAAGTTGGCTTGACTTCTTTCTTTTTTTCTTTTTTTTCATAATTTTCACCAGCATCTTTCTGGTCCACATCACATCATATTTATTGTAATTTTTAATTCAATGAGTGACATTTTATTTTTTATCTGAAAAACATTATTATGAATTCAAGGGTCAGAGGTCACTGATTAGTGTTAAATTTAACCTTTTTGACCCTGTTTCCTTGAATAAATCACTAAGACTTTGATGCGGGAAGCTGAGATTTTGATTTGATTTTGTTCAGAGCACTAGGGACAAAGTTTCTGTAGAATTTCAGACCTGTCGGACGTCCAGAAGGGTCACAGCTGACTGTCCAGGCTCGTTTCTCGGCCTTCAAAGCCTAGATTTAGAAGCCTTTTGTCTAATAACGTCTACATCCTTGGGGTTATAAGGCTGAAAGTTTCATGCATTTGTCCGGGGCCTAAGGCCATCCACCATGTGCAGTTTTTCAAACCCGTGCGACCTTCACAAGTGTCAAAGGTCACTGATTTGTGACCTTTTTGACCCCGTTTCCTTGAATAAAACACCAAGACTTTGATGCGGGAAGCTGAGATTTTGATAGGTTGTCCAGAATGTCTAGTAGATTGTGTGTGCAAAAGATTCAGAGCTCTGTGACATTCAGAAGGGTCACAAATAGCCAAAAAGCAATGCTCCTTTCTCTGACCTCTTATTAAAGGAGAAATGCAATTCTTTAATAGCTTCCAGATGCTTTGGCCTATCAGGCTGAATTTTTAGCTAAAGGAGCTGGTGTACGATCAGGAAGTAGGGGAGCTGTGCATAAAGCCAATTGGTAAGTGTCAAAGGTCACAGGGGTCAAACATCAAAGTGAATCCAGCCATTCCTGCTTTTTCTCAACAAAACATACACGCTTTAAGTTATCATCATGAAATATTAATAGGTTGTATATCAGAGAGTCCTCTATCAGAATATTTTGGTCCCGTTGCTCTAGGGGCCCCAGGGGGCCCCGGGGGGCCACTTGGCTTTCCCATGCTCCCACAGAGTTGGGTCTCAGGGTGATGGATAAGGGCCTCACCATGAGTCCACAGGCCAAGTTTCAAGTGATTTGGTCGGTTTCTATGGAAACGGCGGCCTCAAGGATACAGAGGAATGCGACTGTTTGAAGCCCCGCCTCTCGAAAAGTAATGGCTCAATCAGGACCAAACACACATCTACGCGTTCGTCTTGGGCCCCCGAACCATATATTACGAAATCAGAACTGTACGACTTTTGGAAATGTGTTTTGTCTATTTTGGCTTTTCAGACTCAGAGTCTGTCAGACTTAAAGCTTGAGAGACCCTCTTAGTCAGAAAAGCCGAAATAGACAAAACACATTTCCAAAAGTCGTACAGTTCTGATTTCGTAATATATGGTTCGGGGGCCCAAGACGAACACGTAGATGTGTGTTTGGTCCTGATCGAGCCATTACTTTTCGAGAGGCGGGGCTTCAAACAGTCGCATTCCTCTGTATCCTTGAGGCCGCCGTTTCCATAGAAACCGACCAAATCACTTGAAACTTGGCCTGTGGACTCATGGTGAGGCCCTTATCCATCACCCCGAGACCCAACTCTGTGGGAGCATGGGAAAGCCAAGTGGCCCCCGGGGCCCCCTGGGGCCCCTAGAGCAACGGGACCAAAATATTCTGATAGAGGACTCTCTGATATACAACCTATTAATATTTCATGATGATAACTTAAAGCGTGTATGTTTTGTTGAGAAAAAGCAGGAATGGCTGGATTCACTTTGATGTTTGACCCCTGTGACCTTTGACACTTACCAATTGGCTTTATGCACAGCTCCCCTACTTCCTGATCGTACACCAGCTCCTTTAGCTAAAAATTCAGCCTGATAGGCCAAAGCATCTGGAAGCTATTAAAGAATTGCATTTCTCCTTTAATAAGAGGTCAGAGAAAGGAGCATTGCTTTTTGGCTATTTGTGACCCTTCTGAATGTCACAGAGCTCTGAATCTTTTGCACACACAATCTACTAGACATTCTGGACAACCTATCAAAATCTCAGCTTCCCGCATCAAAGTCTTGGTGTTTTATTCAAGGAAACGGGGTCAAAAAGGTCACAAATCAGTGACCTTTGACACTTGTGAAGGTCGCACGGGTTTGAAAAACTGCACATGGTGGATGGCCTTAGGCCCCGGACAAATGCATGAAACTTTCAGCCTTATAACCCCAAGGATGTAGACGTTATTAGACAAAAGGCTTCTAAATCTAGGCTTTGAAGGCCGAGAAACGAGCCTGGACGGTCAGCTGTGACCCTTCTGGACGTCCGACAGGTCTGAAATTCTACAGAAACTTTGTCCCTAGTGCTCTGAACAAAATCAAATCAAAATCTCAGCTTCCCGCATCAAAGTCTTAGTGATTTATTCAAGGAAACAGGGTCAAAAAGGTTAAATTTAACACTAATCAGTGACCTCTGACCCTTGAATTCATAATAATGTTTTTCAGATAAAAAATAAAATGTCACTCATTGAATTAAAAATTACAATAAATATGATGTGATGTGGACCAGAAAGATGCTGGTGAAAATTATGAAAAAAAAGAAAAAAAGAAAGAAGTCAAGCCAACTTTTATGCACTTTATTGTTGAATTTTAACAATATAGCACCCTTTTTTTATTCAATGTTGAAAACAAAAAAGATGTTAAGACCTTTTAGTTACTAAGAAAATAATATAAGCTCAATTTGTTTTATTTTTTCATTTGCTGGTAACAGCAAGCTCAACCAATCAGACACGTCGCTGATAAATATGAGGATTATGGGTAATGTAGTGCTTCTCCGTGATATGACATTGGAAACAAAGCGTGTTTTCTTAAAATAAAGTTGATATTACAAAGGGCTTTTGGACTCAGCAGAAGCACATAATATTGTTACACAGTCTTCCTTGGATGGTTACAGCGTTGTGGCTAATAATCAGATCTTTCTTCAGAATATTGATTAAACAGAGCAGCTTTTTGAACGCGGAAGTGGTCTTCACCTGTAGAATCCACAACCCCCCCCCCCCCCTCCTGGTCTGACGCAGCTTCCGACAAGGACGTAATTTATTTATTTATTTATTGATTATTCTGCACCAAACACCATGATCACTAAATAAATAAATAAATAACCGAAAGGATGTCCTTGCCGAAAGCTACGTCAGACACAGCAGCATCAGGTTCAATAAAGCTTTAAGGAAAAGTTAAAAAAAAAAAAAAAAAAAAAAAGTTATTCTCTGCTCACAGCGTCCGTCAGTGCCGCAGCCGGGTCGGCTGGATCACTTGCTCTGAGCGTCACATATCGCCGCGAAGGGAACTGCATTGGAATCAACTGAAAGCCGAGCGCGTCAAAACCTGACGAAAAACGGGCACCTAATGAGTCAGGCATGTGACGAGGAGGGACAGTGACCGTTCGTCAGGCTGTTGACGCACTGGGAGTGAGGGAGAAACGGTCCCGCCCCCCTTCGTCAAAATCCGACGATGAGGGATTTGCATTCAAGTCTATGAGTGGCCCTATTCGTCGAGAAACGACCTCGAGGGTACCCCCTCCACGTCAGTATATTGACGTAAGGGGCCTTGACCAAGCGTCAACCGTTTGACGCAAAGGGGTGAGACTGTGTTGATTAGGGATGTATATCTCCACCACTGAGGCCGATTCGATATGCATCTCGATACGCTGCCACTGATATGATACATTAACGATACACTGAAGCTCCTGTTGATACGATGCAATACGATTCACTCCTGTTCACGATACGATGCTATTCAAAAATTATTTGATAACGATATGATTTTATTACAAAGAGATTTGGTTCGATATAATGTATCCAGTTCGATACAGTTTTGATACGAGAGTTTCTTAGCCCACATCAGGTTTCTTAATACCACTACTCTGCCTTACTCTCTGTATCAATTTGAGGGATGTAGTCTATATTTGGTTAATTTTTATGGGGCAAACAACTCATATTTGAAAGGTCTAGAGGTTTTTGTTAAAAAATAAATGCTAGACTTATACAAATGAAATCCAGCTTAATCATCACCTATGGGCTTCTAGTCCTGTGTGGTGGTAAGTCTGCATTTTGTTCTTTTGCTATGTTTTAATAATAATAACTTTATTTATATAGCACCTTTAAAAACACAAGTTTACAAAGTGCTTCACAACACAACATAAAAGGGACAAGTCACAGATGTTTTGTTGTGCACGGGACATTTCTGGGTGGAGAGTCGGTGTTTTCTCTCCAGCCAGTGACAGAGCTCAGGTGAAGCTCCATGCAGCAGAGTAGGAGAGCTACTAGCCCTTGTCTTTGGGACTAAAATGCTTATTAGTTATAGTCAATTTTAGTGATTTCTATATGTGATTGTTATAGTCCAGTTTTAGTCGACGAAAACTCAGAAAGGTTTTAGTCTAGTTTTAGTTTTTTTAAAAAGTGTAGTCTTTTAACAAATTCATTCAATAAGTAGGCTATTAGAGATTGCTGTTGGGCAGAAATCTCCATATTTCAACTATTTTCCAACACATTTCAGCTGATTTTTTTTCATGAATTGAATCCCTACTTCATCATACAACAGTGTCACACATAAGTTGTGAAAATAACTTATCTATAAATTCAACACATTGTAACACATTGTGAGCTTTTAGATCGGCTATTTACACCAATAATTACAAAAATAAAGGAATGGTTTTTGACATACAATGGACCAGATCTACTAAGATGAGGGGCGCTAAATTGCGTGCTCCTTGTAAAATTTTGCGTGTTTGGTTAGCGCACGCAAAATTATCTACTAACCCGCTCCTTTAGTAGATCCGGCCCAATGCTTCCACCCAACGGCAACTACTTTCTGGTCTAAGGATTATGCATTAGCCTACACACAAAGTGGTAGTAGTAGTGCATTCAGTTTTTTTTCTGCTGGATTATATATATTTTTTTAATAATCAGATTTGATTTTGAGAATTTACATATCAACAATGCTAATGCTCAACTAAGCATACATCAGTAAGTAGTGGTCTGAGCTAAGCGAGAAAATGAATAAGCAAAATTCAAATGAAGTAGAAAATGAAAAGAATAAAACAAGATAAAAAGAAAAGAAAAAGAGGGGAACAACAACAACAAAAAGAAATATGTATCCTTGTTCCTATTAGGAAATATTTCTCATCACCGGTCAGCACAGTCTGGTACCTTCTAAGCCAGTGTTTCCCCTCTGGATAATTTCACTTAGCGCCTTAGGCAGGTAATCCATTAGAGGCCACCATATGCAGAGGCGCTGTTTGTGAACAGGCAAGGCAGGCAACTGCTTGGGGCCCCGAGCCATTAGGGGGCCCCCGAGGGTCGGGGCTCGAGGGCAGTTTTATCGACAGAAATATCTCAAAATGCGCTACCCGCAGTGACCGCACCCCCCTCCCCGTATCGTCGTATAGCGTCGATTTGCAATGACATCTCAGTGGGAAACCCCCCTAACGGGGCCCCATGTCATTCCGCCGGACCTGATCCCAGCTAACGTCAACCTGTATGATGCACCTTATCACTGGGAGTTTCTAATGAAGCCGAGGGAAAAAGAAGAGTCCACCTGGGAGCAAGACGAGAAGAAAAAAGAGGCGGAAGTAAAAAAAGAATGCAAGACAGTGGTGGTAAGTGGAGCAGAGTGTAACGTGAACAGTAAATAACTGTTGAACAAATGCTAATAGTCTAACTGGGAGACACTTGAATAGCAGCTAATGTTAGCTTCAGACCAGTGGTGACCAGGCTACTTCACGTTTACAGTCAGTCAGTCAGTCAGTGTGACTGCACCTGACTGAGGGACTCGGTGCGTGCGGTTCTGGTGCTCCACTCGGTTACGGTCGTTAAGTGACAAAAAAAAAAAAAAAAAAAGCAAGTTAACTTAACGTGGTCTCCTTGGCAGCAAGTAACAACACTATTAACTTGCTAGCTAGCAGGGTGACATAGTAAAGTTATGTTACAGTATTGAAGTGAGTAGCCTATTATTATAATAATAATATGAAAGTGTAAAAGTTAACAAGCTATTGGTGCTATGAAAGCTATGCCCAAGGAAAACATTTAAAAATCACTCTCTTATCTCTCCTCAGGATTATTATTTGATTTTCTGACAGCAGCAAAACAAAGGGACAAAGTGCCCCCTCCCAGTGCTGACAGTGAAAACTGTAAGTGTAGGCCTATATTGTCATAAAGAATCTTTAGAGGGCATGGTATATTATCAATTAAAGTAAAACTGTCTTTTGTTTTTTTGTCATATAGCCTATCAGTTGAACGTCCACCTCCAGTGAGACAGCAACACCTGCCCATCATGAAGACAACATGTCACCTGCTTACACCATAACTGGACATTTTGAATAAAAAAAGTTTAAATTTCATACATTTTTTGTTGGTGTTCGATTATTTATAAAATGACGGTGATAAACACTGGTTGGAGGGCCCCCTGGGGATTTTTGCTTAGGGCCCCAGCAGACTCTAAAATCACCTCTGACCATATGTCCATAAAAGTGTCATCATTTCCTATTAATTTCTTTCCACAGGAAAAAAAACGATGCAAAGCCTGTGGAGCTAGTTCAGGCAGACAACTCAAGCTGCGCCCATCCTGATCAGCTGATCAGTCACATGCCCTCCTCCTCCAATTAGGGCGGGCTGCTTAAACCCCCCAGCTTACCTGCTCATTCCTGGCTATGCTGCTGCTGCTATTTCCTGCTCTACTGCCTTGCTGCTGCTTCTGCTGCCCATGAGGTTTTGCAAACCCACTTCCTCCACAGCATCCACCTGTGGGTTCTGTCTCTATGATAAAAAAAAAAAGAGTTTATTGAGTAATTCTGATCTTTTCACATCCATAACTCTATTCAAAGGTGGCAGCCCCGATAGAAACTGGTCTGGATCTTTATGCTGTGTTTAAATTGCTGTCACTTCCTTAGATACACATGACCAGAACATTTATATTCTTGGACAGCTCCAGAAGCAGCGTATATACCATACTTGTTAACTTACATTTAAGGCACAATGGTGATCTATTAGGGTCAAATGTATTATAACATGAGGTGTCCTGTGATGTCTAACGAAGTATTCTATATTGTATTTCTTTAAATTTATTACTGAGAAACAGAGAGTGAGTGGTCCGAATGGATGCAGATCCTAGGGGGGACAGGGGAGACATGCCCCCCCCGCCCCCAATTTCTGAAAAACATGAATTGTCCCCCCCAATAAAAATACCCTAGATGAACCGCCAGCATGCAGTCCAAAGGTCCGCTCCAATCATAGACTGTATATAAAAAGAGAGAGTCGTCTTTGACGTGTCATGTAACGGTGGTGGTCCTCAGGTGCTCCTCTCACGCACTGTGGCCTCGCTGTCACATCATAGCAGTATCCTACCACCAACCCAAATGCACCACAGAGTTTTACACAGTCATTTATATCCACATCTTCACTATATTTCCTCACCATGAAACTGTGTTCTTTATCCAGCTGTAAGGCAAGGCAAGGCAAGGCAAGGCAATTTTATTTGTGTAGCCCGTTTTTTTACAAACGGTTTGTCTCAAAGGGCTTTACATGGCATCATAACAACATCCTCTGTCCTTAGACCCTCACATCGACTGAGGAAAAACTCCATAGAAAATCCTTTTAACAGGGAAAAATCGGAGAAACCTCAGGGTGAGCAACAGAGGAGGGATCCCTCACCCAGGACGGAGAGACGTGCAATAGATGTTGTTACAGACAAGACAGTTTACAGTTTATGACACAGAATGTGCGAAATATGGAAAATGTGCGAAATATGGAATATAGCTCAGCTGCTAAAATAATGAGACAGTAAAGAAAAAAAACTTATTATGACCATTTTTCATTTTGTACTTTTCATAATTTTGTGCACTTCACCACAAAAATGAATAGGACATGTTTCATTGTGTTTCCTGCATTCTTATGAGAAGTACAGCATTTAACCCTGTTCTAGCTGGAGCCAATAACTGGAACACACTCAGTGCCCCACAACATGAGTGAATAATGGTCTTAATCTTCACAAACTGCCTCATTAGTATCATCAACCATAGAGGGAGAGCAGGACCAAAGCAGCTCCCTGAGCAACACCAAACCACTGCCCACATGAAAAGCTTAAATATGCTACAGGAAATAACAAGTCTAACTGTCGAACAGAATATCAAACAGAGCCCCAATGGTGAACCTTGTTCTGCATTACTCTAAACACTACTACCATACCTGATTAATTCAAGAACAGCATGGGAAATATGATTTCCATGTTTATATAGCATTATGGAGGTGACTTTCCTCACATACAAGTTACTATTCATAATGACGAACTACTATAATGGGCACATTATGGAAACTGAAGCAAAATCAAGAAGGCCCTCAGGGTAATACATATTCCAATGTTTTACTGCAGAAAAAGCTGCCTGTTTTCTCATTGTTGACTTTGCACTCTAAACTGGAGATGGAGTCTGAGATGTCGCACGTATTATTCAGGACGTGTGACAGAGGCCTGCAGAGCTTGCAAAGCAGGTAGCACAAGCTCCTCACAGACAGAAGAAACAAATAGAATTATTTATAGGTGTAAAATATTTATTTGAGATCTGTCTGTGCCCCCATTGCTAAAATATAACATAGGTTATTCGGCAGAAAACCCAGAGTGGGCTGGAACATTGAAAGATTAATCTAATGTTTCACTACTACAACATATTTGATGGTTTTGGCACCAAAAACCATAAGTAACTATAATGAAGGTAGTAGCGTTTTTCGTCTCAGATACCAGAAACCTAGAACATCACCCTAAGTAATCCAGAACATCTTAAACTCACGGGGGACACCAGGAATTGACAATGACTTAAAATTAGAAATGTGTCATATGACTAAGAAATGCAGTGATATGCCCACACTCACTGGACTGGTTTTGAGCGACTTAATAAAAAGAAGTAACAGTTAGTCATGATCTTCAAGAGGTAAAATAAAACCCTGGATTGACCTTGTTTAGTGTTGAAGGAGTAAACTCTGTCCTTCTTCGGGTTCTAGAGAGGATGTAACAAGAGATCCGTGCTGCTGAAACCTGAGCAAATGTAGGAAGTCATCATGAGTGACACATCTATATTCATCTACTTAAGGTTGGAATGTTTTTTTTTTTTCTACTTTCCTCTACTACAGTGAACTAACAGTGAATGTGAGAATGTGCAATTTATTTGAAAATTGCTCTTTAAAAATTAGCCATGGTTCTTTATGGATATCAAGAAGGGCAGTGGACCGTTTAATGTACTGACCTCTGTGTCATAGAAATGGCTGCTGTCAATCATCTCATCTCAAAGATTTAATTTTTTGACAGTTTTTACACACGAATGAGCCTTCATTATAATGTATTAATAATAATATTATAATCATGTTATCTGTATCTTTCTAAAAATGTAAATTTTTTGACCTATTTATATCGGCCATGTGCATTGTGAGCCTGTCACAATGGAAGCGTGGTTGTTGCCAACAGGTTGCAAATGTCCCAATAGCAGAGTGAGTAAAATCCAATTTTTGTGTGTCCAGTGTGTCCTAATGTGATTAAAAATGCTTTCAAATGGAAAATGTAACCACAGATGATATTAAAATATTAACCGGCCGCTGGAAATCCTCCACTCGCACAACATCATCTCTACCCCTTTGCCTTGTAAGATAAAAGAATTGTTTTAGCACACACACACACAGCCGCCCATAAAAGCCAGTAATTGCAGTTTTTTTTACAATCTAGACCTTATTTCTAGCATAAAATACGATCATTTACTCAGTCGAGAGCTGGGTATATAATGCGAGTCTATCAGGCACCAGAATGTAGCCTCTAAATAACACATTATCTGCCACGAAACTCGTTCATTTCACCAATATTTTGTTATGATTCACTAGTGCTATTCCCCTCTGAGTCCAGGGTTACTGTTATCAACATCTGGGGTCTGTAGGGGCGGCAGTGGCTCAGGAGGTAGAGCGGGTCGTCCAATGATCGGAGGGTCGGCGGTTAGAATCCCGCTCTCTCCCAGTCTCTGTCGTAGTGTCCTTGGGCAAGACACCTCGTGTGAATGCGTATGAATGATCATGGTGGTGGTCGGAGGGGCCGTTTGGCGCGAAATTGCAGCCACGCTTCTGTCAGCATGCCCCAGGGCAGCTGTGGCTACACACGTAGTTTACCACCACCGGTGTGTATGTGGTATGAATGAATAATGGTCGCTGTACGCGCTTTGGGTATTGGGTAACAATAGAAAAGCGCTATATAAATGTAATCCATTATTATTATTATTATTAGGTTGACCTACTAACCTCTGACCTGGATGATATCATCTCTGAACGCCGCGCGGCGCGACTTGTTGCTACTGCTAATACTATGGTTTGTTTCTGCGTGTTTCCGACTTGTCAGAACAAAATGAGCAGCTGGACGAAGTTCAGCTTCCACAGGCTTCCTCTCCGCAACCTTGACTCACTGGCGCTGGCTAGTTGCACTAAAAATGGACCCAACTGCCGAAGCAGAATGATTATTATCAGAATGAGCCGGGCAGTGCTCGGAGATGATACATGTATCATCCCCGGATGTTGATAACAGGTAACCCCGGACTTAGAGGGGAATAGCACTAGCGTGTCATAACAAAATATTGGTGAAATGAATGCGTTTCATGGCAGATAATGTGTGCATTCCAGAGCCCGCTAATTTCATCGGAACGACTTGTAATGACACTAGGGCTTTGACATCGGACTTCGTTTTTCGAATATAATTCGAATATAAAAAAAAAAGATATTCGAACGAATATGGGGCAGCTTTAAATATTTGAACCTGTAATAAGCATTATTTTTGGTAAATGTGTTTGCCTAAAAACATAGTTTTCAATCCAGATTCAAGGCTTTTTTCAGCCTGTTGAAGTTGTGAAACGCGAGCTCATTAGCATTGATCACCTGGGGCTCCTGTACTTATGACGTTATCACAGGCCTGTTTACACTTCTTCACTGAAAAACAATGGGGGAGCAAAAGGCTGCGAGTGCGACAACCACGGAGGGAAGTTGAAATATACACCAGTGTGTCCTCTACATTCATTTAGGAGTGGCGGCCGCACACCACCGCCGCATGTCTTCCGTTCATTCATCTCCGCATAGCGCTGTTTCTGATTGGCATTCACACACACACACACACACACACACACACACACACACACACACATACACACACACACACACGTAAACGTGTGGCAAATGTCAAAGCCCTAAATGACCAAAGGAGCTCCAGCAACACTTGTAATATGAAAAAACAACTTTATTTTGCGTTTCGGGTCAGATGACCCTGATGAAGACCACAAGCCGAAATGTGCCGGTCAGATAAAGTTGTTTTTCCATATCACGAGAGTTGCTGGAGCTCCTTTAAACATTTTCCACTCTCCATGCACCTTGTGGATTGGTGAAGTTGTGCCAGAGACCACTCTCTACTTCAAAGCCCTAAATGACACCAAAGTTATGTAGGTGAGTAAATTATCGTATTTTATGCTAGAAATAAGGTCCAGATTGTAAAAAAAAAAAAAAAAACTCCCTTCAATTCCCCTTTAAGTCACAAAGGTAGAAAACAATGCTTAACTGACCCTTTTTAGTTCAAGACAAAAAAAAACAGATCTTATATCAGGTTGCAGTTATGTTGAATTTACATGTGGCATCTAATCTCAGTCTCTGTCACTCACATCAAACACATAGCAAGCCCCACTTAGAAGAGACTGAGGGGTGATGTTCAGGTGGAATCTCAGAAACCAGTTTAAATACATAGTAGCCTGTTGGTTGTAATGAAGTAAAACTGAGAATCTACTCAGCTGTGCATTAACAAGCATCAAGAAGTTGCTGTGTAACCACTTCTCTGTACAGCACCTCTGAACATTACTGAAAATTCATTATCCATTGAACTGAGATGTATAAATCTAAACTCCACGTTGCACCTGCTCACAGCAGCAGGTTAAGTCTTATCAGCTACAGAGCGGACAATTAGCAGACATAATTCATGAAATATAGCAAAGAACCTCTCACTATTAGAAAGTTATGAAGTGCTGATGAAAAAGCAGATGACCATCACAGCACTGGCAATGAGTGTAGCTGAGTTAAGCAGCAGCTAAATCACAGAACAGGAGCTCAGCACTTTAGATATAATCATAATGTGAAAAATAATAAAGTAAACTGTCACATAAACCAAGAGCTGTGCATAGAAATGTTTCTTTGCTGGTAAACATGAAAAGTGTGTAGAAAATATGGATACGCAAGACTCCCAAGTGTCTGAGGGAGAGACAAAGACAGCTCTCCTTTCTGAAACACCTCCATTCCGACACACCGCTGTTCCGATTTTGCACTTGTTGGGCAATGATGAAAGGGGTTGGTTAAGTTTAGTAAAAAAGACCAGGTTGAGGCTACACAGGCCAGATAGATAGAGAAAGTAGAGAGTCCAGATAAGTAGTCACCTGTTGAGTAATGCACATTTCCTTATTGAAAGCCTGTCGGAATAGCGGTATTTCTAAATGTTGGAATTACAGCATGTAACCGATATTTTCTGCAGTAGCCTATTATTAATTAGGAGCAATGAGTCCCTTGATTAATCAAAAAACATGCATGGAGTGCTGCATGGGTATCAATTGTCTTTGTCTCTTGTCTCTACCTCTGGTGCTCTTCAGTGTGAGGATCCAAATACTAGGTGGTAGCAAGAACTGAGGCACTCAGAGTAGGAAGGTGATTTTAAAAAGCCTTTATTGCAGCATGGCCCAACAAGTTAAAACCAAGCCAACGCGTTGCGGCCACAGGCCTTCATCAGGGCTGGTATAAAATGGCCGCCCATATGTAACCTGTATATATAGAGAGAGGTCACATGACTGGGCGGGCCCCATGGTAGAAGCACATGTGATGCCAATCAGCAGAATACAATATACATCCACATCTAAACAGACATGAAAGGAGAACAACACAAAATATACAAGCAATCAACAATAGAGAACATTTCAAACATTATAAATCATCAGGTTAATTAACAGGGGTTTCTCATTCAGGAAGCTGAAGGGAGACACATATTGGGAGCTGGATCCTGCCTAGATCAAAGAAAAGGGGAGAAGTCAAGTTCACCATTTAGGCCTGGGTACTGTGTAGCTTTCAGAGTATAGGCTATATCCAAAAGGATTCTCTCTGTAAGAGCCTTTTTAAAGGTTAAAAAGGCTCTTACAGAGAGAATCCTTACTCCCTTGATTAACCTGAGGTTAAAAAAAAGAAGTCATCACGTGAACTAAAATGAATGACAGCAGCCAGATATTAGTAATGAAAATTTATAGTTTACAAAAAAAAATACTAAGTCACTATAATTATACTTTCTGTGCACTGCCAACAGGTATACCTACAGCCACAGCTGATGAGTCCAAAAGCACCAGTTTTGACTGTGATGCAACGGTCATGACTAGCTCCACAAACCCCTCCAGTAGCAACTGATCAGACTGGAGGCATCCTGCTTGTTTACGTAAAGCTTCAACAGCTCTCCTGGAACTGAAAGGAGTTAGCAAAACAAGCAGCAAACCACAGAGTTGGTTATTTTAAATAGACGTGTTTTTGTTTTGTTTTTTGCAAAAGGTGCATTGCATAGCTACTGCATAATGGAGCACATGTGAGCTGTGAGTGTAATGATAGCCTACAACAGCAGTTATTCGCATTTTTACTCAGGCTATAGCTGCCAAAAATGGACGTGTGCATTCCAATGTCTTTAAAATAATAATAATAATAATAATAATAATAATAATAATTTTATTTGTAGAGCACCTTTCAAAACAAAGTTACAAGGTGCTTTACAATAAAACAACATAATATCAAGAACTATCATTTCAGTAAGGCTTCAAGAGACTCAATGTGAGTGGATAAGATAACCCAGCTAGAAATTTTTTGTTCTAAAAACATTCTGACAATGTTACCTATAATGTTGTTAGAATGTTTTTAGCGGGAAGTTTTCTTTAAGTTCCCAGAACGTTCTGGAGAAACATTCTCTGAAAACATCTTAAAAATGTTTTATGATAACCTTCTTAAAATGTTGAAAGGAAATATTGCTATAACATTATACCCTAATGTTTTAATTATGTTTTTAGCGGGAAGTTTTCTTTAAGTTCCCAGAACATCCTGGAGGAATGTTCTCTAAAAACATCCTAAGAATATTTTGTGATAACCATCTTAAAATGTTGAAAGAAAACAATGCTATAACATTATACCCTAATGTTTTAATTATGTTTTTAGCGGGAAGTTTTCTTTAAGTTCCCAGAATGTTCTGGAGGACCGTTCTCTAAAAACATCCTAAGAATGATTTATGATAACCTTCTTAAAATGTTGAAAGAAAATATTGCTATAACATTATACCCTAATGTTTTAATTATGTTTTTAGCGGGAAGTTTTCTTTAAGTTCCCAGAACATCCTGGAGGAATGTTCTCTAAAAACATCCTAAGAATATTTTGTGATAACCATCTTAAAATGTTGAAAGAAAACAATGCTATAACATTATACCCTAATGTTTTAATTATGTTTTTAGCGGGAAGTTTTCTTTAAATTCTCAGGACGTTCTAGAGGAACGTTCTCTAAAAACATCCTTAAAAATGTTTTGTGATAACCTTCTTAAAATGTTGAATGAAAAATGTTGCTATAACATTATACCCTAATGTTTTAATGATGTTCTTAGTGGGAAGTTTTTTTTAACCCTTACATACTGTTCGGGTCAAATTTGACCCGTTTTGACATTTGACAGCAGAAAAAATACCCTAAACATCATTCTTTTAGGCTGAAATTTTATGACTTTTCCTAAAGTGACCCAAAATACACAAAAATGAAAATATTTTTAAATTGTATACTTTTGAACAGGTGCTACAAATTTTTAAACACTGAGGCTGTTTCGGGTCAAATTTGACCCGTATCTGTTTAGATGGATTTTAGATCCACCAGTGTGGGTCAAATCAAGGAAAATTGTGGTTTTAGGGAATCTTGAAACTGTGGAACTGTACAGGCCATGTTTGTGTGTATAATTTATGGGACAGTGGTGACAGAAACAGAGTTCAAGGGGGACTTCGACACTGTCACGAAAACTGCCTGTGTTCCCACCACATTTGCCCAGGTTCCCACAGAGACAGACACCTGCTGGTCTTTGAGGGGGCATGGGGGAATCTCGAAACAGTGAAATAGTAAAACAGCATAGTAGTGATCATACAGTATGGTGCACAAATGGAACAGAGGTCATCTGAGGTCAAGGGGTGCCTTGACACAGACACGAGATCTGCACCTGCAAGCACCTGGACCTGCAATGTAATAAAATAATCTATAAAGTAACAAATTTGAATCAATTTGCGTTGGGATGGTGGTGGGGGGTCATGACATAGAGGTTCCTGAGCTGCCATTTCAGTGACTGACATCATGGCAGCAAGACTTGGTACAACAGGCCCTTTATCTGATCTCCCAAAAGGAGGAGGTTGATAGTGATTTGGTGGAGGATGTGTCAGAGCAGGAAGACAATGCCAAAGAAAACCATATTATATATAAAGCAGGGAGAGTGCATTTTTTTATAATAAACATTTTATTATTTAATGTTTTCGTGTTCTAAGTGGTAAATGTTGAATTAATATAGATAATTATGATTTCTTATGATATAGCATTTAGCTTATAACATATAGCACGTAATGGTTGCAATGGTTAAACATGGTCATATTATGAACTCCAACAGTTCCACAATGTTCATGCCATTTTAAAATTCAATGAAATATATTTAAATCATTGTGGCTTTTATGTGTTTATGTCTTATGTAGAACAGGATGTAATACTGTGTAATAGTAGAAGTTTTTCTCCAAAAACGAGCGTTGTAAAACTTAAAAAATGCACTCTCCCTTCTCTCTGAATTTTTTTTTAACACTTAATCATACATTAATTTATGTGTCATAGGCTATTTAAACATTCTAAATAGATCTGTAGTTTAAAATTCAATATAGACACTTACTATGAGGGAATTCTTGGTCCGGGTCAAAATTGACCCGAACCATACTGTGAAGGTATCAAATTTAAACAGTATGTAAGGGTTAAGTTCCCAGAATGTTCTGGAGGAACGTTCTCTAAAAACATCCTTAAAAAGTTTTGTGATAACCTTGTAACCTAATGTAATCGAGGCCTTGTTAACATACTGAAAACCTGTTCTGAATGTTGCTTTGAGAATGTTCCTCTGTTGTTTTCCTCTAACATCATGGAAATGTTTTATAGAATAACATTCAATAATCAAAAACATCCCCAGGACACCCTAAGCATGTTTTAGACAAATATTCTACGTCTGTTAACATATCACATTACAAAAATGTTTTGGAAAAGAACACTGCATAATCTGAAGTATCAATAACATCATGAAAACATTTTCCAAATATTACTTAGAAAATGCTCTTAATGTGATATTATTTAACATTGAGAGAACATTGTATTAATAACATGCTGTAATCTGTTACCTAAACATTGTCCCTAAAATATTCTCAGAATGTTACATGCAAAACATTCTTCCTTTGTTTACATAAAACATTAAAGGAACATTTGGTAAAAAAATAATAAAAAAAACATTTTGTGATCTGAGGCATCAATAACATCCGGCAAACATTTTCAAAATATTGCTTTGTGCATAGTCTTCATTTATCATCATATAACAATGTAAGAATGTTTTATAAATAACATAATATAATCTGAGGCCTTAATAACATAACGAAAACGTTTTCTGGATGTTGCTTTGACAATGTTCCTGTGGTTTTCCTGTTACATCAGGGAAATGTTCTCTAGAAGAACATTCAATAATCAATTAACTCAACAACATACCCAGAACATCCTAAGCATGTTTTAGACAAATGTTCTATGTTTTTTAACATATCACATTACAGAAATGTTTGGGAAAAGAACATTGTGTAATCTGAAGTATCAATAATATCCTGAAAACATTTTTGAAATATTACTTTGAAAATGTTCCTCATGTGATATCACTTAACATTGTGGGAACATTTTATTTAAAACATTCTGTAATCTGTTACTTAAACGTTGTCCCCAAAATATCCTCAAAATGCTATAGGTAAAACGTTCTTCCTTTGTTTATAAATTATATGACACAAACATGCTATTTGTGATCTGAGGCATAAATAACATCCTGCAAACATTTTCAAAATATTGCTTTGTGCATAGTCTTCATTTATCATCATATAACAATGTAAGAATGTTTTATAAATAACATAATATAATCTGAGGCCTTAAAGCAGATAACAGCGGCACGGCCGTTTCGGCTAATGCTGTGTTCAAGGCAGGCTTTTGAAACCGTAAGTTACAGCTTCAAGTCACAACTACGACTTGGTAGCGTTCCAGGTAACCCGTAGCTCGTGTTTTTACCGTCCTGTTGTCTGTGAAAGTTCCCTATAACGGCCACTCGTAACTTCCGACCCGTGAACTCGTACCAGATCGAACTGGTATGACTTCACAGGAAGGAAAAACACAAAGTACGAGTTTCCTTGAACGCACCATGAGTTAGCAGCCCCCGCCCTTGTCAGGCATCAATTGGTCCTCGTGCTACGTCACCACATTCACGCGCATCCCTTGGCTGCACACACAGCCCTTCATGCCGTTCTCTCCCCTCATTGGATAACACTTGTATCCCACAAGGAAAATTTTCTCCTCGGGTTACAGCAGAGCAGAGTGACGGAGAGACTCGTGTTTAGGCTGAAATACTTCATGTAAGTGATTGCTGACGGAAAATAGGACTATTTAGGACTTATATTAACAAAAACATTCCACTGATATCTGCTTTAATAACATAATGAAAACGTTTTCTGGATGTTGCTTTGAGAATGTTCCTTTGTGGTTTTCCTGTTACATCAGGGAAATGTTCTCTAGAAGAACATTCAATAATCCATTAACTCAACAACATCCTCAGAACATCCTAAGCATGTTTTAGACAAATATTCTATGTTTGATAACATATCGCATTACAGAAATGTTTTGGAAAAAAACATAGCGAAATCTGAACTATCAATAATATCCTGAAAATATTTTTGAAATATTGCTTAGAAAATGTTCTTCATGTGATATCACTTAACATTGTGGGAACATTTTATATATAACATTATGTAATCTGTTACCTAAATGTTGTCCCCTAAAATATTCTCAGAATGCTATGGGTAAAATGTTCTTCCTTTGTTTATAAATGACATTACACAAACATGCTATTTGTGATCTGAGGCATCAATAACATCCTGCAAACATTTTCAAAATATTGCTTTGTGCATATTCTTCATTTATCATCATATAACATTGTAAGAATGTTTTATAAATAACATAATATAATATGAGGCCTTAATAACATAATGAAAACGTTTTCTGGATGTTGCTTTGACAATGTTCCTTTGTGGTTTTCCTGTTACATCAGGGAAATGTTCTCTAGAAGAACATTCAATAATCAATTAACTCAACAACATCCCCAGAACATCCTAAGCATGTTTCAGACAAATGTCCTACGTTTGTTAACATATCGCATTACAGAAATGTTTGGGAAAAGAACGTTGCGTCATCTGAAGTATGAATAACATCCTGAAAACATTTTCCAAATATTACTTTGAAAATGTTCTTAATGTAACATTATGAGAACATTTTATAAATAACATTCTGTAATCTCTATGTAAACGTTGTCCCTAAAATATTCTCAGAATGCTATGGGTAAAATGTTCTTCCTTTGTTCGTAAATGACATTACACAAACATGCTATTTGTGATCTGAGGCATCAATAACATCCTGCAAACATTTTCAAAATATTGCTTTGTGCATATTCTTCGTTTATCATCATATAACATTGTATGAATGTTTTATAAATAACATAATATAATCTGAGGCCTTAATAACATAATGAAAACGTTTTCTGGATGTTGCTTTGACAATGTTCCTTTGTGGTTTTCCTGTTACATCAGGGAAATGTTCTCTAGAAGAACATTCAATAATCAATTAACTCAACAACATACCCAGAACATCCTAAGCATGTTTTAGACAAATGTTCTACGTTTGTTAACATATCACATTACAGAAATGTTTGGGAAAAGAACATTGTGTAATCTGAAGTATCAATAATATCCTGAAAACATTTTTGAAATATTACTTTGAAAATGTTCCTCATGTGATATCACTTAACATTGTGGGAACATTTTATTTAAAACATTCTGTAATCTGTTACTTAAACGTTGTCCCCAAAATATCCTCAAAATGCTATAGGTAAAACGTTCTTCCTTTGTTTATAAATTATATGACACAAACATGCTATTTGTGATCTGAGGCATAAATAACATCCTGCAAACATTTTCAAAATATTGCTTTGTGCATAGTCTTCATTTATCATCATATAACAATGTAAGAATGTTTTATAAATAACATAATATAATCTGAGGCCTTAATAACATAATGAAAACGTTTTCTGGATGTTGCTTTGACAATGTCCCTTTGTGGTTTTCCTGTTACATCAGGGAAATGTTCTCTAGAAGAACATTCAATAATCAATTAACTCAACAACATCCTCAGAACATCCTAAGCATGTTTTAGACAAATATTCTATGTTTGATAACATATCGCATTACAGAAATGTTTTGGAAAAAAACATAGCGAAATCTGAACTATCAATAATATCCTGAAAATATTTTTGAAATATTGCTTAGAAAATGTTCTTCATGTGATATCACTTAACATTGTGGGAACATTTTATATATAACATTATGTAATCTGTTACCTAAATGTTGTCCCCTAAAATATTCTCAGAATGCTATGGGTAAAATGTTCTTCCTTTGTTTATAAATGACATTACACAAACATGCTATTTGTGATCTGAGGCATCAATAACATCCTGCAAACATTTTCAAAATATTGCTTTGTGCATATTCTTCATTTATCATCATATAACATTGTAAGAATGTTTTATAAATAACATAATATAATCTGAAGCCTTAATAACATGATGAAAACGTTTTCTGGATGTTGCTTTGACAATGTTCCTTTGTGGTTTTCCTCTAACATCAGGGAAATGTTCTCTAGAAGAACATTCAATAATCAATTAACTCAACAACATCCCCAGAACATCCTAAGCATGTTTCAGACAAATGTTCTACGTTTGTTAACATATCACATTGCAGAAATGTTTTGGAAAAGAACATTGTGTAATCTGAAGTATCAATAATATCCTGAAAACATTTTTGAAATATTGCTTTAAGAATGTAGAACTTGTAGGGAATGTTAGCCAAAGTTGTGGGAACGTTCCCTGCTAGCTGGGAAGCCTACTACACTCCAACACTATAGACTCTACCAATGAGACAAATACAAAAATGCTAAAAATGTAATTGAACTAATACAGTATACAAAGCAGATTTTATAAATGGAGAAACAAAAGACATCTGAAGACAAATGGATTTTTTGTTCCAAGTCATGTATAATATAGCATGGAAGAAAATACTATTGGAAAACACTGAGTAATTAATTGAAGGCAGATATCAGTGTCAGGTCTGAACAAGTTCTTTGATCAGATGCAATACACTGTACACAATCAAGATTAAATTAAGAATGTTAGTTAATGTATTATTTCTATATGCATTAGTATTTGTAATCTGGAAAACACCAGTTAAGATATCAGACCAGATAAAGTAAAATAAACCCAGATTGGATCTTCCTTGGATACACAAGTCTCCCAACACATCATGAGACAGGGGGTATCACTGATAGCCTAACCTTTGCCTTCACTAGAGATAATGAGCATTTTCTCCTTATGTTGATTGTTGTGTAAGCCATTAACTAAGCTGTCTAGCATCTTTATCTAGTCAGGTTTGTCAATTTTATCTGACCTTTTTTTGTATCGGTTGAACCCTATTTTTTTCATGTCCAATCTGTCTGCCATCTGGTCACTGCGGTCAATAAAAGTAAACACAATAATGACAGCCCTTTATTGCACATTTTTCACAGAGTCTGGATCATTTGCACAGATAATGACATTTTCCCACTTGCACTGACAATATAATTGGTCTGATATGATGATGTCAGTCGCTATTATGTTGGTTATAAAGATTTGTTATTGTGTTCATTTGAGATGCAGGTTTTGCACAGATTTACCACAGGACTGCACAGCGGTTTCCACTGTAATTATTAATATTTTGATATTGATATTCTACTTAATTTTTATAGCCAATAAAACTCACTAGTGCACTGTTAGTAGAGCCCTCTACGTGAGGTAGAGCCCAACATTAATGTTGCCCAGGTGTGAAACACAACATTAAGTGAGTGAACTAGAAAACCAAAAGGGAGTTCTGTATGAATGACTGCTGCTGTCATGTGTGGGGGAGACGTGACCCCCCTTCTGGCTGTGTTTTACCTTGCAGTGCTCCCCCACTCCCTCCTTACTCCAGCTGTGTGCTCCTTGGGTCTGTCTGCATCCTGTCTCCTTAGGCTCTAAACCATCATTAACAGGCAAACTAAACCGTAGCCTCTCCCAAACCCCTTCGCTCTTTCTGTCAGTGGTTTCACATAAACATAAACCTCCTATGCCGAGCCTGGCATTCTTGAAATGTCAGAAGAATTGTCCCAAGGCTTTCCGGCCTGTTAAATTAAGCCAGACATGCAAAAGTGAACCTCTAATGAAGTACATTAACCTGAAGCACTGAGCATCCATTCACAGCACTGTGTTGTTTGCTTATAAGCCACCATGGGAAAAAAGGGGGTGAGGGGAGAGAGACGATACAGTTGACAAGCATATTATTGAGTAAGTCTGAAATGACTTAGTGGCTAGAATGCAACACAAGTATCATTCTTAAAAATGGAAAAGATCAAATGTTTTGTCCAACATCACCGATACCACTTACAAAAGAAGAAAAGGAAGGAGAGAAAACAAAGCTCTCTCTTGACCAGATTTGTCAGGCGGACACAGCTGATGTTCCCACAGACTGCTGCATCAAGATGAGAAACTGTGTGTCCAGCTTTTTGAAAAGACTTTAAAATGTATTTATTCAGCCACACATTGGAGATGATGTAGTGTCAGTGACTTTCTGTTGAACTCACAGTCTAGAGTAATACTTAAGTATGTCTGCTCTCTCGACCAGCAAAAATCTCCTCTGTTTGTGCTACATGTATAGTACACTCTTTATTAAAAGTACATTAGGAGAAATTTACTGTGCCAATATTTGATCAGGATATTGATTGATCCCAGTGTTTGAATGGTCACTTTGCCATGTGCTGAAATTTCTAGCCTAAAGAATCTGGCCATCTTTTTACATTTACAACCGCTTGAAGACGAGGGTTATAGTGCTAAAAGCAAATGCAGAGCCACTGCTCCCATGCCATAAACCAAATTACAAAAGACCTCTTAAGTTAATGTTGGATCCCTGCTGCATCTCATCTCTTGTTAAAATGAGTATTTAATTGCAGGCTAGCATAAGTGGCATTTGGTGTGTGGCGTCACCTATGCAACCTGTAGTCTTTCTGGTTAAGGATTCTTCGGAATTTTATTTTACAATAGCAGAAAACTGCTGATTTCTTGGCATGAAACGCGATGTTTTAAACAGGCCGAGGTCATATTTTTTTCCCATGGCACAATTCAATTGGATCACAAAATAAAATTTTGACTCCTGTTCACTTACATGGAGATTTTTTCCAAATTGAGGTCCCATGGCGACCATTACTTCATGCTTCTGTTTTGGCACTCTATATCAGCGGCGCCAGATTGATTGTCCGGCCAATGCATAACCACCCCCCCCCCCTTTGGTCAGACAGAGCAGCCTAAGTGATTCCGGCTTCCCCCTACAGTATGGGGAGCATACGTCAGTCCGATAGCCCATCTCTCCGACTACCCATTAATCCGACTTTTCTAGACCCATTGGCCCAACTGCTCACTGCTCCGACCAAAATAATCCCTGTATTCCAACCAGGGCTAAATCCGACCATCCAGAATTCCAATTTTGGACCGGACCGACTCTGGGTCAGTTTGGAAAGGCTGGAGGCTAAGGAGACTCACGGTTTATGTGTCTTTCTTTTCTTTTTGCCACCAGCTTTACTGTTTGTGTCATTTTGTGGAGCAGTAAGGCTAAATATATCTGCTGCTCTGCTCATGTCACTCTCACACTCTCTCGGCCTCTGCACCGAGCAAAACTTCACTTCCCTGCCTGCCACTTCTTTCTGTAATTTTGATGCACGTTTGGTTTTACCAGTTTCCATCATATTTGTATCACAATCAATCCTAAGCAAATGTTTATTATAGCAGCAAAAGGAAATGCGCAATAGTAAACCACAGTTATGCATTAGGTTCTTAATCTGCAGGGGACGGCGCGTGTCATAAACTGGAGGACAAAAATGTACACAAACAGGAAAGCTAGTGGCAAAAAGAAAAGAAAGAGGCAGAGCCGGTCGCGGCACATCGTCCTGGAGGAAATGCATCCGCCGCAGGCGATAAGCATCAGGGAGAGCTCCCCAAACAACCCTTACGCCTATGCTACACTGCCCATTAACTACATCCTACTGGAAAAACTGACAAGTCAAACTACCCCAGATGCGCTGCCCGTGGAGGCGGAGCACCGGACATACTTAAATCGAGGAAATGGGAGGTCGGAGTAATGGACGCAAAAATACAGAAATGTGTGGTCGGAGAAATGGGAAGTTGGACCAGGGGTCTGGTGACACCCCTGGATTAACTCATAGATAACCATTTCCATTATCAGCACCGAAAATAATAACAATGATAGTAATAAAAAAAAATATCCGCAGTTATTGTTTCAAAAACACTAACAAGGTTTTGAGACTTACATTTTTGACCTTGTATATATATTTTTTTTTACATTGTTTAGGTTATTTACAAATATTATTATATTATTTTTATAGTAATAGATTTTCTGTTAATGTAAGGAATTGTTATTTTCACTTCAAGGAAAAACAGGATACAATAGAAAGCCTGCCTCTGCTCAAAAGGTAACAAAATCCAAATAGCAACAGCTTTAAAGCTCAGCAGTCTGCATGAGAGCAGCAGTATGCTCCTGTTTCCAGGATTTGTGCTAAGCTAGACTAACTGGCTGTAGTCTTTTATTTCAGAAACTGAGATGAAAGTGCTGTCGATCTTATCATGTAAGTCTGCCCCACAAGGCAAATCTTCGTTTTAGTTTTTCCCAAAATGTTGAACTATTCCTTTAAGCAGCCTGTTTTTCTGGCAGCTACCCAGGCTTCCTCCATCCAACTCTTGATGAGCTTCAACTGTGCAACTTAGAGACTGTTTGTAGATGGTATAGCCACTATGAGATCAGAGTTTCTCATCCCATACCCGGATTTTTCTATCCTGAGTAAACCTTACAGTCTGATGTCAGGTTAAACCTCATGGCTGAAACTTCTCATGAACCACCAATCTCAGCTATTGGGGATACCGCCTTAAAGGTGTACAGAAATGGCCGTTTGTCCTGTTTGTCGCGCCGAGTTGTCACGAGCTGCAACACGAGTTTACCCGAGTAAGGAAAACAAATTTGATTGGTCGTTATCGAGCAGGCGGGATATTCAAAGCTTGGGGCGAGACCGAGCTCCGTGTGTGTGTGCGTGTGTCAGATGTTTGAATGACGGATTACGGATCCAATATCAGTGGCTGGTGAATCGTGTACAGGCTGACGTATAATCCGTGTGCCTGCATTATCCAATGCGAAAAAAAAACTACACTAAAATACACACTTTCATCCCGGATTTACTCAAAAATAGAATTTTGCACAAAGTTTGGCCTACATCGTCTGATAGATGAGTTATTACACTAATTTTATGACCCAGAGTGGGCTTAAATTCAATTTTCTTTTCTGTACACCTTTAATTTATAAAAAAAAAAACACACACATTTAAAGAGCAGTAGAATAATAATAATTAAAAAAAAAGGATAATACAAGATGACCATTATATGAAATTAAATTAAATGAAATTACATAACAAAATAAGGTGTAGAAAGAACTGCACTATGACAGTGTCTTTTATTCATCAAAGGATAAACAGTAGTCATCCCTTTCTATGAGCATGTGTTCAATGGGTCTTGGATAAGTTATAGCAGATAGCAGCTCCTGAAATTGAAAAATAACCATTCTTAGACATTTGTCAATTATAGCAGGTTTACATTCAGGTCATCTGAAGGTTGATAAAGTGCAGCATGCTTTTTTATATTAATCAGTAGTTCTATTAAATTGTTGGACAGGAAATTTAAGGTCCTGGAGAATGAATGCATCTAGAAATGTGCTTTTTCTCTCTGCTGCCTTGCATCTGCATAAATCAAGCCACTGGTATACTGAATCTTTATGTCTATGTATTTAACAATTTAAATGCATTTAATATACTGGGTTAAATATCATGACCAAGTCCTATACTTAATTGTTCTATTAGACATCATGAATGCAAGGAGAAAATAGCAGAGAAACTCTGGAGTATTGAACCCTTTTTTCACTGCTTAATAAGTACTTGATTTTCATATTTTTGCATATTTGGATGAATAGGTTTTTTTTTTTTTTCATGTCACCTTCAAATGGAGCCATCAGATGATGAAAGCTTTTTTGTGGAATAGTCAGCTGGAGCCAGAGCTCCTGCAGAGTTTAGACAAGGTGGCTGAGATTGGACTTCATAGTGGCGAGGAAAAAAAATATGAGTGACACGAGAACAGACAGAGTTAAGGAGACAGTTTTATCTGATCTATGTGTGGTTTTCTTTTCCTCTATGGTTGCTCTCTGTGTCTTCTCTGGACTGAATGCCAGCAGTCGGTGAAGCACAATGGACAGACAAGATGAAAAAATTCAGTCAAAAACTATTAAATTTTTCTTCCATTGTGACATGTGGTTCCTTACTTACATACTGGCTCCCTGTAGACTCAAATACTGCAGCAGCACATGAAAGGCTGTCAGTCACTGCATTAGCTTAAATGCCACAGTAGAATATATGATTTTTTTCCTGAAAAACAATCACTAGTTACCTCTTTATGATTCAGCATGACATTTTAATACAAAATACAAATTGTCCATATAAAAAAAAGTTGGCAAAACAGATACAGAATAACAGTTGGGAAAATACGAAATGACATTTGGAAAACCAGCAATAAGAGCAACAGCATCAAAACTCAAATCATAACCAACAAGAAAGTGAATCACAAGCTAATGAAACGTTTGTTTGAAACCATATTAGTCTGGTATCTGAAATAATGTGCACAATGACTTGCAATGTAGTGAGTTAAAAAGGTAAATTAGCTTAAAATGTCTCCATCTCGAACATCACAGGGATCTAAGAATAGGAGAGGTCAAAGGTCAGAGTCAGTCTGCCCTGATAATAGCAGTAGCAAAATATCACTGACTCAAGAATGATCATGAATAATCACACTTGTTTGTTGTTCTGCTTCCACCCACGCCCTCGCACCCACACTAACACACAAACACACACACAACTTCAACCTTTTGAAGTGTAATGTATGAAAATTACTTTCTACACGATAGCATGCAGCACCCCTCTTGCACCTCTTATCTCTAACTGTGTTTTGTTTATCTGCCTCCTCACCGCTGCTCTCCATTTATCAGCTGCTCTGGCATTCCTGTTAAAGCATCCCTGTGGCTTGTCTCTTGGACAATGATGGACACAGGTGGTCAGAGAAAATGTCCACATAGCTGAGACCAGAGCACTGTCCTGGGGCTCTGGCAGTGGCCTTGAAGGCTTATCATCTCTCCACAGAAGTGCTCTTTCATGCTTTTGATCTTGTGTAAATTAGTTTCTCTGGCTTTTTCTGTTAAAGCAATTTTCTTCCCAAACCCTGTCACAAAAAACTCCCAATGGCGATGGGTACGATCAGAAACTCATGGGAGTGTCATTTTTGGTGCCCTCATGTCTGTTGGCTTTGACCTTGATTGACAATCTTAAGCAGAATACTATGTGAGATGAAACACAGAAGTGGACAGTG
This sequence comes from Trachurus japonicus, assembly GCF_045865225.1. Classification (NCBI taxonomy): domain Eukaryota; kingdom Metazoa; phylum Chordata; class Actinopteri; order Carangiformes; family Carangidae; genus Trachurus; species Trachurus japonicus. Next base: position 29,807,675 of record NC_140919.1, read on the forward strand.
AACTAAGTACAATGAGGTCATTATCTGAGCTGACAAAACTTAAAAAGACCTCTATGTAATATTATATCTCGATATGATATTTTAGAATCCCCTATATCAGATTGACCATCATTTATATAAAATAAATGGAAAAGATAAACAACAAAGTATTTATGCTAGGTGCTGCTACAGTAGGTTGGATATCTAATGAGATTATTGAAGGAGGAGTTTGCAGGAACACAAAGACCAAACAGAAAAGTTGCACCAGGGAAATAATTAGGGCTGACCCCAAAAAAGTCGAAGCTGTGTCAATCAGTCATGAAGTCTGTGATCGATTGTTTTTTTTCTTTTTTCCTTTTTGACACGGTTCTCATCGGCAATTGTTTAATTAAAATGAGTAGGCTACTTGGCATCCTGGAAACCTGTCTTGCCTTGCCCTACCTTGCCTTCCAAGCACGTGTTGAAGATTAGTATGAAGAAATTCAAAAGCTGAAATCTACTCAAATATATTAAAAACTGACAGCTTAAAAACATTGTTTATAATTATAATAATAATATAGGTGAAGCTGAAAACTATAACTTGCAGTATGAGTGATGAATGGCTTTAAAAGGGCTAAAAGCGGTAGAAATGTTATAGTTTTTCTCAGATGCTTTGGTGCATTTCTCAGATCAGAATGGAAATATATATATATGGATATATGGTTGAACTATTAGTTAAACCTCCACAACATTTAGTCATTTGTGCACATCATCGTAGCAATTTCTCCTTCCTTTGAACAAATTACAAATGCTTTTGGACGTCTATCAGTTGCTCTCATACAATTTTCTGCTGTTTTATAACATTATTATTTGTTTATGTCAGTCAAAATTAACTATACTTATGAATGCTGAATAGTCATTCCCTATAAAACTAATAGTCCTCATTTCATTGCTTGAGTCATTACATAAAAAAAAGTTGAACTAGTTGTGTAGTTTGACAAAATCTGTCAAACTAATATTAAATGTTGGGAGACCCACTGTGAATTAAATTATTCAAACATTTCAGGGAGAACAGGTATGTATAGTATTGGACAGTAATTCAGCACTAAACAATCTGCACTGCACTACTGTCATTGTGTATAAGCTCATATTACAGCTTTTCTCAGTTGCTTTGGTGCATTCCTCACATCACTAAACATTTGCAGAACAGTTAGTGCATTTCTCAAAACAATTTGTACAAACTGCAAAACCTAGTGGATAACCTGCAAAAGCGTGTCACTTGCTTGAAATGGATCGTTCATCCCTCAAAAGCAAGTATTCATGTCAATGTAACTGTGAGTGTCTTCAAAATGAGAAGTCCTGACACCATCGTTAATCAACAAGATAGTCAAATGGCTTTGTCATGTTTTCATTATGACAGTTTATTCTCTAAGTGTTTTCCAATGCAAAAAAGTCAGGTTTGTTTGTTTGTTTGTTTGTTTGTTTATTAGATCCCCATTAGCTGCTGTACAAGACAGCAGCTATTCTTCCTGGGGTCTTGGTGAAACTACCTGAAAATGCTCAAGACAGCGCTATACTACTTGTACAGCCATGTGAAAACTACAGTAAAGTTACACATTACTGTATTTAGTGGAGTAACTCATACTGAATACGTATCTTTCACAATGCTCTTTGCGATTCTAATTTGTTCACAGCACTGTGCAAAAGAAAAATACTCTAGTGTCATCTATTTACAACAAAAGAAACACCCAGAGCTGTGCACAACTGTAAACAATATTGCAGTACATATTGTAACTGAACCTGCAGAGAACTGACCATCATTCCTGCACATCCAGACATTCCTGTCTGTCTACATCACTCTGTCAATTGTAACAATTGAAACAGATTCAATATTCCCAAAGATATTGTCATCCAGGGGGAAAGAAGGACAGAAAGAAAGAGAGGGAAAGAAGGACATACAGGAAGACAGAGAGGAAGGACAGAAAGGGAAAGAAGGACAGAAAGAGTGAGACAAACAGAAAGAAAGACAGTGAGACAGAGAGAGACGGAAAGAGAGTAAGACAGACAGAAAGAGAGACAGATAGAGCTTGTGTTATAGATAGATAAATAGACAGACAGACAGACAGACAGACAGAGACAGAGAGAGAGAGAGAGACTTCACACACACATGTTTAGTTTAGTTAGTTTAGTTTATTTAAAGTGTAAAATCACCATGCAACATGGTCTCGATATACTTTACAAAATCAATTAGGCTACAATAACACGAACAACAAGATCACTTTACACAGACAGGTCACGGTAAATGATCAGATAAATAAAGGCCAAATAGACAAAACATACCGAGGAAGACAGAAAAAAGAACAGGCAAAAGAACACACAAGGAGATAAATAGGGAACTCAAATTTCACCAAAACATAAAAGGTGTTTCTTAAGAAGTCTTTTAAAAATTACAGTGGAAGTGGATTGTTTACAGTAATATGCAGTGGGAGGCTATTCCATAAATAAGGTGCACGGTAGGAGAAGGCCCTACAATCAATTGTTTTTTTATTGACTGGGGGAATGACCAGAAGAGAATTTAGAGAGCGGAGAGGACAAGGCGGAATATAGGGTGTGAGTAGTTCAGATAGGTATGATGGGGCCAGGCCATTCAATGCCTTATAGGTTAGGAGAAGAATCTTAAAATCAGCTCTGGCCTGGACTGGTAACCAGTGTAGAGATGCTAGGACGGGTTTTGGTCAGTATTCTAGCAGCTGTGTTCTGCACAAGTTGAAGACTATGAGTAGTAGAGGCAGGAAGACCGGAGAGGAGGACATTACAGTAATCTAATCTAGAGGATAGGACAATTTCAGTGTTGTGACGGGACAAAATGGGGCGGATTTTGGCAATGTTACGAAGTGATGATGTGATTTCCCTGATATGGGGCTGAAATGATAAGGAAGGGTCAAAGGTGACTCCTAAATTTCTTACATGTGAACTCTCTGTGATCATGCAACCATCAATGCTAAAGCAAAAAGTTTTAGACAACTGCTTATAATTATGAGAAGGTTTTGACTCATCCATAGTTTAATTTTACATACATGCCTCAAGATTACGGGACTGAGAGGTGTCGTTGGGCTGTAGCGGCATGTACAGCTGGATATCATCTGCGTAGCATTGGTATTTAATAGGCAAGGCAAGGCAAGGCATCTTTATTTATATAGCGCATTTCATACCAAGGCAACTCAATGTGTTTTACATAAAGACAAAACATTAAAAAAAAGAACCATATTAAGACAGAATAAAAACAAACAAAACACTAAAAACAGAGTTAAAAGCAAGAGCAAATAAAAGTAAAAGAAAATAAAATAGATGAAGTTTTAAGTTCTCAGCTATAAGCACGTGAAAAGAGAAATGTTTTTAACCTGGATTTAAAAGTGCTTACAGTTGGGGCTGATCTCAGTTCTGCTGGTAGTTTGTTCCACTTGTGAGCAGCATAACAGCTAAATGCTGCTTCACCATGTCTGGTCTGAACTCTGAGTTCCACTATTTGACCTGAGTCAGTAGATCTCAGAGCTCTACTGGGTTTATACTCTACTAACATGTCATTCATGTATTCTAGACCTAAACCATTCAGTGATTTGTAAACCAGTAGCAGGACTTTAAAATCTATTCTGTAGCTGACTGGGAGCCAGTGTAAGGTCTTAAGAACCGGGGTGATGTGATCTGATCTCTTTGTTCTGGTTAAAACTCGAGCTGCAGCGTTCCGAATGAGCTGCAGCTGTTTGATACTTTTTTGGGGGAGACCAGTCAGAAGACCGTTACAGTAGTCTAGTCTACTGGAGATAAAAGCATGAATCAGCTTCTCCTGATCAGTTTGGGACATAAAACCCTTAATTCTGGATATGTTTTTAAGTTGATAAAAGGCTTAATGCTGCATTCTGAGATGATTCTTCCTAAAGGAAGCAGGTAAATACAAAACTGTTAAAAGCTGCATCCTATGTCAGTCTGATTTAGCAAGTGTGTGTGTGGGGGGTTGTGTTTATAAACATCTTAACAAGTGCCAGGCTCTACTATTTATAAATGTTGTTAACAAGCTGGACCCTACAGCTGGCCAACTGCACAACACAGAGCAGGAGCAGAGTAGTGAGATTTGAGCTCCCGAACCCACCTCCCGAAGGACAGCCAATAAAAAGAGAACCATACCTCTTGTCAGAATGTGGTGAAGACTAAATTGGTCAGAAGACCTTCCTGAATTTCACATGCAAATTAAATGTTTGTAGGGCTAATACTTTTCTTGAAATCATGAGTTAGAAAAAGGGGTCATTTCTGTTTTGGGGATAAGTATAGTAAATGACATTTATCTTCGCCTTCAGAAAAACACATTTATCAAACTGTGGGCCAAGTGGGTTAGATATGCTAGTCTTGAACAGATGGGGTACTGAATAGATGACTCTGTAATGCTGTTTTTATACTTTATTATTGAATGTTTTATTGGGCCTAATGATTAGTTTGTATTACCTATATTTTATTTCAAAACTCCCTGGTAGAAATGTCTTTATTTGCTCTTTTCTTATGTCTATCTTTCCCAGTTTGTTCAAAGTTCTCAACAAAAATTTCAATTGTGAGATGTTTTTGCTACATGCGCTTACCATATTGGTAGTGGAAAAAATGAAAAAGATTGACAGACTGACACGATGGCTATTGGTAATTGTCAGTAACTGTGTGTGATAGATGAGATAATCAGACCCATTACTGCGATGAGGAAAAGCAAATCTCTCTTTTGTTTCCCCTTAAGCATCTTTATCATTGTGTTTTATTACAGGGGGAAACAGAAGTTTTGTGTGATCCTGTGGAGTTACTTTAATTTTTCATTGATGAGCCCTTGCTGCACTGATGTGAAAAAGAGAGTGGATATTTAACTGCTCTGCTTCTGTGCTTCCTCCCTCCAGGCCAAAAAAATGTTATCTCCTACTTGTTATTTGGCTTGTCATAACAAATGAATTGTCGGGCAAGAAAAGCACTTCCAAATCATATGAATCAGTTTGAAATACTTCATAGTATCAGTAAACTTTAGCCAAAGTCGGCCCGCTGGATCTCCTGTCCCACCAATATGTTTGTTTATGTTTATTGAGGATCCCCATTAGCCGACAAACAAACGCCAGGCTAGTCTTCCTGGGGTAAATATGTGAAGGGGAGAAGGAAAAGAGGCTTTACAGGGACTGGGTATATTGTATAGCAGGAGGAATAGTGCTTATTGTTTGTGGTAATGGTATGGTATGGTAAATGGGCTGTACCACCCAAAGCGCTTTACATGCCACAATCAGGACATATCAAACAACCTTCTGATTTTGTGGACAACTGGCTCTGTGTTATGAACAACAGCCACTCAAAAGACTGTGACATAGACAAAGACTGTGCTTAACAAATCTACAGTTATCATTCATACAGTCTACTTACACAGATGATCGTACACCCACATACACAGCAAAACAGATGCTTTAAAGGGACAACGAGGAGTTTTGGAAAAGTGGAGCGTTTTCAAACTACATTTATGAGTCTCCGCGCGCACCGTAAAATTCTTTGACCGGCGCAAGACAGACTCATGTTTTCATTCATCAAGAATTAAAGTCAGAGGTTCAAAGACAATCATATACCGTCGTAGTCGTTATTCTCGTGACTCGTCGCAAAACCGAAAGTAAGGAAACGCTGGTTGGCTCGCCCAGCATTTCCGCCACCACTAATAACAAAAATAATGATAGAGACAAAACGATATATTTATCGAAAATGGGCCAATTAATAAGTGTGGGTAACGTAGATTCATCCACATTAATATGAGACTTTTTTATTGTCGCGGAATCTTTCGTTCTGCCGATGGAGAAACTACTCGTTGTCCCTTTAATGTGCTTTTCTGAGAGGTCAAGTGTTCAATAGTCTGGCCTGACGGAAGTGCGTTGCTGCGATTAGCCTCTGATTGGTCGGAACGAGCCACCCGACGAAGGCCCGCCTCCGTGCTGCAGCTTTCACAGTCCGCCCGGTAAAGGGAAACATCAACAAACAACAACAGGAACCGAACCATGGATCTATTATACATCCGTGTCATGAACTGAACAGAAGAATACATATCCGTCAGCGGTTACCAACTGCCGTTAAACCGAACAAAAGAATAAATATCCGTCAACGATTGCCGACCGTCATTACACCGTGGACCGAAATCCAGTTTCCAACCGGCAATATTTTGCAAGCGCACCGTTGCTACAGCGTTGCTACGGCGTTGCTACGGCGCTGACAACGATTGTGAAAAAATTCCAAACGGCCGGAGCGTTTTTTTCTCTGATCGCAGAATCATAGGCGGAGCAGCCAGACTCTCCTTCTTCTTTGGAGGAGGGTCTGGCGAGCGAGACTAAAAAGCTGTGTCCGAAATCACCCCCTACTCACTATATAGTGCACTATAGTGACCACGCCATTTTGTAGTGGTGTCCGAATGTTTAGTGATTATTACTGTAATGTTCACTATATAGTGCACTGAATCTATCCCACAATTCACCGCGAAATGTAGTGAGCATCCGATGGTCACCAACCGGAGCAAGATATCATGCATTGCGGTCACGGATCGACGCCGTTAACACACCGGCCCAGAACGACTGGTGTGGCTACCAAATAAATGAAGTAGTGCAGCAGCCTCTCAATAAATGTGTCCAGGCTGCCAGAGTTGTCCGGTTGCGGCTTCCACAGACTCCCACAACAAACGTTAGAGCAAATTTCCTAACAAGTGTTATAAACTGACCACAGGCTCTGGATAGCGAGGCTAATTTCTGTTAGCCTGTCTATGGTGTTTTACATTAATGTTAGCATTAGCGGACGTTATGCTTAGCCTAGTTGTGACACTGGCTGTGTGTGTTTTGAATGTTGTTTCAAACTATGTGGGTTTGATTGAACATCTTTGATGCTTAAATACATATATATTACCGCTTAATATATTGCTTTACTCCTCTACACCGGCCGACGTTACCATGGTTGTATATGGGTTAGTACAATTAGTCAGTACTGTACAATCGCGGTCGGAACGTATTAATTACGCGACGTAATACGTCATTAACTGTGCGGCGAAATAGTGTCCGAAAGTGGTTTTTTATTTGACCAGTGAGTCCACTATATAGTCCACTATATTGAATTCACTATATAGTGAGTAGGGAGGAGGGAATGAGTGAGTGATTTCGGACACAACCTAAGTGTTCAAAGGAAATTGCCTCATCCAACTTATTGGGGAATGTAATGAGGTGGAATTGTTTATCTTCTAAAAACTTGTCACAACTGACGTTTTTTTTCTCTGGTTATGCTAACATTTACAGAAAATGAGAAATCACTTCAGGTTCCTTTAATTTGTTCCTGGTCACTCCTGGCACTTGATTTGGAGTGTGGAATATACGTATCTATTTAAAGCCTGTATAAATGCTCAATGCCTGGGGTCCAGTGGTGTAATTGGTCACACATGTTGTAGGTGTAGCTACTGATTATTCCCATTCAGCATGCCTGAGCTTTGCTTTATGCGTTGCTATGCCACCTTGCGTGGTAACCAAGGGGGATTGTTAACAATCTTATTTATTTTCCTGAAGTACAGGAACTGGACAAAACAGCAGCGACAAGTTCGATATTATATAATTCAATACAAAAGCCTTGGAATATTGAGTCCTTGTGATGCTTGTAAGGTATCCTGGGGAGATTGAAATAACTCTACAGTAGACATTTGTGAGGCAAGTTTGTAGTGTTGTGTTAGATTGGATTATAAAGTGCAGAAACCATCTGCACTGACTGAATATTTCCTGATAATCACATAAAATTGGCTGATTTACACCCCAAGCAGTTAATTTAGAATAATATAATGTTGTTAAAGGTCCCTTCTTTTACATGATTCCAGTGATTTGGTTGAAGTTGTGATATCATTGAGAAGATACAGTGCCAGAAAATATCCTAGTGTAACAAGGTTTGGTTAACCAATCAGAAGAGAAGCTGATTTTAGGCACCGTAAATACTCAAAGCTTGGGGCATAGCTGAGAGCTGTGACTGCAAATTTACAACAGTACTCATGGCTCAGTTTGTGAATACATGTGCATTACTCAGTGGACTGAGGCTTTGATATTTGCACAGTATTATTAAAGAACCTAAATCTTTATAATCAATAACAATCTCACTTTATACAACACCTTCAAAGATACATGTGCATTGTGTAAGATGCTCCTTGTTTGCACTAGTTTGCACATTTCACTGATTTGCACTGTTCTCTATGTTAGCCCACACACTGAAATGGCCTGCTCAGTCACTACCAGACCGGGCTTCTTAAAGGGTAATTTCTGTTTTTTACAATCTGGACCTTATTTGTAGGTCAACCGCCATTCCGACATTCCGAACAGTCCGAGCGCTCTCGCCGCGCTCAGAGATGATATCATCCAGATCAGAGGTTAGCAGGTCAACCTACAAACCCCGGATGTTGATAACAGGTAACCCAAAAGGGGAATAGCACTAGCGTATCATAACAAAATATTGGGAAATGAACAAGTTTCACGGCAAATAATGTGTTATTTGGAGGCTGCATTCCACTGCCCCGTATACTCGCAGGGAGCGTACCTATGTTCCCCGGGTCCTATGTTCCCTGTTTTTCCAAAAAAAGGTCCTATGTTTTCCCACTGTTGCCGGGGAACATAGGACCTTTTTCCTCCCCCTGGTATCTGACATAACCGGCAATGGATTTCTCTCCGCAGCCCTGCGTTCCTGGCAGATAGAGGGGCCGCCAACCGCCGCTGGGGGGGGCATCTATACCTACATTTTTTGCATTTCTATCCATCAATTATTATTCATACATACTTTCACACACTATTGACACATCAGGAGAAATTTGGGGTTCAGTACCACCGGTACCACTGACCTTCTGATTTGTGGACAGTCTGCTCTTCTTCTTCAGCCACAGTTGTAATAGGTTTTCTTTTTCTTCCTGTCCCTCTGTCTCTCTGATATTATTTCCCTCTTTAATTGCTTCTGGCTCTCCACTCAAAACCATGTAGTCATTGAGATAGTTTCCTACATTTTGCATGTCATGTCTATTGTCTACACATTTTAAACTTCATGCATGCATGACATTTAATGCCATAATCATGTGGACCATTTAATGTCAATAGACCACTTGTGTCTGCGTGCTACTTCTAGTCTGTGGTGTGTTGCAACTTTGTGTAGAGGTCATCGATAGATGCTTGGGCATACACAACATCTGACTTTGCCTCTGAAAACCTCTGGGGCCTCATTTATTAAAAATGGTGTACAAGTGCTACTAAATTTTGACGTACGGCGAAAAGCCAAAAATTGCGTACATCCAAAATATTTACACCCTTTTCAGATCTATCAAACTGTGCATACGTACAAATGCCCGCAGTTTCCATTGATAAATCACACCGGACCCAAGAAAAGTGCGGATGTGAACACGCCTCATATTCCGCCCTCAAAACGGCCCAACACAACTATATATGGTCAATACAAATCAGCTGTGCATATTAAGTAGCTATGTGCGCTCTGGAAATGTGTGGAGTGACGTCAGTGGAAGACGGTGAAGACAACATATGGAGAGTGGAGAAAGAAACTGAATTTCAGTCAGTCAGAAAAATCATCTTACATTGAAATAGGCTACAATAAAAACAAACAACTCCCAAATCTAAATGAAACATAGCAGAAAGAAGAATAATCGTATTTAACCTGCCCCTTTATTTAAGATTAGCACTGTTTACTCCGCGCTCTTCTCACCCTCACTGCAGTTCTCTGACTCAGCAGCAGCGTCGCCAATTCCTCCTGTTCTTCAAAAAGGGTGTAAATGCCGGTACGCCATGGTCAGAGTGGATGTAAATGTCTGCACTTTTTCCCGCCAGGTTTTGGCTTGATAGATCCCAAATTTGGGAAAGGGTGTAAAAAAAAAAAAGTGTATCCACAATGATAAATGAGCCCCCCTTCTGTTTGCATCTTATATCCTCCTTTCATTTCCTTAATGACATGAATCTCTAGCAATTATACACATCAAAGTTTGTTTACAGATCTTGGGGAGTGCTGCTGGAAAAAATGATATAAAGAATTTTGTGGCTCCTGGAGGGAACAATACAGTCAAATTATGTCACTGGAGGCAACCTCTGTTGGGTCTGAAGCCTACAGGTTTTGAAAATGAGAAAAAAAAATCCAGGGCCTGTGGGATTTAAAGCTGATTTCTGTGTCCCATTATCATCTTTGCTTGAGGCTAGCATCTTGAGGCTAATCACTAAGCTGAACCGTTGGTGGTTCAGCTGCATTGTGGGTTGTGTGGGTCTCAGGTGTTAATGAGGAAGTAGAAAGCATGTAATACAAACACATTATCTTTGGTTCTGCTGTGTCTTGGAGCACTCTTTTAACCAGAGAGCTGCTGAATCCCAAAATGCCACAATGAATAATTTGTGTAGAAGCCATATGCAGTTTTGCTGACAAACATGCTAACATGGAGTTGATATGGAAAACAACTTGTTGTGTTGTTTAGGTTGGATGCCTCTTTGACAGTCTTGTATATCAGCAAGTTCTAATGTAATTGCAAGAGCCTGAGCACATATATTGTACGAGCTGTCTCTGTGAGGCTTGTAATGTGTCATAGAAGTGTTGATTCAGCTCTACAGGTATAACTGAGGCTGGAGTTGTTGTCAGACAGACCATCTGCACTCGTTGCATCTCAAGTCACTGGGGAATATGTTGTATTCTGTATTAATATTTGCCTTTGCCATAGATCTTTGTATGTCATTTTGATGAAAAAACAAAGTCTCATGGGAATCAATGGTATAACTCTCTTTTGAATTTTTATTAATGATCTATCTCAATTGTGCTCAACCTGTCATGTTCATCTTTATGCTGATGACACTGTTATGTACCATTCAAATCCTGATATATCACACATGGCCGCCGTTTATGGTCGGAACTACGACGGTATTTGATCGTCTTCAAACCTCTGACTTTAATTCTTGATGAATGAAAACATGAGTCTGTCTTGCGCCGGTCAAAGAATTTCACGGTGCGTGCGGAGGCTCATAAATGTAGTGTGAAAACGCTTCGCTTTTCCAAAGCTCCTCGTTGTCCCTTTAAAGTCCCCCTCCCACGACCCTTTTTGGTTATTGTAAAACATTCTCTGTGGTCTTTAAATTGTGATTATTAAGTTTTCAGCCAAAATCACAAAACCTGTGCCAGTTCACAGCTATTTGAAGGCAGAAAAACTCAGAAATGCAATTTTGCACTTCCTTTTCTGCTGATATGTCCTCTAATCTATTTTCATGGGAGGGGGTCTTTAACGTGAAAAAAAAAACATGTTCTATGGTGTTTGGTACAAAATACAGTTTATTTCACTCAACTGAACTGCTTATGAATTCCTGTGGTGGAGATCCACTAGAGATATTTAATGTATTTAAATACCTCAGACTTTGGCTGGACCCTGAGCTCACCTTTAAACCACATATTGATTATATTTGTAAAATAATTTATGGCTACCTGGGTTCTCTTTACCGATCCATCAACTGTTTTTAATTTCAAATCAGGAAAATAATAATTTCTCTACTGATACTTCATATACTCGATTATGCTGATATTGTTTACCAAAACACCACTGATTCCATGCGTATGTGTATTTGCTATTGCTCTTCTGCACCGCGATTACGAACCACAGCATGGTTTCCAATGCATATACTGTATATATATACAGTATATATATATATATTTTTTTTTTTCACTTATGTGTCAGAATAACAATAGTCTCAGAGGAAAGGTGGGGGGTGGACGATGGCGGACCAACCCTACCGTGTCGGTAAGCATTGCACATACTGTATTTTGGTACACGTTCACATCCCTAGTCAGAAGACAGAATTAAAATGAGTGGCAACGAAGTGAATCTGTTGATCCATTGGGGTCCGCCCACTATTCCATCATCCCTCTATTTAGACATGCCGCTATTCCGACATGTCTCTATCTAGACATGCCGGTATTCCGACACTTTTTAGTACCGCTATTCCGACATGTCATCTTTTTATTTTTTTATTTTTTTAGAGTTGCGATACCCTGGTGCGTCTCTCGCTCTTTTTTTTCTTTTCAGCATGCCTATCACCAGTTTGATGAGGGAGTGATGTTCTTCATCTCAACAACTAAACTATCGGTCCAAAAACAAAAAGATTGTTGACTCAAGGTTTATGTGTTTGCCTCTTTAAAATCTTTTGCCACTGACTTTCCGGTTTGTGTACAATTTAGTCCTCCCGTTTATGAGAGTGGCAGAGTGGCATCAGACTTGAGAATTAGTGGGCCTAATGCATAACTGTGGTTACTATTGTGCATTTCCCTTTGCTGCTATAATAAACATTTGCTTAGGATTGTGATAGAAACAGGATGGGAACTGGTTAAAACAAACATGTAACAAACGTGACATTTACTGCTCCACAAAATGTACACAAACAGGAAAGCCGGTGGCAAAAAGAGAAGATATAGGCAAACACATAAGCCGTGTAGGAAATGCATCCGCCGTGGGCAATCAGCACCAGGGAGAGCTCCCCAAACAACCCGGACCACTAGCGCTAGCCATGCTATGTTGCAGTTTGTTTGTCAAATTAACCTGTCACCTTCAGCACCACGGACAGCGCCGCGGAGAAGCTGCAGCTGTGAGCTCATGGGCTCATGGGCTTAGGGCCTGTGCAGCACCTGGATGACGCCACTGAGAGACAGACACTCTCGTCAGACAGTCACTTTATTCCACCTCCCCTTTCCCCTGATTTTAGAATTGTTAACTTATAGGAAATAAAGTCTTTTTTAATTTTTATTTTTTTACTTGCAAAACCGACTCCTCCTGATATCCACATCACATGCTCCACTGCCTGTAATATGACACTTATCTTTGCAACAACTTAACAACGTAATCAATCAATCAATCAATGTTGGAAAAGCTGAATGTTTGAAAAATAGAAATAGTGGGATGCTTGAAAAATAATGATAATGCTGCTATTCCGACAATTAGAGGTCAATGTCTCAATAGCGACATGTCGGAATAGCAGCGTAACCAGATCCATTGTGGTGGAAGACAGTAGACTACGACCATGGATGTATTATGACTACGACCAAAACAAATATAATTCCCGCCACAAAGCACTTCCTACGCGCTAATGTCAGACGCACGCTCATCCACAAGCCAATCAGAGACAACTATAAGTGTGTACACAGCCCTTGTGGGTAATGACGTCATGGCGTAGGTAGATCCTTTGGTCCGCTGGCATAATAGCAGTGTGGAAGCAAACTTTACTGGACTACATGGAAACAATGTAACAAAAAAAACGTCTTTAGGTGTGAAAGCGCCCTAAGTCTGTGTTACAGATGTCTGTTGCAGAGATTTCAGAGAGACAAAGCAAATTAGAGAAAAGTCAAAGGGAAGCAGAGACACATTTTACATGAAAGTGACACAGAGGATTTGTTCCGGGAGACTTCACCCAATTCCATCAAGTGGGCTTTTCTGGATGAGTTCTCAAGCGATTCTTGTGTGTCTCAAGAGAAAGCAGTCAAGTTTGTCCTGTCCTTTGGTAATAAGTAAATTAACCTTTCTTTAGTTACAAATATGATATCGTATTGCCCGCACAGTTAGAACACCATCAATGTGTGATTTTAATTTAGAGAAGATGTAATCATTTTCTGTGGCTTCATTATTATTGTCACAAGCACACATCTTTAAATAGTTGAGACACACCTTGTTCTGTCAAATACCATCATTTCACCTGCTGCTTTAATGTCTTTGCCTTTGTTCAGCAAAGTAAGCAGCTACAAATCTAGTTATATTTTTACTGTCATTATATTTTTGTCTTCAACTCTAATGTGTCAAATCAAAAGAAAAGTTAAATTTCAGGCAGATATTTCACACAATATTGTGCTGTCTGTTATTCTGACGAGAATAGAAATACAAAAATAAGAGAAACTAATTGGAATCTTTGTGTGTGTTTTGTGGGTTTGTCTTTCTCTCTATGTGTTTAATGCTTACAAAGCTCAGAACATGTGTCAGGCAAGCCTGAAGGTCAGACATGATGATTACGACCACAAAAATATTTCCTTCATTTCTATACAACCATCTGCAGGAGGTGGATGCACTAACACACCCATCTGTCAATATAAACTCAAGCAAATGTAGGAACACATACTGTAGCTATCTGCCACTTTTAATGTGCAATAGTATAGTAATTATTAGGCTTGTATGACAGACATGTTGTACATTTTCGCCTTGTCCACTTCACTTTAAAATTAGTTATCAGTAAATCATTAATTATAATGTCATTTTTTCTACCCTAACCCTAACATTAAGATAAACAGACTATGAATATTAAAGGATCAATTTTCTTACCAGTAATATGCTCATCAGCAACGTGCCATCTTGCAGCAGCTGATAGGTAAAGTGAGGACAACAATGATCTAATCAATACAGCAAAAATACACTCTGTACAATTTAAACAGTCAGGAGAGTCAGACATTGAACTCAAATTGAAGCCCAGAGTGGACTTAAAATCAACCCCATTTCCATGGTAAGAAAAAAAATAGACTCAACTTGTGAAACAAGCTTTCAGGTATGGACCATGTGAACAAAATTCAACGTAAAAATGATTTTTTTTCTTTCTAAAATTTGGACAATGTTCAGTGGTTGTGACCATTCTTCGTTTTGATAACATTTCATAATCATATTTTGTTCTGCTTCATATCCACAAAGCCATGCCTGCTACAGTGGAAAACTTGTAATGTTACACTGAGTTATGCTGTGAGTTACAACACAACAGCTGCTCCTTGGGAAATGTGTCTAATGATAATTGCATTTATTATGATGAATGCTGTTCTTTTATAGCTGCTGATGCTTGCTTGTCTGGTATCTTTATCACCACACGTGTTTGACCTTTGGCTTATCTCTCTCTCTAGAAATACAACCTTCAGCAAAGACGTTAAACAGGGACAGAGTTATACCATAACACTAATGATGATTTGTGAATAGAAGTTATTTGTGATGACTTAAAGAGCAAAAAAACAATGCTGAACATCATTTTGACCAACTGTGTGTTTGCAGAGATGTACCATCTGAATAGCTAAGACAGGCAGTTGTTTGTTGTCCCACACTAGTAGGTGCCTCCCAGAAGGCTGACAAACTTTAATTCCTCCCCCTTTAACAAAGAAATTGATTATTTGCAATGAGATCTAATTAGGACACCTGCCCCATTTAAAATCTGTGATTGGTCATTATATGCTGAGCTTGACTGCCATCTTCCTTGACTGATGACATTATTCAGACAGAAGGCATCCAAAACTGAAACTGAAAATAAAAAATCCACAACAGGTGTATATATCATTATACATTTCATAGGCTGAACCTCTCTCTGTAACACTGGACAGGAGAAACAGGGACTTCAAAATAAAATACAAAGTGAAAGACAAAGACCGAAATCTGAACTAAAAATATGTCACTAGCTTCTTTCATGACAAAAGCAGCCAAATGGTAAAATTACCAAATATAATGAGTAAATCACGGTATTGCCAGAAAACCTTGGGGCGTTATTTGTTGAATACCACTGGCTTGACTTATAATGTGGGTTGTATAGAAGATGACAACGTTTGAGTAATTTAGTTATTATTCAGGATTTTCATAGACTGAATTGAAATTTTAATTGAACTGGTGAATGTTCTTTGGAGGCCCCCCTGGTCAGTTCTACCAGGAGCCAAAAAGGGTTCTCCTATGAGGACAAGAATGTTTATTTCTAAGAATGTAGTGCAACACAGAATAAAACACCTGACTGCACCTTCTGTGACAATTTAACTTCATAAAAATTCAACAGAGGTATATGTGGCTTGGACTGGGAGTGAACTGAAACTTTCTTTGTAAAAGTCACCAGCAGATGAAGCGTTCAGTTCTGATACTTCAGTTCTGTTTGATTTTGATCAGCTGCCTCAGATGCTGTTGTTACTGACAGTGCACTTCTGCTGACTTATACTGTACTGACTCTGAATTTCTACTGAATGAATTCTCTGCTGATGCAACTGCCTAGGTACTCACAGCTCATGGCTATATACTACACTCTACTAAATCAGCTACTTGAATTATTCCCTGAGGCTGATCGTCTGAACATATTTTCTGTTCAGACACAGCACTACCTAAAACCTTAGACCTCCTTGCACAACTGTCTCAGAAGACATTACTTAGATATAACTAAAGTGCAACAGCAAGTTTTAAAATTACATCATGAGGATATGTTGTTAATTTATAAATTTCGCCGACACAAATGTTGTTACTGGACATACTGCACCTTAAACTTAATTTGGTACAAAACATACTGTTGCACTTTAGTTATATATGATTTCTAGGAAGCAGATTTGTCTTAAACAACAAATGTCTCCATGTTCTGTAGAAATTCAGAGAGGTTATGGTAAATGGTTATGAAAACATTTGGTTGCGCCTGAGGGATTACTGAGTCAAAAACATCTCACATCAACATCTCAAGTACTGTATGTATTAAAGATACAGCTGCTTGCTGGCAAAATTACATTATGAGCACATTCCAAAATAGAAAATGTAAATAACTGGAAATTAATCATGCTCCATGGAAATGTCAGTGGTTCTTCACGAATCTATGAGGAAGCAAAGCAGTTATGTTATGCAGCAGTCATGAATGAGGTTATTTGTATGTGCTCTCTGTCATCAAATGTGGTTACTTGCTGGGATCAGGTGGCTGTGTTCCCTGACAAGAGCTGGCACCATTGTTGCATTCAAAAGACAAAGGGTAACAATAAGCCCTATTAGCAATACTATGTCCTTAGTGTAGAACTTCAGTAGAAGAACAGATGTGACAGACCCTTGCAATGTTCTTCAAGACCAGGGGTCGGCAATCTTTAGCATTAAAAGAGCCGTTTGGGCCCTTTCCCACCATATCGAAACCCACTCGGAGCCGGAGCAAATTGTAGAGTCAGCTGCAGCAGTCTCTTTTCAATAGTAAGGGCACCCCCAAAAAACGCCAGTTTATTTCAGTATGCCGTCATTCCTTGATTTCCGTGACGTACAGCAGCCGTCAACCTGAATATGAGACTCGGTTCAAGGTCCGATATAGAAATATGTATTTTCAAAATAATAGCTCATCAAATAATTTCTCTCACCTGGTTAATGTGATTACTGCATCTGAACTTCACTGCATGGGTTGTAAGACGTCACTTTCATTTTCACGATTGCAAGCTCTCATCTGTGAAACGTGAGCAATGTTTAATTTATGGTGGAAAAAAACTGATGCATATTTTTATCAACAAAATATTGAAACAAGTCTTATTTTAATAACATATGAGCACCTCAATCTCTAAAGAAATAACTATTACAATGAACAAGTCTTTGTCTATCTTTTTTTTTTCTCCCCAAAATGAGCTTGCCCTCTCTAAACCAAGAGAGCCACACAGGAGCCACAGCAGAGTGACGAAAGAGCCGCATGCGGCTCCGGAGCTGCAGGTTGCTGACCTCTGTTCTAGACTCATAAGTAAACAGATTTACCACAGCTTCAACAGTGCAGTCAAGCATTCCAAAAGCGACCATGAATGAACCTTATCAAGAATTGCAGATATTATTATAGTGCCATTTATGTGTGCAGGGAGATGGACAGACACTAATACCTGTGCATTAAGGGTGCCAAAAGCAAGAAGCAGCAGAAAGTTCCACTCAAACTCTTTCTCCTTTGTGGAAATTGGATTTCAACAGTATACAAAGACAGGAATTCTAATATGTTATCCAGTGAAAAATGCAAAATTCAGCAACTAATGTGTGAAACTTTCTAACATGCTTTACTCCTTAACCGGCAGAAATCAAAATCTTTTTCTTTTTTTTTTTCCTTTTCTGGGATGTTAAAATCTGACCCAGCCTGACCCAGGTGTTTAAGCCCGGACCTGACATGGCCCAACTCACTTAGCCAGATTCTGGCCCAACCCAGCCACCGCCCCCCCCTACTACTGCGTCATTCCTGTGTTCTAATACAGGCAGACTTGATAATGATACAGATGATGATGACATGATGGTAAAATTATTTTTCTACTCAAGAATTAATGATATGATGAAACTTGAATGAAATACCAAATTGGATCGGACATACAGAATAATATTGAAGGAAGGCAGGCGTGGGAAACATGTAGAAGCCATCCCCATTGCAACGGCAGCCTACCTGGCCCTGTTCTGTGCATTGTGCCTCGCCTCGCAGGGAAAATAAAATGGCCAGTCTACAAGGCGGCCATCCCGGGCCTGTTGAGAACTCCATGTCTAACCTATAACTTTGCTAGAAAAAGGACATAATTTGATTTAGTTGGCTAGTTGTTTAGAGTGTGTGTTCTCCAGGAAATGTTCTTTCCTGTTCTTTCCTCCCACTGTGTCATCTGCAACATTGAAAATGGAATTGGAACCATGTAACAATGTGCAATTAGCAAATAAAAAAAACAAACAGAGAAAAACAGGTACTGGCCATACTGTTAATATAGTATAATGGAGCATGTAGCACTGGATGTGTAGACAACTGTTTGTTCTCTAGCCGTATGATCACATCCACAATATGATGCTTCAGCATTAATATAGTATTTATTTACAGTCAGACACTCTTATGTAACTATAGTAACTCTAACACATGTGTAACATTGTGTAGCATTGAGCAACTGAAGACCAAAACACAAACATTGTGTTATATTGACAATAGTATAGTAAGAGCATGGGTAGTTTGTGAAGTTTAATGTTAAACTGCATGACTTGTTTTTCACACATCAGATACATTGTATTAATATTTACATCAAACATAACTCCAAATTAAAAAAAAGAAGAAGATTAAATTCACATTATTTCTTAATTTCAGTCTTGGGAACAAAAAGAGCTCACAACTTTAATACTCATTCAGGTAGTATCCTTCCACAAATGTATATATATATATAAACAAACAAAAAAACTAAATGTTACAGTCTTACAAAACACAAACAACAAGGTTGTGGGTGGAAACAAACATGGCAGTTATCTTCAGGTCATTCAAAATAAATGTGACTGAAATCATGAGGATTCAACAGTGAAAAGAATCAATACATGTAAATCCCATTTTTAGCGTACTCTGTGGCAAGCACTTTCATAGATGAAAACAAAAAATAATAATGATAATAATAATGATGAAAAGGAAGGATCTCATGAATAGTAAATGTGTCACAGAAAGACAAAATAGTGTTTTAGTGATTTTTCACACAGCAGGTACAGCACTATCAAACTCCTTCAGTGGTTCAAACCAGAGACCACTGCTTAAACTAAATGCTAGCACACATATCGAGCCATTGCAAGACAACAAGGTGAGCACAGGAGAAAGTCTCACATGTTTTACTCTATCCCATTAACCACCATTAAGAGTAAATACTAAAATTACCATCAACATTTCAAGGATTTTTTTTTTCACATCAAGCACAAACACAAGTATTTTCTTTATTTTTCTCCCCAAACATACATCTGACATGGCAAAAAATGTGAACTTTCAATTTATGCAAATTTGCTGCATCTAGAGGGCTTGTGTGTGGGAGGCAGTATCCTGAAATTGGCTCGTTAAGCACATTAGCTTATGTATGGTCTGAAATGAACAGTCACAGTGTAAAATGGACTCTGAAAATAGTGGTGTGCTATCATATATAACTAAGCATTCTCTAAAAAAATACAGTAACAAGCTTTTTCTCTTCAGTGATTCTTAGACTGTTTCAAACTCTTTACGCTATGTTAGAACAAATTAACAAAATAAAATAACAAAATGTAAATATGTTAAAAGTGTGGGCTGTCCTTGGAAAAGTCTTTCCCTTTTGATTTGACAGTTTTTTTTTTTCCCAGGACAACCCATGCATGTGATTGTCGTCACCTATTGCACCTGCATAAAGAAAGACTCCTGTTGGCTGGTAACTCTGCACAAACACAATGGACCCGCAAACCTTAAAACCAGCCTCCATGAGGAACTCAAGTTTCATGTATAGATATGGAAAATACAGCATATGGCAAGTGATGATGTAAACTGGAAAAGTGTAGCACAATGCCAATCAACCTTGTTTATTTTCCATAAAACCAGTTAGTTTTAATGGAAACACAAGCATGAAACAAAATGGACAAAAAAAATTAATGAAACCATATGTCTTTGGCAACTACTGGTAGATAATAATAATAATAATAATAATAATAATAATAATAATAATAATAATAATAATAATAATAATAATAATAACTGGGACGGATAATAATACAAGAAATAGAATAACGTAGATACTGCTGGATCTCAAGCCCTTTGTTTTTTTCATAGCTAATGAGGATAACATTCGCTTCTAATAGTCCAAAATATCCAGTCAAATGCCACAACAGCAAAGCTATCATGAGAAGTACTGACGGATTCAGGTGAGAGACTGCCAATTCACATCTTCACATAACAACCCTGCCATTAACTGTTGTTAAAGGAGAAGTACATACATCATAGAATGATAATTTTCTTTATAAATCAAATGGCATTTGTTTTATTTTTTATTTTCACCAGAACACACTCGATCACACAAACAGTATAGTAAATGACTTTCAAAGAAGCAAGCATATGATTGACAGACAGACAAACAGAAAACAAACAAAAGAAGCACGTTGCTATAAAAGGTCACTACCACTGTGGGAAATGTAAAAATATAAGAGACAAAAAATCTTCAGTGATACAATGGCATATTCTGTACACAGTTTACATGATTGGCAAAAAAGCAAAAATATTCAGAAGGTGAGGAAGCAATCAAACGCAAACAAGGTGAGTGGGCACATGTGAGGCGTGGAGGGTTGGGTGGTGGAGGAGGGGAGTTGGTGTTGGCTATACGCTAACATCAGACAGCCTCAGTGAAGTAAATGGTGCACAATACACAGGGGATTGAGGGCCACAAGTTACAGACACTTTCATCATAGCAGGGGGAAGCCCACATGTGTTTTAAGCCTATAGAATAAACAGGAGCAGGGTGGTTCAGCAGAGATTTGTTTTCCATGAAGCATTTGTGGCACTATCATGTTGCCTCTTGCAGACGTAAGAGTCATGTGGCATGTCACACGGATTGCTCCTTGGGGAAAGTGAAGGGAGCCCGAGGGCCGGGGGCAGAGAAGGTTGTGTTGGAGTACATTGGCTCAGTGGATGGTTGCTGCGTGTAGGGGTGCTGAGGCAGGAAAGTAACAGGAGGGTAAGCTGGAGCGGGCTGAGACTCGGGAAAGTGTTCCATGTTGCAGATGCGCTGGTAGCTCATGTATTCAGCCGGGTTCAACAACTCCTCTGGACGCCGCCCAGGGTCCTGCGAGGAGAGGAAAAAAGAAGAAGAAAGAAGATGACACTGCAGGGTCACAGGGTTTTCTTTTGGTCTCAGGAGGTTTGACTTAACCCGTGTGATCACATCATTACATTTCAGTGCACAACAGAACAGTGTGTCTGAACCACAGAGATATTTACTCAACAGACAGTATAAACAGTATTAAGCAATGTAGCTGATATGAAATATACAATTATAATGTATATACATGTAATGTATCTTTTACTCTGAGCAACCAAGATGCTAAAAGGTTATTGTTGGGTATGTTAATGTTGTGATAAACCAGTCAGTTTGTACAAAATGTGGAACTTCTGTAACAAATGTTTACTCTTTGCTAAATGTGCATAACCAGCCACTAACCTCTAACACTGAAGGCCCTATTTATATTAATCATAAAGGTACATATTAGGGCTGTCAATCGAGGTCGCCACCTGCTTCATTAAAACACCAAAAGGATATTTTGAGAGTGCTGGCCTTTCTACTGTTTTTCTGCGTTTTCGAGCCGTACACCCATCGACTGCTATAACCAGAGTGTGCTTGCTGATCCCTTTTCATTGCTCAATTAAAATATGAAATTGCGATGAATTGCACAAGTGTCCATAGCCCACTACGATTAATTGCAAAGTAATCACACATTTTAATTGTTCAAGACTTACCTTGAAGGGATTTTTCAAGTGTATCATAACAGACAAATATTCGTTGTGCTAATGTAACTTTATTATCTTAATCAACAATAGTAGTGACAAATATTGTCCAGAGACCCTCACAGGCCTCACTGCATTTGCGATAAAATAACAGTGTGGTTAATGTTAGAGGCAGTTTAGTTTGGGACTGCAGCGTAATCATTGATTCATTTATCCCTAGTGGATGCTAAAATCATCATAGTCAATTATACTCTGAAACAAATAGAAAAGATCAACGAGCCTCCCCGTCCATGTAGCAGAGAGACTGAATACCTACAGTCAACTCACAATAACAAAACAAAAGGCTGTGACTTCTGGTCATCGTTAGCCGGTTTGACAGGGAGGCAAGTAGATGCAAAGACATCCTGACTTTCAGTCCTTTGTATGGCTCAAGCTTCATTAACATTACAGTTCCCATTATGCAACTCAGTAGGATTGCCATTTAACATTGTCTCATTTGTAAATATCCTTGTGTTTCATATTCCACATCCAAAGTTCATTAAACAGGCTTTCACTGAAATCTAAGAAATAACCCTGAGGACATCTTCTGAGTCATTCTCTCAGACTAAGGAAGCTCCACCAGAGCCATAGAAACATCCTAGGCCTACTACTGTTTTACTGTTTTTATTGTTTTACTATTAAAAGCACTTGTTTCCTTTCCTGCTGGTGTGAAATTTAACAAACCAACTGCAGCCATTACTCTATGGCATATGTGTTACATCATGTTGTCTGGCTGTTGATCCACTACAATTCAAAACAAAACGCTCCTAGTGCTACTTGAAAGTTTGTAATGGCTTTATGACCTTTAATGGAGCTATTTGCTCTGTGTCCCCAGGATGACACTCATCATGCTCATGTCTCCTTTGCAAACCTGTAGGCTGGTTATGCTGCTGTAACATGGAGTTATAGTCAACATGTTTGTTTTGCAGGAAAGTGCAGGAGTTTGTAGTTTGGACTACATACAGTAGACTGTTTGTATACTGCTTGTCACTCAAATATTTAATCCACTAAAAGACAAGGCACTTGTCTACCCTGCATCCCATGTGGGTTAGATTTTATTTAGCTCTACTGACATTAATGCCTTTACTGAATTAAAATCATGCATCTAGATGTGTCATGTGTGGCTGGAGATTCATGTTTCAAACACCGTAATTGTATTTTGCTATTAAATCAGTGATGATACTTTCATACAGAGTGTCCCCTGCTCTTTTTAACAAAGGGGATGTTACATAACAGCAATAGTATGAAATCATCACAAAATACAGGATACAGACAATAGACCTTTGCCATAGTGTAAGAGCACTGATGTTGATCAGTACAGACATGAACATAATGCCCCCAGCTGTAAATTATTTTATGTGCTGATTTTATCCCTGGCTGTTGGGGGAAAATTAAGACTGATGTTTTCAAAGCATTACAGTCTGAACAGAGCACAAACTGGCTGCTTTCAGTGAGGGACATTAGTATTTATTACGGAGGCCCTGAGAGCTTGAAGCACTGCAATGTAAGGACACGCAAATCATGAAAACATAAACAAACATCTTAATCAGTTTGAAAAAGCATGAACTGCAACTGCTCTCAACACAACAAAGCTGTTTCAAGTGGATGCACGAACGGGTTAGCTGGTGAAGGTCTTACCGAGTGTAGACCTAAAAGCAGCAGCCTATAGTTGAGTGCAATCTGTGACCCTTTGCTGCATATCATCCCCTCTCTCTTTCTTTCTTTCTTTCTCCCTCTCTATCTCTCTCTCTTATCTTCACGGAATGAAGTAAATATAATTTAGGCAGAAAAAAAAGTATGGACATGGCCCGAGCCACAGTGGCTATTCAATGCCCAGTTAGGGCTTTTCAATTTACAAAAGTGATGAGTCCCAGTCCCAAGTCCCAGTCAGGTTCATCAGTCTTGAATGTCCCCTGTAAACACTTCTGTTGTAATGTGATTATATTGTATGCAGCTCATGTATTGTCAAACTGGCAATGTTGTTATTTGTGTTTTGTCTATTTGCATGTGTTTTCTTAAGTTGCAGTGCTCTCAGGAAAACTTATTACATAGTTTCAGTTGTTGTTGTTGTTAAAAATAAACATACAAACACATAAATAAAAATAAAATGTGTCTTTCCATTTATAATTTGCTGTTTTGTGTGCCTCCTGGTTGCCACAGGTGCCTTACAGTACCATTTATTTTTAAAGAATGACTTCAGTGTGTTCGATGAGAATGAATCTGACTGCCTAAACATGATTATGAGAGGACAGTAATGATGAGTAAGTAAGCATGCAAAAAAAAATAAAAAAATGGATGAGAGTGAAAATGGAACTTACGAATATTCCTCAAGCATCTCTACATCTACGAAAACGATGATCCCAACTCTGAAAATGTTGAATGAATGAATTTGCAACACAGTTAAGTTGCCATGTTACAAAATATGTTTCATGGGTAAAACATTGGGGATATAAGAAGGGATTTTTAATGAGCTGGGCATAAGCAAACTCACCAATGAGGTTAATCTAATCGGTATATTCTTTGAAATGAATTGCCCTTTTAACAATAACAGCGGATAATAAGACTGAGTGAGCACCCTACTGTACAAGAGTAGCCTAGGTTTTGATCTAAAACTACTTGTGAGGGCTGAATTGCAATGTTATCCACAGTTGGCCTCTGACAGACAAAAGGGTGAGTGGTGATCTTGTGTGAAGGTGAACTGCAGCAGAAGACTTGCAAGTAAACCTGTCCTGACGCACGTCCTGGATACACTGTTAGAAGCATCTGAAAAGCTTATTTGTCGGAGGTCAGCATCAAGGAGTGTCTGTGCTACCCAAGAAAACTTTCTACTTTGTCAGGTTATTCATTTCTTTGCTTGCTAAGAAGACCTTGGTGATTTCAAGCACTTCCAAGCAAATTAAACCCAACAGTCTGAAAGAGCAGTATTCTCAGTTTATCAGTTTATCTCAAGACACCTGGGATTCAGACCTGAAACTGCTGCAATACACGTCCCTGTCTATGAAAAAGAAGCTGCTTTTGGGTCAAACACAGACCATTAAAGTCAGGTTTGGGGGTTTCAAAAGGTTTGAATAATTTAGAGTAATAGTTTGACATATTGGGAAATGTGCTTAATATTTGTTTACAGCAAGTTAGATGAGAAGGTCGATACCACTTTCATGTCTGTAAGCTAAACATGAAGCTCTTCAGAAAGTAACAAAATCTAAAACTCACTTTTCATCTTGTTTTTACTCTGCCCACAAAAAAATGAAGCATAAGAAGGACACATTTGGCTTTACTTGTGATTATCAGACTATGACTTGATCAGAATGCTATAAGTTCAGCCAGAAGAATTGTGTTACCTTTGCACAGAGCAGGCAGTTTGCTATTGTTTTTAGCAAAAGATAGGTATAACTGTAACTTAAATAAGTAACTGTTAATTAAGTTAGAAGTCTTTAGGATCAGATCCACTTTTTTAATTGGCTGACTGTTTTCTGAGTGATTGCATGAAAATAAAACACGTAAAAAAACAACAACACATAATTATGGTATGGACCTTTTATCAAATAATACCAATTCTGATATACACGTAGCTATTTCATAAAGTATCTACTCTATATCAAGCTTATATCGGGAGGGAGGGAGGGAATAAGGGAATGTGTGTGAGGGGAAGGGTTTTTTGGGGGGTTACTGGGTGAGTTTCCTCTAAAGCTGGAGGAGGTCAAATACATTTCCAGGAGGCACCACAGTGCAGTCTGAACTATAGAGCATCACATCTTTCTATAAATGTTGTGAGCAAAATGTCTGTACACTGACAGCTCCCCACACCCTTGTTTATATCCATTTGAGAGTCACTCACTAAATACAATAAGTAATATTCTCAAACACAGCCAGCCTTCTATCAGCTTGGAGCCTTTCAAACCCAACACTACAGGCAAAAACACATACACTGGTCAATTTTTAAATTTTGAATTATTTTTGTTTCAAAATTATGCTCTAACTCAAACTAGTGAAGAAAACAAAGATTTTTTTTTCCCGTTTCTGTTCATATCTGTCTCTAAATTTCATCACACAGCTATCATTGTAATGCTACACACTATAAAGCAATCACTGCCTGTATAAGGTCATCGCAGGCTTTGTTGTAAAGCTCTCTGTGACTACAACTTCTTCAGCAGCCTCTAATAAAGATGTATATAATCTTTTGAGGTCATCTTCTCAAAATGGGTTGTTTATCATAGTCTGAGCCAGAAATCTCAGCTTCAATGGCTCTTACACCAAGCTTCACAGTTTCATTCCTATCTATATCCTGAAGGTTTTGACCAATATTCATCTTATATTCATCTGATTTATCAAATCAGTCATAGCCTGATTTATATAAAATGTAATTCTTACAAAAAAATGAAACAGCCTGGTTTTATCTAATATCATCATCACAAATTTATGTCCATAAAATTACATAATGCCTCACAGAATTGAAACACAGAATTTCAGAACATTTGTATTATAAAATAATTGCCTTAATTCAAGTAATCAATTATCAAGTTAAAGTATTTACCCTTCAGCCTTGAAATGGCAAATCATGCATGATTCCAAAGCTTTTATACAAGTTTAGCCTGGTTGTTGTTTAGAGGAAGGGGGGGGGTTGCATGCAGGAAAGGGCTGCCCGATGCAGGATTCGAACCGGGGCCATCTTCAGTGAGGACTATTAGCCTCAACATGTGGAGCTAAAATGTAGCCTTCCCTTTTCAGTATTTTATCATGAGCTGAGACTGAGAGGTGTCCCAGAATTTAATATTTTTACTCAACTCGTATTTGCTCTTTATTAGTTGTGCATAGCACCGCATCACATGGAGCCCTTTTATGAGTGATTAGGTTGGTGGCAATTTTTGAGTCAACTGGAGACTCTTGTTTCAACACATTTTGGAGTCCAACTAGTCATAACTGTTATTGGTGCATCCAAAACTCCACCTCTGTGTAGCCTTACTCCTCTGCCCTCTATTAAACAAGTCTGTTCTTTCTTTCTTTCTTCTTTACCAGACGTGCAGCTGAGTTGTTTGTTTTTTTTTGGTTTGTTTTTTGCCTTTGCTGCAGTATTCTTTATGAACTGTTGTGCATGAAAAATCTTCATGCTTGTTTTCTAAGACTGCTGCATATGGCACTATCCCCACTCATCCAGCATTACTCTCGATGTGTATCCTGTTCCAACATTTAGCTGAACAGTAATTGGATTTATTGACCCAGTTGGTCCGATTTAGTTGCTCCAAGTCTGGGATATGGGCCGCAGCCATCCAAAAAGAAACTGCAATTCAATGGACTTATCGATACATCTGAGTTTCCAAACCTTTGTACTTAAAGGGATAGTTCACCCAAAATTGAAATTTCACTCATTATCAACTCACCCTCATGTCGACTAACTGTGCGTTCACACCAAAAGCAACCGGAGCAACTGCGGCGACCAGCTGCCATTCATTTTCAATGTACGCTGGCGACGAGGAGTGACGAGGAGCGACCGGCGGCGGGAGCGATGCGTTGAGAGCGACGAAAGTTGAGAGAGGCTCAACTTTATGCAAATGAGCAGCGGCGCGACCACGGCGACAGCCAATTGCGGACTGGGATTCTCACAGCCGGAAAAATTGAGAGAGCCTGAATGGACACATCTGTAGCACAGCTTGAAAGTCCTGCCCCTTTGGTCGCTTGGTGCAAGGGCCTGCTCGAGCTGGCAAGAGACGCGATAGGAGCGACCAGAGTGACTACAGGCGATTTAATCGCTTTTGGTGTGAACGCACAGTAAGGGCTGGGAGAAGTTTCAGAGTCCTCCGTGGCTTCTCTGAGTTACAGGGGGTCTCGGCATAGCAGTGCATGTCCATATAACGGTTGCAAATGGATACCAACTGTCTTCGTAACAAAAGGACACACCAAAAAACATTCAAATACCTCCATGCTGCTCGTATGTAATGTCCGTCTTGTATTGAAGCGGAATTGTCCCGAAAAAAAATTGAATAAGTCTATTTTTCAAGCTTGTTTTGTAGCGGAAGCTTCTCGAAGCTCCTCTTCCCGGTTCGTCAAATTTGGACGAACTGGGAAGAGGACAGACCCTGGTTCGTCCAAATGTGACGAACCGGGAAGAGGAGCTTCCGCTACAAACAAGCTTAAAATATAGACTTATTTAATTTTTTTCGGGACAATTTTGCCTTTCGGGGCTTCAATACAATACGGACATTACATACGAGCAGCATGGAGGTATTTGGATGTTTTTTGGTGTGTGTTTTTGTTACGAAGCCCCTGTAACTCAGAGAAGCCACGGAGGACTCTGAAACTTCTCCCAGCCCTTAGTCGACATGAGGGTGAGTAAATAATGAGTAAAATTTCAATTTTGGGTGAACTATCTCTTTAAAGGGACATTGTGTGACTTCTCCTGTAATCTATTCACGAAAATCGAAAAGTATAATCAAAAGTATGTTTTAATTAATCAGGAATCACTCCCATCAACAAACTGAAGTGTTCTGGTGAGCTCTGAATTTGCTTGGTAAATAAAAATGCTCGGTGCTGGCTGCCATGTCGTGTCGCCATGTTTTTACATTCAGTGGCAGCGTGACGTAGGAAACCACGGAAACTCACCAGAGACACCGGAGCTGTTGGCTCAGGTCGAGGTGGCGTCTGTGAAAAGTCACCGCAGTAACGCAGTGAGGAGGAATGGAGCGTTAACTGATGCTGCATTCACGTGCAGTCGGGCAGACGGCCGTCGGTAACAAACCAGATGTCAGAAGTCGAGAGACAGTCGGTAAAACGTGGGTCAGGTAAACAATATGACATCGCTATGACAACATATTGTCGCGTCATTGTTTTGCCTCATACTGATGGACCACTTGTTTTAGAGGCTTGTTTATGCCGTTACGTGTTACGTTACGCTGTTGTTCATCTGCCCAATTTCATGTGAATGCAGCATGAAAATACGATTGAGTTGCTTGCGATATGCAACCGCAATGCTAGATGGGAGTAATTCCTACACAATGTACCTTTAATGATAATATGAAAATGTTCTCATTCAGTAATATCATAAATACATTTATTTCCACCAGAGAGTTAAGCTTAAAGGTATGCAAATGAATGAGTATCTTCACGTGTTCATATCTTTGTTGTTTGCCATTGACATAAACTGTCCTCAGTATTTAAAGAATGTCTTTACACAATAACAGCAGACTGTAAAAGGAAGTGAAAAAAGCTGCACATCTCTCAACAGAAAGTTTGACTTAACGGATGACTGTGCTTTGATACAATTAAACTACCTTCATCACTGTGTTTCCTCTGCCAAACAACAGTTTGCAAACTCCAAGAACCGAACATGACACAAAAAACACAGCTGTTGACGCAACACAAGTTGAAAAGGCAGCAGCTTCAAAATGCAAGATTCAACAATTATTCAAATGCAACAGATGTTTTGGTTTATGTAATCTGTGATGTAGCTTTATCCTACTGTAAATGCATCTGCACTACTTGTGGCTTTTGTGCTACTGTATGTTGCTAAGAGGCCAAGATCTTTATCAAATTCAAAAAGCTTAATAAAGCTTTACTTTTTCTGTCATCTGAACTTGCTCTTCCTCTACCTCCTCTAGGGTTAATCTAAATGAAATCTGGCTCACCTTGAAGTCATTCTGAGCAGCGGTACATTGGATTGATAGTATAACCTTGAAAACGTATGCCCAAATAAGTTCTTGTATCTGATAGATCATAACAGAGACAAAGTACATGGATGCCAAAAATACATTCACACTGTGATTAACAGTTCGCTAATTTATTTCACTGATAACCTGTGAGTCACTGACCTGAGGTGAACTTCAAAGCCTTCATTCTGCACAGAAAACACAGTGAGGCTTTAGTGACCCTGGATGTGACCTTGTCAATCAGGCTTTGGCTCAGTAAACAAAGACTTTATTGAATGGTGTAATTTGGTGACTGGAGCCAGTCAGGATGAGGCTTAATGCCGCATCACAAACAGCAAATGTCAACAGGTGATTCTCAGAAGGACTTTGGTGTTGAAACTGTCACCCTGCTACAGTATACCATTAATTACAGAGCTGCCGACTGAACACAGTGTGAAAGCAGACGTCAGAATTGAATCAATATTCATTAATCTGTCAGCTCTGCATTAGAATGGTGTTTCTGCGATTCTGCTGGTCGAAGACGTTTCCACGTCAGATTTCAAACATTTTTTGTACCCAGCGCTGGGGAACAATGTATTTTGAGTACTCAAATTTCCAAGAAATAATTCTAATAAATTCATGCCTTGCTTGCCTCCTGGAAGACATCATTACCTGAAATATTTTACATTATTTCAGTTCCAAAAAGGTTTAAAAAGATAATATCTCTTATTCTAATTTAGTTTTACCTAACCTTCTTAACAAAGCTCTTCTCAGCTCCATTAAAGATAATGTCCATTTTCACCTATGTTTGAGGAAAAGGGGAGATAGTGTAGTGACAATTTTTAGACTAAATTATGTTTTCTTACATTTTTTGAAGACTAAGACTTCCTCCCACAATCTGCTGCCAAAAATCTAATGGCAAGGACAAGTTAGGGATGTTAGAGCAAATTGTGTGCTCATGGCTTTGTATCCAAGGTAGGTTACTGGATGCAAGAACATAAAAATCTGCTAATTGCTTTGGCCTTAATCACAAGGAAGGCAAGAAAAACAAGCAACTACTCTGTATATTTGATTGGATTAAATTATGGTGTCACTGTATGAAATGTCCTGTAGCCACAGTGATCAAATCAACATGATGAAATCAAGAAGAAGCTGATTTAAGAGCATTTATCTGACTAATAAGGATGGATGGATACTTTAAACTATTTCAATTTATGTGCAAAGATTATACAAATGACATTTTTTTCAGTAAGTTGGTTCTGAGATGATGGCTTCGGTATTACTATACTGTTGTCATTTGTGTTATTTTTGTGAAAGACACAATCAAATGCAAATCTTGGCATCTTTGCGTTAGTGGTACCCTAAGGAAATCCACAGCTAGCCATTAGAGGTACAAGTGCAACTTGTCAGTGCTGCTACAGTAGTCCATGTAAAACAGCCGAGAACAAGGCTGGCAGTACTGATTTTATTACCTGTGTGCATTTTCTTTCTTTACCACATTCTTAAGTATTCCATAGTTTTACACCATCATCCATACTGTAAAACCACCATAATATTTCTTCTACATTTCTTTACCCATAATATTATTTCCTCTTCCTTTTGTTCATTGTAGTGACTTGACTTTACTGCCACCAATTTAGTTTCATCCTTTGTTTCATTACTTGTTTTAAAGGTCAATCATTCCATTGGGCTTTGTTGGCTTTAGCTGTGAACCTTAGGTGCATAATAAACAATTTCAATAATCAATTTTCATTAAAGCAGTTAAGGAAAGCTCTGGGCTATCATCACTACATTCACTGTTCCAGTCTTAATTTCTAGCATCCTTCAAAAAGTAATCATAACAAATATTTTGTGTGAATGTCAATATAAAACTTCATTAAGGAATTTTAGCCTCTCTATTAAGATGTTGTTGTCACCACACCTAACAGGTACAGACTATATATGCATATAACTCAAGTAAATTAGTACCAACATGAATCATACATGTACAGAACTACAGTATGACCTGCAAAAATATCAATTAATTGTGGTAAATTTTAAGCAAACAATTAATGAATTAATTATGAATTTTCATTGCTCGAGATTTTGCCCATACTCCTTTTTTTCCAATCTCAGAATAAATACTGCACATGAGACTCTGTCAATCATTTGCACTAATATTGCTACACCTCTACAATGATTTCAATTTCTGTTCTCCTAAAGAGGGGGAAACCATTAACCACAAACACTGGGAGTTCTGAACAGATGAATCTAGATGAGTCTCAGATAACACAAACGTATGAATGGAATTAGCAAGAAGCAGATTGTTCAAGATGTGTATCTCGTTCCTTGTGCTACAGATGTTCACAAGTGCAATTACCAAGCATTTGTTAGGGAGCTTTAGAGGGCTCAGTGTCATTATTTGAAATTAAACCTGCCTTGGTCATAAAGTCAGACATGTGTAGATCAGACACCTTTTCTGGGTTTGTTGTCATAACTCAGCACTGCAAAATCACCCTTCTCCCCGGCAGCACGCAGCTTAGATGTCATGCCTTCCTCCCTTTTCTGCTTGATAAGGTCAGTGTAGTCTTCATTGATGTAAATCTGTGTTCCTTTAAGTTTCTTAGCCTGAAATAATAGAATGTGCTTGTCCTTGTAGCACAGGAGTTTTACTGCAATCAGTCATGGCCTGCTTTTATCAAATTTCCCCCCTCTGCAGGCCCATAGTATTTCAATATTCTTCACATTCAGGCCCCATTTGTTTCTTTCCAAGTGCTCTTAGTTATTTCCCATTCTCATATAGCAATATCTTGACTCACCAATTTTCCATGAGCAAAATCTAGACCAGTGCACCCTCTATTCTCATACACCCCATGAGATAATGTATTTCAACACAAGACTTGAAGTAAGTCCTTTGTAGCTATGGCATGACTTGAAGGGTAGACATTGTCACCCAGCCCTCGCTCGGATATTTCTGTACGTTGGGCGGCTAGCTTGTGCCATTGGCATCAGCTAATGGGATCCTAAATAAATAAATCTTGTCAAAACACTCAGATGCACCACAGTCAGTGGCTTGAGTTTCAAGCACATTGGCGTAAGGCTTGACTCCAAAGAAATAATCTCTTCAAAATATCTCATTGTGAACTGCATCCACATATCCTTCTCTATAAAATACTTGTATAACAATATTTGACTAACATGAGTATTCAAAGACTCCCCTATACAAAAAACAAAACAAAACAAAATATACCAATATGAAAGAGAGATAATCACCAGCAAAATGAAACATGACAACTAGGTTCAGACTCTCACATGAAAAAGACATTGCAATCTAATGGAATCTTATCAAATTTGAGACAATTGCTTTTATAATTGTTATGACTTCTTAGAAATTAGCTTTATCAGCCTAACAACTTCAACTGTTGCCATGTTACACTGACACATATTTCCTCCTGTAAAATGAATCAAATCTTTCAATGCTATGACTACTGCAACTCATTAAGTAAAAAATGACACAAATATGTTCTGCTACTACTGCTTCTCATGGGCATCCCCCTCTACTGAGTTTATTGTCACCACTCCTCCATCTCTGCTGAGCTGTGTGTTATGCCTGTGAAAAGACAGCCACACAATAACGTCTACAACTAGCCTAATGAAATGTATTGGTCTCTGGATTATGTTTTCTGTCAACATAATGAGGACATATTGTTAATTTACATAAAAGTCAAAGCAGAATGATGATACTGATTAGTGTAGCTTCATTTTTCACTGACCGACTCACTTGGCCAGTAGGCCAGAATTTTACTGGCATTTTTCTGCAAACTATAAAATGAAAAATAATTTGTTTAATAATTACAGGGGTGTTATTATAACAGTTCACTGTACAACTTAAGGTTAATATATTTTATATTTATATAATATTTACTGTAATAACAGTAATTAAAGGGAGTAGACTACATTTTAGGGATGCATTTCTGTTTGACAACATCATCATCTATCACAGTCCACAGAAGTCACACAGCTTGTTTCAACTGTTGTCTGTGTCACTTGAATAAAACATTTTGTCTCTACTTAGGGGATTTGTGGAGGAAACGACCCAACCCACTGTGCTCAGCTACAGGAGAAGTTGATGTTAGCTAGCATTAGCATTAGCTCAGCAAGAGAAATTAACAGAAAGGTTTTCTTGCTGGAAACAAATGCCATAGCATAATATAAAATAGATGAAGGGATGATAAGTACAGTAGGCCATTAGCATTAGTATTAGACACCAACCCTGTAACAACCCCAGAAGCTGAATAGCGTTTAGGTGGCTAGCGGTGCCATTCAATAGTAAACATTTGATTATGTCTGGCAAAAAAAAAATCATTTGATTTCGAATGGAGGAAAGAAAAAAAGAAAAGGAGGAGACATTACTGTAAATACTACAAGCAACAGTGTTTTGACAAATTAACACAAAATGAAAGTGATAAAAATGATGGCAGTCCAAGACATGGATTGTAGACCCTTAGGTGATCTTTTTGGACACAGTAGCCTATGTGTGAGTTCAAAATTCTTCATGTCCCTATGCTTAGAAAACTGTTAGGGCAAAGCCATACTCACAAAAGTATTCAGCTATTAATACAAAACAATTTCTATAATCTAAAAACTGTAGCTAGGTTCTTCCTCCTTGTACAGTATTTGGTTAAGTTGTATAATACATGCCTATATAAGTTTGGCCTGCAGAAGATCATGATATTTCATGTTCGTACTATCTAGAGAAGCATCTTGACAACAAAAATAATTATGTAAGTGACCTAAAATTCCTTCCTGTCAAGTTCAGCGCTTGTATGATTCCCACCACAATGTGTTTGATCTGTGTCTCGTTGTCTCCCTAATGTGTGGCATATATGCTGTGCTTCCCATTCCTCCTGTGCCAGATTGTCTTGTCGTATAGTCGTGAGCGTTCCAGCCTTCTTTCTCTGAGGATTCTTCCTGTGACCCATTTCTTCTGTTCCCGACCCTCGAGCTAGCCTATCGGATATCTATACTGTTGCCTGATTATTTGACCTCCCAGTTTTGACCTTGTTTGAATAAATGGACCTTGATTCAGTCAGAACCCCATCTATCAACAGCCCTGGCCTATCAGGTCACTGTTATGTCAAACACCGCTGATGAATCAGGAAAAGATTATGTGAAAATTTGTTTAATATATTTCACTGCAGTATTTGTGCGATAAGATATCTGCTGGTGCAGCTCGACTTACTTACAGTTAGGCCTATATTACAGCAGTTTGTTAAAGTGAAATTCCGGCGTAAGTGTAAACCATGGTCAAACACACCGTAACACCGAGTTAGACCCCCCCTCGAGAGATCAATTTGCCCGACCGCTACATTCACGAGATCCACCAACTTCAGCAAATACCGCAATATCGCCAC
This sequence comes from Trachurus japonicus, assembly GCF_045865225.1. Taxonomy (NCBI): domain Eukaryota; kingdom Metazoa; phylum Chordata; class Actinopteri; order Carangiformes; family Carangidae; genus Trachurus; species Trachurus japonicus. The sequence continues at coordinate 29,842,688 of NC_140919.1, forward strand.
ACACGGCGCTCTCCGGATCCACTGTCTGACCGCAACCAAAACGCCACCATTTGCCCAAAATAATGCTCAGAACTGCACCAAATGTCATCAATAGTACACACAGGGTCCCAGCACGTAGTACGAGTTGTCAAACATCTGCTAGCTTTGCCTGTTTTCTTTAGCAAGGAGACCAGATACAACTCACCTACTTCTCCTCCGGGAGCCGCTCGTTGGTGAGGAAGCCCTGACGAGTCGATCACCGAGTGCACCGGAGTTCCGCAGCTCAATCAACAATTACCTCATGGAAATACAATCAGAGTTTTTTTTTTTTTTATCTTGCATATCACTTTATAACTATTATTATCGAGTGCTGGCCACGATATAGGCGCAAATGAGCATTTTTAAGAGCTGCGGAACTCCGGTGCACTCGGTGATCGACTCGTCAGGGCTTCCTCACCCACAAGCGGCTCCAGGAGGAGAAGTAGGTGAGTTGAGTTGCATCTCCTTGCTAAAGAAAACAGGCAAAGCTAGCAGATGTTTGACAACTTGACATCTCGTGAATGTAGCGGTCGGGCAAATTGATCTCTCGAGGGGGGGTCTAACTCGGCGTTACGGTGTGTTTGACCATGGTTTACACTTACGCCGGAATTTCACTTTAAGGTTAGAGAAAGGCTGTCCTGTGCTAGGTATGTCCTCAACCCCCTCCCTATGACTTCCATTTGGTACAAAAAGCCCTTTTCCCGGGTGATGTTTTTTTTCTAACCCTACACAATGCTGGGGAAAGTTTGTCATTGTCTGTTGTCATCCCCCAATCACATCTACTCTGATTCTGGTGTATACTTACACAGAGTGATGAAGTCAGGCTGTAAAGTTATTTTGTACTTTTCAAGGGAGCTCTATTATTAATGGTACATATCTTGCTAAATTATCACTGCTGTCAGCCAATCATCAAGAGGCGTAAAAACCAATATATTGAATACAAACTGTCATGTGGCAGCCTCATGCTTTGTCCAGACAAAATTAAACTCACTGATCTATTGTTCCTTTTCACGTATTTTAGCTGGGTTAATAAAGTGTTTGCCGTTTGCCGATATATGTCCCATGATTCCTGGACACTGAAGTCAAAATTCAAACCGTAGCTATCTCCTGTTGCTCTCTGGAGCTCCTAGTGAGTGAATACTTAATTTGATTTTAAAATCTTGCTTCATCATGTGTTTCACCTGCGATTGGCAAAAAAAAAAAAAAAAAGAATCCGAAATTGCATTTCAGTCTGCTGTCTATCAGCTAAAGCAGTTCAGTCTGACACTGATCTCCAAACCATGGTGTGTCACACCCAAAGAGTCTCAAAAATCACAAACAGCTCATTTCACTTATAGGTCTTATCTTTAAAGGTTTTATGTGCAATAATGTATTTTACATCTATGTTTACGTCCCTCAGATGCAATTGTCTTCAAATGAGAAAATAATTGCTGCAACAGTATTTCAATAACACACACTTTGTGTGCCTCAGCTTGTCTCAATAATTGCCTCAAGAAAGCCTCCTGAATTGCCTGGAGAATTTCTTGCCTCAGGAATTGTCATAGAAAGAAGTCCAACTAGTCTAATGACATGGCAATTTGTGCCTCCTATGCCTCTCTGATGTGTGTGTTTGATGAAGATTTCGAGTGGTGCAGAGGACTGTATTTATGCGCAATGATGAGGATTTTTCCTAACTCTCTCCTTCCTGTGGGGTTCAGATGAGTTATCAGAGCAGCATCTTGTGGATGAGTGTGTTTTACCCTGCTACCAATCAGGGTTGGCATAATCACTTGGGAAACACATTATGCATGTTTATGTCTGTTTGATATCTGCAATATCTTACATTGTCAATGCTGTTAGGGCAAAACAGTAACTTAAAAATATCTTACCTCGGTTTATTTTTCTTTAATTTAAAATGCATATGCATGGACAGTGATCCACCATTCCTCTGAGATGTTCATGCAAAAGACTCATGCAATCATATCTCCCATATTATTGACACTATTAGGGGAAGTTAAATGTTTGCACGGGAGAAATTATCTTTACAGTTTTTTCTAGGATTAGGATTCATGCATATAAAGACTGAAAGATGAAGAGAGGACGTAGTGTCTGGAAAAAGTTTTTTGTTTGCTAATGATTCAAATTTTGCATGACATTTTCTGAAACTAATAGAGCCCTTATGGCCGATCCTCAGCTCTCTTGCACTGGACATCTCTTCCAAGAGTGTGACGTTGTGAAGAACTACAATAGCCTGAAAATATCTCGGCCTCAAACTTTCTGCAGAGCAGCAAGGGGGAAATCAAAAGACGGCCAAGACTTAAGAGGAAGGTAGACATGGGAACAATGTGGAGTATATAAAGGGAGGTCAGTGCATGTGAAAGGGGGGAAGAACGAAGGGAAGCAGTGCATCAGTATGTGTACCTTGAGGCCAAAGTCTGAGGGGAAAGGCCTATAATGGCATGCGCTAGTGTGAGCTAGGCTGGATGGTTGCATACTCGACAAGGTCCCCTGGGCCAGTGTGAGCAGAGCTTCGTGGGCTGGGAGAGGAGGCCAAAGCTGCAGTATCCAGCTCCGCATACTGGACATCACAGTCCTTGTGGCCAGAGTTCTGGAGACAAGAGAGGCGAAAGGTGTGTGAGGTGTGAGGCAGCCAAAAATATGAGAGTGAGAGAGACAGATAGACTGACAGAAAGAGGGAGAAAGAGAGAGAGTCAAAGAGAGAGAGCGAGAGAGACAGAGAGAGAGAGGAACAGATGAGAGATAATAGTGACTGAAGATCTGATGGTCATGGGGACATGTTGAGTTTGTGAGCAGCAGTGTTAGAGTGGAAGGCAAAGAAAAATGTGTATGCTTGTAACATAAAAACAAACTGCCACATTAAGAAGGAATGAGACAAGCTGACAGATGGATGGAGATGTGACAAAAATCATAACAGACAGAAATGAATATAAGACGATAAGTAAAAAGTTAGAGATTGAGAAGGACTTACGTTTTTTTTTACATGCACATGATGATATGTGATTCATATATTTGTTCAATTCAAGAGTTGGCATGTGCATGGGAGAGATGCTTTTATTTAGTTTGTTTGTATTTATTACAGATTATTGTTTATGATTCTGATGCTCACACTGTGCATTTCCCATAAATGATGCACTGCAAGAGTTGATGGGCATGAAAACTGGATTTAAACAAAGCCAGCCTCTGTAAACAAACCAAATGCATATTGGCTGGATTACGGTGAACACTCGTCCATACAGAATAGTCTTCCAAAGGACTAAAAACCAACCAGGGCAGTGATTTATATTATGAATTCACTGATTATGGCTGTTACAGTGCAACACATAAAGACATTTACACAACACTGGATAGCTGCTTTAACACTGGAACATACGTGTGCATGTAAACACAGACAAAGACCTTCATTCAACCAGCATCTGACCACAAACACAACTACAATGATTGACTAAATGATTGACTCGGTGAGCAATTGGCCAAGTGGATGATTGAGTGAATGACCTTAATGGGGTAATCAATAAATGAAAATGAAAGCTTTCAGTGCTGGTTATCCAATTCCAAAAAATACTTCTGAGGTTGTCATGTTCTGATCATGAAGGAGACTCAAAGACATTGGGTCAATAAAAATCAGAGAAATGAGTTCAGACGCGGACGGGACAGGAATAAGTACAAACTGTGGGAAATGCGTTTAAATGTATCAAATAACTGATGTGAAATGTTGGCATATGTTTGAAAGACAACATAAAACAGACAACAAGGCAACAGGACTACATTAAAGACAACAAAGTTTTGATTTCCTCTGCTCTTTTTCTTCCTAAATGTGCTGATGATGAACATTTTAATTTAGCCACTGACTGACAGAACTGATAAACTGTGTATTTTTTTTCTTTTAATTTAGATAAAATGACAAAAGACAGATATAAAATATGAGTTACATGTCATTTTATGTAAAGAAAAACAAAGTGGCTCTCTGAGTATGTAGGAGAATCAGATTGAACTGATGTTTGCATTACCGACAAACTGGAATTACAGGCAAATGATGACAGGAATCGCAAGGAAATGGACAAATCCTGCATTTTGCTGGCTACATTTTGAGAGGAATCTAGTTTATGGGTACACAATGCTTTTCTATTCTGAGAGCAAAAATGACTGCGTAAGAAAGTCAGTGATTGGATCAAATGGTAGTGCCTCTCCTCTTAGTCGCCTTGCTTTTTTCCTGGTAATGAAATCACTGGAGCAAAAGAGGGAGTTATGACAAAGTAAATGCAAAGCAAAGATGTCAGCTTTATTATATCTACCTATAGAGCATCTTAGGATGGATGGTAAGGAGGGGTTGAAAGGAAATGCAATGAGATGATACCTGTTGCCCCTCACCCACCCCAACCTCATATTGCATAGCTGTACCTTATTTCCATCTGAGAAAGGATTACATAGAAATGATTGAAGCTTTTACAGAACTTCACATTAATAATTTAAATCTACTGTGCAATCTCTCCACCATTACATATTTCTCTACGTCTCACACTCTGCATTCGATGGATATTTAAATATCTGGAATATTTGTCATGACCAGAGTGCAATCAGGGGGAAAATTGCAGCCACATCGCATTCGAAATTGGCAGATAGTGTTTTGCCCCTAGAGAATCATCATTAGTAACACTTAATGCTCAGCAGTCAATGCATGTCTCTCATAAATAGTGTTTTGAAAACCTCAGTAGTATCTCATTCATCTTAAGAGAGGCCCTAAACTTCAATTTAAGTGGAATGTTATCAGAGATAAGAAATAAATCTCAGGAAAATCTACCCTCAGTGTCCAAGGATTATCAGAATTAAACATCTGGTTCCTTTGAACACAGAATTGAAGATGATAGTTTAATATCCTTGAATAACTACACAGAAAATCAAAATCAATTTGTCAGGGGAAAAGAGTGATGGCAATTGAGTTATTCCTGCAAGCTTGGTGGGGAAAAAAAGAGTAATTTACAAAGCAGAGCATAAATGCAAAGCAGCAGTTTTAAAACACATGGCAGGCAGGCTAACACATGAAACGCAAAGCAGGTAGCTCACCAGCAGCTTCACTAGAGCACAACATTCATGGGAAGGTAGCTTTTCCATTAGAGGTGATGTTTCAGAGGAAATTTAGTTAAAGTTCTGTGCATCAGTTTCACTGTTAAAGGTGGAGTAAGCGACTCTAATCCAATACACTTTTTCTCAGATTCAGTGAATATCTCATTTTGTTCCACTAGATCTTCTCTCTGTGTTAGTGCTGAAAAAAAAATGGCGTTCCAGATCCTCAGCTCTGCCTCCGTAAATTGGAAATAAAGAAAGTTGCTTGGGCCAAGACACAAATGCCATTTCACTGAAGCAGCAACAGGGGGTGTTTGCGCTCATGTACCAAAAAATAAAAAAAAGAGAGAGAGAGGAAGAAATGAGGGGAAATATCAGAAATTGGATTGTAGGAGAGGGAGATGAAGAGCGACAATTTAAAGATTATCAATACAATGAGAAGCAGTAGTGTGGAGTTTTGAATGGGATTGATTGGGACGGCAGCTGAATGTGTGGGAGTACGTGGAAAGCTGTCTACTTAGCAGTGGTGGTGGTGGTGGTTTGGTGCCAGCATCTTTATTGTATAAACAGTAACAAGACAAGATGGAGCAATGGCCAAGGAACAGAGGAGAGGGTCAAGAAGAACAGAAAAAATAAATGCTCAGATCAAGTATACACAATGAGCTGCCTCAGCATTGGTGAGGTTTTCCAGCAGTGGAGACTGTGAGTGGACTTATCCACTGGGACTGACCTGCATCTTGAATGACAGGCACATGGGGAGGGCTGGTAAAGAGACTGACAGGGCCTGTAAAAACCTTAATAACTTTATGGATGTATTGACAATCCATTGACTGAATGCTGCAGCAACCCACCTGGATTTGTTCCAGAAGTCATGCTGGACATTTTGACCTCCGAGACTTGAAAGGCATGAAATCAGATGCAGAGGTTGATCTGTTTCAGTCTGACAGGTGGGTAACATTAGTTTCACAGAGCCAGTATGTCAGTAATGTTTTGGTCTGTTTGCAAATGTTTGTGATAGCTTACCCCAACTGGTTACTTACTTAGCAAGTACATTTGTGTGATCAGTGGTTATATAATTTCTCACAGACCTTATGTTTGTTTTAGTTTCTAGTTTGCTAACATATGCTTTTGGTGTGATGTTAGCAATGAAAGCAGGAAAGTTGAGTATCGCAGTTTTCTGATGTAAACCTCCCTCATCCTCACTGTATCTACAGTAAGTAGTATCCACTACCATGTCCTGCTATTGCTTTAACAATGCACGTCCCTGAGTATGGGGGAGGAGGATGGTGGTGGCCTTGGGTTGGGCGTGGGGGGATTAATATCTCTTAAGAATCGCTTACTCCTCCTTTAAGAAAAGTAACTTTTACTCAACACAGCAACAGCAGCAATTAACATGAAGCCAGATGAAATCATTGAACAGATTTCAGTAAAACACTGAACACACTACACAACAACAAAAGTAACAAAACCTGAGAAGAAGGCTGCCTTGTAAGTTGTTGTTTTTTTTTTTGTTTTTTTTTACTCCTCTGGTATATATACGTTTCTTATTGTCAACAAATGCCATGAAGAAATGTAATCCAACAGTGTGTTTCTAAACTCTCTGACTTTCCAACTCTGTGTGTGTCTTCCAGCTTTGATCCTTACACATCTTTAAAAGCAGGTCACAGTTAGATAAAATAAAAGAAAACCCTCTGCCAAACAGGTAAGGTGATCAGTAGTGTGTGTTGTATTGCTGAAAGTATATTCACCAACACACATGGTGATATTATGATATTATTATTATCGAATATTGCTGGCAGCAGGACAGCGCTGATTGATTCAAAAGTTCTGGCTTTAGTTTTTGGTAATGAAGGAAAAGATGTGACAGCATGACTCATTGATGTGTAATAATAGTTAGTTTTGAACAACAGACACAATGTCATGCCATACAGATAAATCTTTTTTGTTGTATCTGTATTTGTTTTTTGTTTTCTTTATTTGGCTTTTGTTGACAGCGAGAAAATAGAAGAATCAAGGTTAATTTCTGAAATGACTTTGAATGAGTTAATAAAATATTTCAAGTTGATTTGAAATTAGACTGACAAATTGATCCAATTACGAAGCCAGACTGATGCAGGAGGGCAGATTAACACCCACATGATTTTTGTCAGCTTTCTGCAGGTTGCACTAACCCATCTACAGGCTATGTCTGCTTGTTTGTCACAGGAAACATGGTTACTTCTTACCTTCATTAGCAATGCATATAACGACAAAAGTAATGACTTGAATCAGATTGATCCTGTTGGCTACTGTATATAGCTGACCCAGCAATTGTTCACACCTCAGACAGAATTGAAAGGGTATTTTCTGCTTGTGCACACACAACACACAGGCATATGCATGCACATTATCTTAAAGTCCAGACAACTTAAATTTTCTATAACTCTAAGCCAAGACTTCAAACAAAGCAAATAAAGGCCCAAAATGCAAGCATCTGTACTACTGACGGGGTTCATCACAGTTGACAGAAAAATCTGATACAACAGGAAAAGCACATCATAGTCAACAGTAACACTCAGCGACGATGGTTTACTGAAGAGCAATTTTTCCGCACACGGTTGCCATGCAAACACACAAGTCATTACAGTGGATTAGAGGAAGTGGAGGGGAGGTGAGGCAAAGGGCACAGTGTGTGCTGAGTGTTTGGGTCCGATCGTTAAATAGTCCACACACACACAGACAGAGGACGTCAGCCGGGCCAGGGTTAGACAGAAGGTGAGTGGTGGTGATGTAAATGATGAGATAAGGAGCTTAGCGAAAGAACCCAGTGGATTTACTGGTCAGCTTGTTAGAGAACCCCCCCCCCCCCCCACACAGTCAACGCAAAGAAGAATCTGCTACATTAAAGGTCCTCACTGACATCTAGGAAGCATCACAGCACCGGAGTTCATTTTGTAAATCAATTCTCAAAGTGCTCCAAGCATAATGGCAAAGGAAAGTTCACCCTTTCACCTGCAATTACTACTAGCTGAGGGCAGCGGCTGTGGACGACCCCGTCATAGAGAAGCTCCTTTGAACCTGCTCACGGTATCACTACTCACCGGCTTATCAGTGAAGGGGGTCGACTCAGAGGGCGCCATGTCGTAATAAGGAGGCTGAAGAGGAAGCTTCTGCATTTCCTCCTCCTTGTCGAGATGAACCACCTACAGAAAACACCAAGAGCTCAGCAAGAACCACAATGAGCCCCAAAACTTCACAGACTGGGCAGACCAGCCAGTTTACACTGGAGTTGCACTGCAGTCCTTATAAGGTTGATGGTGCCAGTAGCCGCATCACTGAAAATACTGCCTTTGTTGCATCCACATTAGTTCAAAGCTGTAACACTTCAGCAGCACAACGTGATGTTGCAATTTTTTCTTTCTTTCTTTTTTTTTTTACTTCATTTGCTCACATTTGTTCTTGTGTGGTTATAAACAGAAATGATATGTGAAATCTGACAAGGAGTGCAGTTTGACAGCAACTTTAGCTGCTCTGCTGAACTGTGTACTTCTAATTAATCTCTTCTGTATCACACAAAGGTATGATGCAAACTTCTGAAAGAGTGGAAAAGAAATGCTAAAACTACTGCTACTGTAAGGTGCAAGCTAGCTACACAACATGGTCATTTATTTCACATGTAACACAATAAAATATATGCTGCAGATTCATAACAACGTAGTAAACATATTAATATATGGATGAAGCTTATTCGTTCTCAAAGAATATCTCAGTTCCTTCTTTTTTACTGTCTTGATGTAAAACCCCATTTTGGTTTTTACTCTACAGGTTTCTTTTTGTAGTTGGATTGAAACATTTAAATATTTGGACTTTGAATGGATGTCTTTGAATTGAGGTTTGCTGCAATTGTGCTTTGGCGTTGTCATATTCTGGAGGAATATCTTAGTGTTTGAGGATTTGAAACTGGACTGCTGATAGTCTGAGATGTAGAGGATTTAAATTTAAAAAGAAGAGTCTGAGTCTGTGTCAAATGGTTGTTATTTACTCTCTGTAAAAAACTGCAATATGCTAATAAAATATACATAGGCTACTCTTTTGGTAAAAACATTTCCAAAGTGTTGAACATTCAAAGCAGAATTTATGCCTGGAGTCAATTTTATAGTGCATTAGATTCACAGAGATCGATGTTCAATATAACATATAATAGGATGATGTTGGTGCATGTTTAATGGACTTTAATGGACTGTCACACTCAAAACAATGATTGAATCACAGCATTTTGACTTTCATAATGAAGGTTATTTCACTTAGGAGCACTTTATATAAATGTGTATGTAACACAGCTAGAGATGTTGTTCCTGCAGTGATGGTGGAATGTCATTACTTAAAAAGAAAATCAGGAACAGGAAATGAACAAGTCATTCATTTTAGAGGAAAGCTGAACACACTTGAAAACACACACACAAGATCCACACAATGGAACTGTACTACAATTTTTTTAAGTCACTTCTTTTCTTTCTTTTTTGTTTTTTGAAAGAGTCACAAATACAAGTGATGACAACATTTAAGACAGCCAACTTTGCCATTTCTTTTTACTGCTTAGCAGAGTAGTTGGGGGCTAAGCTATAAGGTTCCCACTTTAAAACTCAAGGTGCAGCTGTTGGTTTTCTGCATGCAGAGTGGAGGCAGTGTATGGAGGAGTGGTAGAGGTCGGGTGGGGGCAAAGTGCTCCTCTGTAGTTTTTCCTTTTCAACAGGTCGCCAGTCTTAAACTTTCCCTGGAGTGTTCTCCCAACTGATCTGTCAAAGTCTGTCATCACCACAAAGCTGGGTTTGAAGCCACTGACAGAAGTGCTTTTCAATGGTTGTGATGGTGTGATACTCTTAACAGGCCCTGTGAACGTTTTGTTACGTGGTGGAATTAATTTTGTAAAGACAAATATAATTGTTCTCATAACCTTCATAAAACACATGTCAGAACTGCTTATTGCAAACTGAAAAGGGAATTAAAGTGAAAGAAGGAAATAAAGCTTGTTCAGAACAATGAAGATATCAGCACAATGAATGTGAGATTCATATGATAGATATTGAAAAATGCATTTCCCCTCCACACCTTCTGTTCAATTGCAGTAATTAAGAGTCTGTCAAATGCTGTTTGATCCCCACTTTCTTGCTCTCAAAAATAGCTGTTGAATGCCAGTCAATATGCACTTGGTTTGAGTGAGGTTTTCGATTCATATTACATCAAAAGGCGAATAATTTAATGGCTGATTGCTTGAACAGTGAGCTGAGCACCAGGCCTCGTGCGCAATTAGCTGGAGGAAACATTTGTTTGGAACACAGAGACATCGGCCTCCTGGACGGTCGTCGTCTGTTTAGCTCTCCAAGTTCACCTCACAGCAACATACTCTGAGTGTTTGTGATGTCGGGAGCGCAGATGTTTATACTTTGGCTGCGTTGCCAGTTTTGCTCTGTGCATTGGGCAATGATAAAGCCATGATGCTGCCAATTTCTTCAGGCCAGTCGAATCACCTAGCAACCTATCCCGAAATAAAGCTGCATCCAACGTTTTCAAGCTCCAGTTGCAATAACAGGATATAGTACATTTGCCATTACCTTTCTGAGTTGGAGTGACTGTTTGTTTGCCTTAATCCAAACTTTTCCTTAAATTGGCTTTTCACTTCATGATGTTTTGGAGCAAAGGGCTGAGGGTCAATCAGTCACAGCATCACCATGAAAACAGCAAGAAAATAATATTTTTTGAATTTGATCTTCATGATTTGTCCTTGTCTCTATTATTTTTAAACACTACAATATTTCTCATTTATACAATATGACTAAAAGTTGAAATGCAGCTCTCATAAGGGTGTGAGCGAACCTGCAATGGTGAATTTATGTCTTCAAAAAAGGAGACATACAACGCAAAAAAGCGCAACCTGAAGCAGTTGTAGTGAACAAAAAATACACCTGTTATTATTACAAATCACCTGGCGGGTCTATGCTGATTATCTCAGTGTCATTTTAAGACGCAGCTCATCAAGATGATTGACAGGCAGGAAACTTGCCGAGCTGAAGGAAGGTGGCTTATAGCTCAGATTATCCCTGAACTCTTTTTTAAATTATTTTATTTTATTTTTTTCATGTGGAATTTGTTCTTCCATTTCAACAAAAGTCAAAGATGCAACCACCATGACCTGCTGTAAACACTCCTAAAAACCTTAGGGCTTTAATTTTAAAATCATTTGGGTCTCTTGATTTATATATTTCTACTCTTGCCTACTTGTATAACAGGGGTGCTTATTGTTTATGCCTCAGTGATTATTGTTTGTTCATGCACACTTTGTGCATCATGTCATAAACCCGCTGTGATATTTTTTACCCTGCTCACTTTTATTTTTCCAGATGCAACCTTGCTGAGCATGCAGCCTCTTTTAAAGCAACTATAAAACACAACACATTAAATCTTGTAAAGTGTCTGTTAGAGCTTCGTATTTCCACTAATCACCTGTGAATGGGCATTAGGTGCCTTACTCAACTATTCCTCTGCAGCAGTTGTGCAGGGAGGAGAGCACATTACATCCTCTTCTCTATCACTTCCTCAGCCCAGATGTCCAGGAGTCTGACCTTGGAGCTGTAAAGACTATCATAAAGTTGGATTTAAAATCTCAGCGGCACTGATATGGAGTGGTCAGCTGAATCTTCAATTATTCAGATTCTAATAAATTCTCACATTTTTTCTCACTCCATCTCTCAAGTTTGAAAGAGGCAGATATTTCTACAGCAGTCCTTGACAGCAATAATGTCTCTGTGGACCAATGTTCACTATTCACTATCTAACCCCTGATAACTTCATAGTGCATGGTTCTTATGAGGGTCGCCATTCTTCTCCTGACCTGTAGTTTGTGTGTGAATACAATCACAGTGATACGCTGGTGTATCCCTGCAGCACTCTTCTTCTTAAATTTAGATACTTTATTGTCATTGTCATAATAGCACTGTTATAAATAACAACAAGATATTGTTTAGAGTATCTTAATACTGACGCAAAACTTGTGCAAAAGTGCATATTACATTACATTAATGTCTATGGGACTACAAGCTGATATAAAATGACGGCCCCACAAAGCGAATGAAATTGCCAAACTGGTGCAACCATTGACAACGAGATTTCCAGAGGGACTGGTGATTTTTTTTTTTTTTTTGTAACTCATCATCAAGAGTCAAGAAGCATGGCATCAGGTTTGAAGTCATGCGAGACACATACACTATTTCAGAATACCATAATACTGTACTAATTTCATATGGTATTCTAATCTCTGTAGTACACTGAGTATAGAGGAAATCAGACTTGATTGTGATGAATCCCTTTGCAAAGGAATTCACACCATGGCTTTAGTACAGTGACACTGCCAATCAAACCCAGCAAAATGCGTTTTTCTAGACAGTTAGTTGTCTGTTTTTTTTTTGTGTGTTCCCTGAACTGTTTCCCCACCATCCACAATTTATCTTAATTTTTCCTACTGTGAGAAGCTCCTTTTTCACTAAGTTTGTTGCACTTTGAGAGAATAAACAGCATACATCTAACACATCTATTTCTTTTTAGTATGCAACACTCTTTTGTTGTCAGTTCTTCCACTTTTCAGGTATAAATCCCACTACAAACTCAAAACCTGCTTAAAATGATGAGGTTTGTCCCCAAACTGCTGCTGTCAGGGATCAAACACAGGTCTGTGCCATGTGTTGCCTCTTCAGCACAGATCGGTGATCAGAGAACAGGAGTAGATTCCCCTCACTAATCCACTCACTGTGGACATTTCAGTTCATCTCTGATTAATAAACAGAAGTGCTTATTCAGATCATGAAATAATATCTCAGGCCTGAAAAAAAAGATAAACACTGCTGAGGAATGAAGGTGTTTATCAGACTTGAGTGGTACTTAACCACTCATCTGATATTAACCTGTTTTTACCTGTTTTCAACAATTTTTATCCTTGTATGTGTCTTTTTTTTAACATTTGCTGCGAGTACTTGTACTTATGTGTGGTTGTAGGAATGTGTATTATTATTGTGTTGGGTATGTCTGTGGTATGTAGGGATGCATGGATCGTTGTTTTGCACCTGCACTTTTGATGTCCTTCCGCAACGAAGTTCCTAACGGAATATTAAAGTACTTTTGAATTGAATTGAATTGATATGGGTCACTTAATGCAAAACTCATGTACTACATACAGTGATCAGACATAGGCTGAATACGATCACTAATAATAAAAATAAGACACTCTAATATTGATACAGCAGTGCAAGGTCAGTCTTTAAGTGCCTAAAATGACCCACTTAGCATGATTTTACTTATTAAGACAGGGATTAATTCGCATCAGATTGGTAATTATGTTACGTGTTACTGGCTTCACTCGGTTACAAGACATTTCTATATTTAGATATTGAAGCACTCTCAGCTAATTGTACAGTAACTGGATTGTTGGAGGAAGTCTGTGACAGAAAGGAGGGTGAGAAAGAGACAGCTGTGTAAGATGAAAAATACTGTATATAGTAATGTACTGTACTGTTCAAGAAAAAGCCTCTCGCCACTGAAATGATAGTGTGTTACATTGTCATTCCAACTCTGCCATAAATACCATGCCATCACCATGAAGTTCAACTGATGTAATGTATAATTTGATTTCAGGGGAAAACAACAAGACAAAGCTCTGCCACATTAGTGCTGGATTGCTGTTTTAACATTTATGAAATAAATTTGAATGATCTCACTAGTCTTTAGATGCAATTTCTATTATATATTACACACACATACGTATTTTGTACGACATTGTAACACAGACATGTTGAGGGTTTGTTTCAGATCAGTCAGATAGGGAAAGAATAAGAGGGGGAGGACGAGAGGAGATGAGAAGAGATGGAGGCTCTTACCTGGATGTCATCAGATGTCAAGTGTCCCTTCATGTCACTATTCTTCTTTTTTGGTGGGGGAGGGGCTGGTTTGTGGGCAGGTGGGAGGTCGGTCCTGTTAAGAGAGTGAAAAGATAACATGACACTCAGCACAGTGAGGGATCGCCACTCTTTACGTCCCTCACCTTCTACAGCACTCTATAATGAGAAGTCCTGCCTGCACTTGCCTTTTTCACTCTTTCCTTGGATTTTGATAGATCTCGTGTTGGTGGCTTTGTTGCGGCGGCAGCCATTCCCCCTGCCCTTTCAAAGGCTCTCGCTGGAGAGACACTGTGCTAATGAGAGTGGGCTGTAATTGGACACTGAGGTGAGGAGATGGGGATGGAGGGGGTATAGGGGGCAGGGAGAAGGGCATGTGTGAGTCAAGTCCTCAGGGTGGATTGAGCCTCATCCAGAGTGCCACGTGGACAAACACCCGGCCTACTGTGCAGCGACTGTTTGTTTGACATGTCGTCCTGAGCTGTGACACACAGCACTCAGCAGGCAGCTTCAGCTCTCCACCTTTCCCTAGATCCCTGGTACTAACATGCCTTAATCCCAGTGTGCTCACCCTGCCCCTCTGTTGACACACCTGGGGAAGAACAAAGCCTCACCAACTGAACACCTGTGCTGATTTACTTGCTGCCCTTAACAGAACAGTAAACAACTATTTTCTTCAAACCAGCAATGGAATTTCTTCTGGGGATAAAGGCTACTCCTGCACACAGTCATTGATATGATAATAAAAAAGGAAATTAAGTTGTGAACAGGAAAGACAGCAGTAATTGAGAGCTTGATACTGAAATTGTTTGAAGTGCATGCAGATAATTATTTCAGACAAGGAAGCAGAAGGGTTGTTGCTACGAACTCCTGACAAAGAAAACCCCCTCCCTCAAACATGCTGGTAGTCAGATGTCATCTGCTGTATTCTGACATGATATCAGGAGTGATCAAAGATAATGAAGTGGAGCACAGACACTGAGCTGTGTACCTACATGCATTATCTCCGGCTCCCCCCGCCTCCCATTCGCACTGGTTTACGTCCTTATTGAATAACATGACCTTTCTGCAAGGCCAAGCCGGCATTTTAATGTGCGGAAAATGTGTGCATGAGTGCACCTCTTAACTCTTTCTTTCATGCTCATTATTTCCAGTCCGTATCACCTTGTCTCCAGACAGAGCTGCCGTGCCACTGCCAGATTCATATGGCACCCTCTTCAGCCTGCCTGCAGCACAGAGGCACAGCAAACACACAGAGAGGCAGCGTGCTGCAAACTCCCTCGTCTACAATAAACTCTTCCATCGCTGAGCCTTCAGAGGAGAAGAATCCATTTTCTCAGAGACAGATAATTATGAGTCTTGTGGAAATGCGGTTTCTGCAGGTACAGCAGCATGCTCATTATAAAGAATTGTAATCCGTTGCTTATGATTGACTGGATTCTGATACAAGTGAAATCTTAAAAAAAGAAGAAGCTGTGACAGCCAACAAGATAATTTGCTTTCATGAAGTGCATGAGACAAAATGTAATTTTCTGTCTCTGTGTGCCCTGTGCATACACTGACACACCGAATCATGACTTTTCTTCAGTTTGCTGAGACAGAAAGCTGATGAGCACCCCCACACATTGACCTAATTGTCATTTTGTTAAAAAAGAAAATGTGGCATCGCTGAACATTTTATACAATATTTGTGACAAGTCAAGTTGCACATCATCATGTTGGGACAGATTATTCAGGCAGAATGAAATCATCCCATGTTTATTTATGATGCAGTATTTGCATTCAGATCCTATCACATTTTTCAACTTACATTTGATCCCATCGGACTCCCAATGATTGCATTTCATAGGACATTTTGTGAAGGAGCCTATTCAAATAAGTAGTGTGTTGGGGACCCATATGCAGAGAGGGTTTATTAAATCTGACCAAACATGAAGGAACTCATGACTGCCACCCCACAACCACTTCCCCCTTGTCATAGCTCCCCTTGATTGAATTCAGCTACATTTGTAATCATGTTACACACAAGCAGCATGCCTCAGGAGACCATCAGTGTATTGGTTGACAACAGCAGCAAAAAAGAGTGAAAAGTAGCATCAGTGTTTGAGGAAGCAGCATGTGTGCAGAGAACACAAACACATACAGTACGGCTGTGTGTTCAGTCACTCAAGCTATGTCCCTATTCCATACTATAGACTAAGACTACAAAGAGCTAATCTTTTGAGTACACTACTGATGTTAGTATACAGGGCATGGATGTACTTCACTGTCTTGCAGTAGAAAGTAATAGAAGACATCTGTCAATGTCAAAATTACTGCTATGTTTGAAAACTAATGCCAATCAAAATTCCAAAGGAAAACTCTAAATGTTTTTTGCAAAGTGTTAATACTTTCTTTTTTTTTTAAAAGATTTTCCTGAAACGGTCTCAATTTATAATTTGTTTTCATGTTTCCAGCTGTGACAAGCACCTCCTTTTCTTGTGAGCAATGAACTGTGGGACGATAGTGTCCATCAACAGCAAATTAAAATGATCAAAAGCTAATTGAGGCGTGGGACTATCTCAATTTATTTTGACTTTGTTATGATTTCCTCATTTTTGGCCATCATTTCTATCAATTATGATGATGTTAAACTCACCATAGTAAGTGTCGAGGTCTGCTTACACATCACTGCTGCAAGTCTGGTGTGCCAAGGAACAAGTCATGGCTTATCAGACAAATTTTAAACAAGCCAACAATTTAGCCTGGTTATCTAAGTCAATTCATCAGGGGAGAAGTTGGAACTCAAAGTGAAAGAGCTGTTAATCCCTCAGTTTGTAGAAAATGTGTGTGTGAGCCCAGCTATGGCAAGTAGCCTATGGCAGGTCAAAACTGAACCAGGAAGTGGATCTGAAGAATGATAATGATGGAGATTTTGGTAAAATGTCCTTTCTCTCTCCAAAGGTTTTTCAGAACTGTTGTGATCATCTGTCTGCTTCTCCTTTTTGACCCATTATGATATAATATGTGAGATAAGTAAACTGGTGAGAATTACTTGTAGGCTGTGTTTGAACTGATGCCTTAAAAACAAAGAAAAACCAAAGCATGTGCAATACTTTATGGGAAAATACTCATTGACAACACTTTCAAATTTACGCAACTTTAGCATGAATGTGAGTGTAGTTGTTTTGTCTTGTCTCCAGTTTAGCCACAGGACATGCCCAGACTTAGAATTAGTATTAGCATGTAGCATCTGGGACACAGGTTGAGCTGCACAAAATGAGAATCTAATTGTAATGACACTCAAGGGCATGTGATAAACTAACTGAAACTGAAATGAAATGTACAACAGAGAGCTGTTTGTTTTTTTCTAGGCAAGGCTTTCAAGCTTAATACAATCAGTCTTTGATCTTAAATGCATAGCCTATTTCTTCTTTTTTTCTTCCTGCTTCTTGTTGATTAATGTATGCGGCTCTGCTTGGTTTAACATTTTTGAGTGACCATCTGTGGAGATATTACCTTTTACTGGCTGAAATTGCCACTGGGAATAAAAATGATATGAAGTACATGACAGAAATCAACCCAATGTGGGTTGATAGGCTGTAGCGTAACATTAAATATTTATGGAGGTTGTTTTCTGCCTTGATGTATACTTAGGCCATATGGTGAGTAAAATATTCAGAGGATTGGATTGGTGTATCGTATTGTGCATTTTCCCCCTGATGCCTTGCAGTATAATTAATTCTGGGCTTTGTGTTTAACGTTAGCGTCAGATGCGATGATGTTCACCTCAGCTCGACCACCACGTGTGCATCTCAGCTGTGCGATACCGTGCAGGCTTCCTCAGAGCTGAATGTGATGCAGGCAGCATGTGGGCGTTGTCTTTGTGAGAGGCAGACACTAATGAAAACTGACAAGCACCACAAGCCTGTGGGGAACAGAAAGCACTGGGCAGGGAACCATAAGCTACATTCAAGTTTGCACTGTTTTCTCCTCAGACATCCACCTTGAAGACCTCGCTCCTCCTCGCTCTGTTGGCTACAAAAGGCTCAGGGCAGCTTAAGGGGAGATTTAGGGGGGATAGCGAGGAGAAAACATAACTAATCCTTAAACTGAGAAGAGTAATCTGTGACGGAAGATTTACAGCAAAGAAAATAACTTTTACAATGCACTCACTCAGGTGACCTTTCTATTAGAAATTTTTGCAACAAAGTGGTAGATTTGAAGCTTCAGATAATCAGAGTCATGGTGTCCATCAGTGTGACAGTCAGAGAAGACTCCTCCTGTCTGCTGCATGTGTGAGGGAAAGTGCAGTCTCGCATCCCCATGAGCTGTTTGGATTAAAGAGCCACCATATGACCACAGCCCAGCTCATGGAAAACAATGTGAAGTGTTTGAGCTGATCCCCGGTGCTCTCATTGATTTCTGTTGATCACAATCTTATTTGGCAATTTAAATGCTAATGATACTTTTAATTGCAAGACGGGATAAATGTGATTTGATCTTTAGGAGGCAATTACTTTCATGCTTTGTCTCGCTCCGATCTTTTCAAAAGGCGGACAACAATTACTTTGCAAAGCTCAGCTTTTTTTTCTCCTTTTTTTCTGCTCTCACAAGAGAAGAAAGAACAAAACAAGAATGAAACAAAATGACTTCTGTTTTTGTTCTTTGACAAGTTTATCAAAAACTATTTCTGTTGTTTGGGGAATGTTTTGTTTCTCAGAACATTTAACTTTACAGTTTTACATACACGGCCACTTTCCAAACCCTTTTTCAACACCTTAGGCATTGAAACAAGATTACATACACTGCTATACAAAAGAACATGAAAATAAAGGTGATCGTCATAGACAGGTGTACTGCATGTATAACATTCTGTACAGAGTAACCAAGCACCATTTTTACCCATGAACAACAACAGTGATTGATTTAAATTCACACCCAGTACAATGACAGTCCATGTTGAATGACTCAGAAAGACAAGAAAGACAATCCTACTTTGGTTACAGCTTAAAGCTAGAAGGTGTCCAACAATGAATTACCAATTGTCACATTTTAAAGGTTTCCACAAAGCAATGGTGAAAAAGCACTGGTGACCATTTATAAATCAAAGGGTACACAGGATCAAACACCTCTGCCAGTGCCTTCTTTCAAATTGTGTCACAAAAGCAGACATCTATTTTTGTAACTGCAACATCCCATTTCTTTCAGTTGGACTTTACTGTAGAGTCTGTCATTAATTTTGACTGTCCTCCAGAATAACAGTGGTTCTATGTTTCAGTCCTGGGGAACCATTTCCTCCCCCTTAGGTGGGAGAATTTATACCCACACTTGATGTAGTGTTGATGCAGTTTGTTGACATTGACATCCAGCTCATAACTCAACATCTTTTCTCACATCCTGCATGCGATTCTGTGCAGATATCGGTGGTAAATATGGCCGGGAAAGTTGGCACTGGGGTGATTTATACCAGTGAGTATCTGCAACTGTGTCAACACCAGCTGCACGTCAGGAACACGAGCAAGCGGATTCATTTTGCAGGGGGAACGGCGCCGCGATTGGCAGCGCTTTTCTGCGTTTTGGAGGTCATACATCACACCGGTGCGAAAGACAGAGCGATGAACACATTATTCTGAGAACATCGCTTTTGACAATGCCCATCCATTTTGATAATCAGTTGACTATTGTGCCAGTGCAGCCTCTAAAGGGCCAGTGATATATTAGGATTGACCAATTATGAGTCACATCATGTGCTGCTTTGTGAGGGCAAACAGAGGCGTGACTGGCGGTGCAGTCAGGCATGTTATCAAATGCCCAGGCTTGATTAACGGCTCATCAACATGCAGAATTAAACAGTCTGGCTAAATGCTTCCCCCTTTTACCCTGACAACAGACATTCATATAAAACTATGAATTTCTCGCAGTGGTTATCTACGTTGAAATAAACCCTACACATTCACTTGCAACTTGTCTTCATTCACATAATAAGACATAAAAAAAGAAAAAGTAAACAGTTTCTTTGTAAGACACCGAACATGTTTGATGACAGGAAAATAGATACAAATATTCATCTAGACAATTAAAGCCTTCAGTCACATTTCACTACATTAAGCATTAACATGCCGAGCTACAAGTAAGAAACAATAACAACAGTTAAACAGTACTGACACGACTACAACTCTTGTCATGCATATTTGACAACAAGCATGCACACAAAAGGGAGGGAAAGAGCAAGAGGCGGAGGAGAGAGGGTGCACAATGTGGTCTGTTAACAAAGACATTATCATTGAGTTTCAGCTTCAAGTGACGGGTACGAAAAACAAAGCCCCAGCGAGCTTAAGCGTTTCCCTCCGATTAACAATTTGATATGTGTGTTTCAATCTCATCAAAACTTGTTCTGTTCTGTCCAAGCTCCCCAAATCTGATAAACTCTAAGTGGAGCTGGATATTTTTTTTATCTCAAGACTTTTAATTAAGTTTGATTTATCTTGGCTCTGTTTTCATCGAGCTTAATTTCCATTCACAGTAGTTTATCAAGCTGTGCTGCCTTTATTTGATGGAGCTGGATGTGTTTTTTTCTTCTTCTCTCTCTTTCTCTCTCTCGCTCTCATGGATTGTTTGAATTTCACTTCAAATGTTCATTTTGTCGAGTGCTATCACAAGAAAAATAGAAATTCCTTCAATTCCACGTTCTTCACGTCCAATGTGAATGTCTAGTAAATGAACGATGAACATTTTTTCTGCTTTCAGTGCTCACAATGGTGTGCTCAAGTATGTCACTTGCAGGCCACCGTTACATGCAGGCAACAGAACAGAGGATCCAGGAGGACAGGGTTCAGCGGGGGATAGACTGGGGTCAGGTGCCTCTACTTTCCTTGTGGGGGACTCTGGCTTCTCTGGAGCCTGTGTCACACAACTATCAGCAACAGCAGCAACAGCAATGCTGAGGGAGGGGAGTGGGAAACAGAGAGCAGTTACTTTGGCATCAGAGTGAGAAAGAAAGATAGATTAGAAGGGAGGGAGAAAGAGACAGAAAGCAATGGGAGAGGTAAGAGTCTCTGTGCTTCATTTGTCTTGAAAAGCATTCCTGAGAGGTAGAGGCAGTGTGGATTGTGGGTCTCTGCGGTAGACCAGCGGCAGCCACCACCAGAGAGCGCCCCCCACGCACAGCGGGAGGCGTCGCCAAGGGCCAACAAGCTGGCAGAGCATCTTGTTGACGCTTGATGTTAGCATCACTGCTTGACTATTAAATCAATTACAAGATTCTGTAGGGGGGAAAGGGGGGCTCTGAGATAAGCATTGTAATCTCATCATGTGAGTTGATTAAAGGTTCATGTGCTCCCTCAACCACATTCTGCACACACACCCCCTAACCTTGCTTGTTTTGGTAATATTCCCAGGGAGGAAGATAGCCAACCCCTACATACAACAGCATCATTCCCATGGGTATGTGGTTTGCATCTTGTATATCCAATATAGCCAAGAGCATCGTGGAAACCCTGGCAACCGCTGAGCTATCTGCCAAGGCCAGGTGTTTTGAACAAAGGCAATTAGTAGTATTCAACTTGAATGCTGGCTCTCCTCTTGGTTGAAAATATTCTTCTAACTATTCTTCCTTAAAAGATGTAAGTGACTTTTATCACCTTTTGCACAAAAATATATTTTATATTTTCACAGCCCTGTTGCTTGTTGTTCTCGCAACTGCAGCCTCTGCAACTTCTGTTTTCCCCTCTGTGTAAAAGCAGCAGCTGGCAATGTTCAAAACTGTCATGGCCTCTGGTTTGCAGGCAGAACAAAATTACCTGTTTGGCCAGAGGAGGGGGAGCAGGAGTAAATAAAGTTGGAGAGGTGCAGGGTCCCTAAATCTTTAACAGCAATCTGCCTGGTTTAATGGATGCAGGGAAACAAGTCGTATGTATATCAATTTGAAACACCCACAGACATCGCTGTTGCAGGGTTCAGGCTTCTGATTTGATAGAAAAGATCAATAGTTGAATCATATCAGTTCTCTCTTGTACAGTGTACATTTTAGGACATCCTCAGGTGTCAGGCTTCAGCCTCAGACTTTAGATGAAAAGGCATAAGGTCTTAGGAAAACTTCTGTCAGGTGTCCACTAAACAGCCTCAGAAAAAAGTCGCCAGACCAAAAGGCATCAGAAAAAAGTCGTCATACCAAAAGGCGTCAGAAAAAAGACGTCAGACCAAAAGGTGTCAGAAAAAAGGCGTCAGAAAAAAGGTGTCAGAAAAAAGGTGTCAGAAAAAAAGCTGTCTTTGTCAGAAAAAAGGTGTCAGAAAAAAGACGTCAGAAAAAAGGCATCAGACCAAAAGGCATCAGAAAAAAGGCGTCAGAAAAAAAGGCGTCAGACCAAAAGGCATCAGAAAAAAGGCGTCAGAAAAAAGATGTCAGAAAAAAGGTGTCAAAAAAGGCGTCAGAAAAAAGACGTCAGAACAAAAGGTGTCAGAAAAAAGGTGTCAGAAAAAAGGCGTCAGAAAAAAGGTGTCAGAAAAAAGACGTCAGAACAAAAGGTGTCAGAAAAAAGACGTCAGACCAAAAGTCATCAGAAAAAAGGCGTCAGAAAAAAGGTGTCAGAAAAAAGACGTCAGAGAAAAGGTGTCAGAAAAAAATATGTCAGACCAAAAGGTGTTCTTCAAACTTTGATTCAGTTGGGGCTTTTTTTTTTGGAGGGGGGGGCAGACTAGTAAATTATTTATTCATTGCTGTATTTAATGACATCATCGAAACACGACACCGGTAACGAGCTGTCGTGCAGAAAAGAGACTGCACCCGAAAGGAACACGCGTCTCCGATATGTAACGCCAGGTTCACACCGGACGCGGAAGTGCCACGAATAGACGCGGAACAGAGTCTGTTTCCTACCGGCGCCCTTGTTAACCGATTGTGTTGTTCACACCAGATGCACCGCGGCGCGCACCTGCGCAGCCGGCTCGCACCCTGCAGCGATCGTTTTGGTCTATTTTGTGTGTGAGTCGCGAACGATCGCATCAATCTGGGCAGGAAGTTACCCAAAGAAACACAAGAGAATTCGGTTAATTTTCAAGATTAAAGCAATTTTCAAAATAAAATACTGCGATTGACAAATACAATAGCCGTGTGTTTGCGTTTGTGATCTATTTGTGTTTATATACCTAAACAGAGCATGAGAAAGATGAACACACGCACATACCTAGGCAACACATACACACACACACAGCCTACACACACAGCCACAGTCGACCCACACATACACTACACACGCAGCCACAGACCCACACAGCCTACACACAGGCAGAGGCGCTGGTTGACCGGCATGGAGAAATGCGCGTCTGGTGTGAATGGGAGGGCTCCAGCTCGCGCGCGATTTTCCTTTGTGCAGCGCTTCTGCCAGAACAGCGCGGATATGTCGTCATGACATGAGTGTTGATGGTTTACTTTTATTGCTATTGTTGTTGTTTCTACTGCTCTAGCATGAAAAACATCATGTTTTGTTATGTGACGTGAATTTACACCATTTTAACCTATAAATAAAGTTATAGCCTATTTAAATATTCAACAATTTCAGTTTCAATGATTGTATGTGGATAAATACATTTATGCAGAAAGCTTTGATGAGCAATTACATAACAACACATAACAAGAAATTAGTATGTGCTAATTATCATGTCACATTTAAAAACATGATGTTTTTAATTTTACAGCAGCAAAAAAAAAAAAGTATGGTCTGCAGACTGTTAAATCAAGGTTTGTAGAAATAAAAATAGTCAGTTTTTAATCTGATGTCTTTTTTTCCGACACCTTTTTTCTGACACCTTTTGGTCTGATGCCTTTTTTCTGACGTCTTTTTTCTGACACCTTTTTTCTGATGTCTTTTTCTGACGTCTTTTTTCTGACACCTTTTGGTCTGATGCCTTTTTTCTGACACCTTTTTTCTGACGCCTTCTTTCTGACGTCTTTTTTCTGACACCTTTTGGTCTGATGCCTTTTTTCTGACACCTTTTTTCTGACGCCTTTTTTCTGACGTCTTTTTTCTGACGCCTTTTTTTCTGACGTCTTTTTTCTGACACCTTTTTTCTGACATCTTTTTTCTGACACCTTTTTTCTGACGTCTTTTTTCTGACGCCTTTTTTTCTGACGTCTTTTTTCTGACACCTTTTTTCTGACATCTTTTTTCTGACACCTTTTTTCTGACGTCTTTTTTCTGACACCTTTTTTCTGACGCCTTTTTTCTGACGTCTTTTTTCTGACGCCTTTTTTTCTGACGTCTTTTTTCTGACACCTTTTTTCTGACATCTTTTTTCTGACACCTTTTTTCTGACACCTTTTGTTCTGACGCCTTTTTTGTGACGCCTTTTGGTCTGACGTCTTTTTTCTGATGCCTTTTTCCTGACGCCTTTTGGTCTGACGCCTTTTTTTCTGACGCTTTTTGGTCTGACGACTTTTTTCTGAGGCTGTTTAGTGGACACCTGACAGTGGTTTTCCTCAGACCTCATGCCTTTTCATCTAAAGTCTGAGGCTGAAGCCTGACACCTGAGGATGTCCTAAAATGTACACCGTACTCTTGTCATTGTTCCATGCTAAACTGCTTGAAATTTTAGATGTGCATGTGTTTTTCCAAAACCCAATCATCAAATCTTTTTTTCCGCTAGTTACTGTTTCAAATTAATCTGCATAATGCCACAATTGTTTCTCCAAATAACATTTAGAGACAGACCGACCTTTGGACCTGATGCATGCTCCAACAATCTCTTGGAAAAATCTCCTTCACTTCCTGATGATATCGTAACGATCAAACAGAGATAAAGCTTTCCCAAGAGGAGACAGCAGCGCATGGTCCTGCAATCAGTCCTGATTAAAACAATAGTTTTTTAATGAGAAATGGGCTCACTACAGCCTACGTTAAAATCAAGAAGCCACTTAATAGCAGCAGCTATGACAATCATCTCTTCTATCTGCTGTTGTAAATGAAGATAAACTTGCTCTTTTTTCAGACTGGGTGCAATTTGATTTTTTTTTTTTTTTCATAAACTGACCTATAAGAGAGATTATTATAAGCTCTCAGGATGAATGAGAGGAAGGCAGTGGCATGTTTGCTGTGTATGTTTCTCCGTCTCTGAACACATTTACCCCCCCACACACACATACATGCACACAAAAGAGTGTTTTGTCCTTTTCAAAGTGTTTCTCTCTTAAGGGCTGACAAGAGTTCACATGTAATCTTACCACCTGTCTACCCCCCTGCTATATTCTCTGGTAGAGGCTGGGTACTCACAGGTCATTATCTGTCTCAGTGCGGGTCTTCTGCTGCCGCCGATGAACCATGAAAACAGTAACAGCTACACCAATGATGAGTCCGATGGCAACGACACCTCCAAGGATCCCAATAACACCACCTGGGGGACCTTGCGGCAGTGGCTTCTCTGCAGACAAGAGGAGACATAACAGTGTCAGGGTTAATGCTTTCAAAGTGACTGATACTGCTGAGCTGAACTTCAAAAATCAAACAGCAATGAGGACAAAGAAACTTCACACATATCACATCTGGACAACTTCCCCTTGAAGCAGTAGGAGCTTTTCCACATCCATGGATGGAAAGCATGTAAATCACAATGGTCCTGAAGACACGTGACCAACTAATCAGAAATATTGCAAAATGAAAACAACAATGAATCCCAAAAAGAAGTTACAAAAAAAAAAAAATACAATAGACTATTGAAAAAGGAAAATATTTACAATTCATTTGACACTGCAGGCTTGAGGCTTTCAGTCATAAAATACTATTTTCAGACACATATTTCAGGATGAGACTATTGTCCTGCTCGCCCTGGCACTACATGAATACCACACTGTTGTGGTCTCTCAGCAGCTGCTGCTGAATTTCTAATACGTGCTCCATCATCTGTTCAAAAGGAGACTAAATTGGCTTGGTTTTGACAGTGAACCTAAATGCACTCTTAAGAGCATGACAAAGCTATTATATTCTAAACTCATTGCCAGCAGGGGGGCAACAAATGCAAAAATACATTTCCAGCGCTGCAAAGAAAGAATGTGTGTGGTGTCCAAAGTAAAACAATTTTCTTCTAATTCATCAGAAAGCAAAACATGGAAAAGTTAGTCTGCTGCTGTCAATTCAACTGACTTATGGAGGAGGCATGCGAGTCCTGGTAAACACTGCTGTGCTGATGCAGGTTGTTGATGTTGGTCTCCCTGCTCATGTTCAACACTCCAGCCCCCTCCTCTGTTGATTAGGCCAAGACTATTAACTTTAAAAAGGCTTGGGGATTGCAGTGGAAAATTAGAATTTAAGATATTGATGTAACCTATTTTTTAAGAGCTGCACCAGGCTACAATCATCTCCTAAACTTAATTTTTGGAAGTGTCTTGGAGAGTCATCAAAGTGACTGTCAAACGTAATCTGTGACCACAGCCAGAGGGGATGTCTGCTAGAAGCACTCGAAAATAAATACTCTTTTATAACAATTGTTTTTGCTCAAAATGTTGTGAGAAATGGGGAATTTTTTCTTATTTAATAATATTTTATAACCATCAGCACTTCCGAAGATGAAGACCTTCTTTTTCACTTAATATGAACAATGAATTATCCTGTATTTGAACAGAATGTAATTCATCTGTTTTAAGGTAGATAATTACTGCAGCCCCATGTGGCCCTCCTCCATTGTGTCCCATCCGATGTGGAGTATTGCCAGAATAGTAAAGTCATCCATTTTAAGAGGCATAATGTGGCATTTTTTTGTGCCTGCAAACAGAAACTGGCATCTGTTTTCTTCAACAGGAGCTGTTAGAGCTGTCCTTTTTAAGACAGGCCAGGGGCCAATCAATGGCTGTGAACCTGTTGTGATAGGACACCACAAAATCACACTGTCTCCCACTTTGAAAAGGGAAGCCTATCTCCTGCCCTCATGATGTCTCCATTATTATCTGGTCGTCCCTCTTGGTAGTGACAGAACAAGGCCTCGCTCCCAGGGGGCCTCTTCTCAGCAGCCCCTGCCTGCCTGCTTGATTCACTGCCCATAATGATGGATACACAGAGGACTATTTCACGTACGGCCTCACAATAGCAGGCACGTTGGCCTACCTTGTACTCAACACCACCTCAGAGTCCGTGACTATATTTCATGTCCATCAGATTGTTCTGTCACACCATGCTTGTCGCTGCTGCTTTAATTTTCTGTCCTCGGGTACTTAAGAGTCATGTCAAATCTACACACCAAAAGAAAGTAAATAGGTTTGGAGCCACAGCCACACACGCTTCTTTCTTGTGATGCATTTCAATAAAAAGGCAGCGGAGCAGCTTTGAAGACCAGTCGTGAATGTGATCTTGCTGTAGCATGGCAACAGATAAGCAAGAACTCCTACTGTTGTCTCATCGAGCTACATAAGGGAAAGCCAGTGAGTTGAATTTCATGGCCCTAATGCAAATGCCAGACACAATAGTCTGTTGTATAACACTAACACACAGAGGAGTGAACTGGATCAGAATGCAATTTCCCTGTAGTGGAGCCTTAGGCACTCAGCACACAGGATTTAAACTGTCACCTCCTAACACATAAAGGTAGGGTGAGCCATCTGGCGCACAGTCTCAGCGCTTTGTCTGATTCTCATGAAGCTGGAGATTCATCAAAAATTGAAGATTTCATTTTCAGTACATGAGTTTTACATTATAGCATCATAATCACGTTTGCACTGTTTTTCAGTGGAACGGTTTTTGCAAAACGTTCCTGTGTGGACGGTGAGACAAAACGAATAGCAAGCATTCAGTAATACTCCCACGCTGTGTGTGATAACATTGAGCTGGGATCTTTTTTTTTTCCTTTTTAATCACAAAAAGCGAAAGCTATCCTCCACTGAAGCCAAACCCTTCTACTACATGTGCAGCCAGCAGCACACCTTCATATCCCATTAGCCCAAGTGAGAACAAATGTACCAGATAGCTGCTGCCTGATGACTCAGTCACTGCAGTTACGTGTTTGCAAAGGACATTTAGAAACACAGCTGTATGTCTACAAAGGTCAATTCATGCATGTTCTAACATCACATTTCAACTTTACAACACATTGCTGGACTGTTAATGGCATTAATAAACCCAGGGTGTTAAAGAAGCACTCAAGGACAAGAGATACTAAAGAATGTGAGGACAAGCGTGGAATTTAGAGTTCAAGTGTCCAAATGCCACAAGAGCTGAGAACAAATTAGGTGATCAGGCAACCCTGACAAACAAATGAGTCACTGACAAGTACTTATGCCTAACCTTCGATTGTGCTCAGCCTGCGCGCTGTGGCTCTAATCTTTAGCAGGGAGGCTCAAATTTGCGTTGTGTTAGTAT
This sequence comes from Trachurus japonicus, assembly GCF_045865225.1. Taxonomy (NCBI): domain Eukaryota; kingdom Metazoa; phylum Chordata; class Actinopteri; order Carangiformes; family Carangidae; genus Trachurus; species Trachurus japonicus. The sequence goes on from NC_140919.1 coordinate 29,871,006, forward strand.
TCTCTGATGCCAGTGACTTAGTCCTGTGAAAGTAATTGTTTGGAAATCCCCCCACACTGTACACAACAGGCAGTACTACATGAAGAGAGCTTTGTCCTTGTTGTAGAATAAACAGTGGATTGCCAACAGTAATAGGGACGGGGACTGAGTTACTGTCTGTCTCTGCTTCCTGCTTTCACAGCCACCAACGGCGCCAGCATCAACACCATCACTCTGCTGTTAGTAGGAAGAGGAAAAGCACTCAACTCACTGCACAGCAAGGTGTGAAACATATAGGGTTTACAACAACAAGCCACAGCCTCCAGGAAAGATCCAAGACACTATGCATTTTCTGTTCCTGAAAGCAGCCACACTTGAAATGAGTAATTAAAAATAAAATCAATACAATATATAAATAAAATATAAATGTTGAATATTAAACCTTGTAACTTTTAAGTATTAAAAATTGGACTAATATCCCAAATGTTTGCAACAACTCTCTGTCAAATTAACTATGGGATTGACTGGGGAATGCTTATTAGGAAAGAGGGAAAATGTCAAAGTAGATGTGAACAAGACAGATCCAATTGAAAATTATAAATAGAGTCTAGTGGACATCATCTAGTCTGGATAAGCTGGGTCTGGTGGACAGCTCAGGGTGCTGCAGGTGTCAGGACAAAGATGGCACTCCAGTACACATGCTTTTGGCATCTGCTATAAACATCATTGTAAAAAAAAACTATACCAGCCTAAATATCCCTCTCTCCTCCAGTCTGTTTACTGTGGGTGACCCTTCAGCATTAAGTGGCCTGTCTCCACCTCGTGCTGACTGGATCCAGATGGTCCTCATGTTAGGACAAAGAATGGACAGCCCCCTCTGCACCATTTCCGTCTTTGTGGCACATTGTGTTTTACCACCTGGCTGCACTACAATTACCATATAGTCTGCACAATAAGGTAGAGGAACATCACTTTTAATGGCGACAGCACCATTCTTATACATCAGGCATTTAATGGCATTTCCAGCTCATGAAATGAACTGTAAACTATTATATAAAGTTCAGTTGGAATAACAGTGAGCATGCAGTGTTGTAAAAGTTGACTCTATACATCACAGTCAGGCCATAGGTGTTGACCAGAACAGCTGCAGGCAGGACCACTATTAAATTCATGGTATTTATTCGTATATCCAACTGTTAACTGCTAAATGTTCTTCTTATTATGGGCCATAGGCCAGCTACACACACACACACACACACACACACACACACACACACACACAAGTAAAAAGACACTTTGACAAAAGGGCGCTATGGAGGTCAAGGGGCTTGTGAAGCATCCTCAGCCCCCCTCGCTCCATGTGCTCCATGGATCAACATATCTCTGCACCAACGATAAAAAGCAAAACAATTTAAAAAGCCTCAGAGCGCACTGATCATTGACCTTCTCTCATTTATGTGTCACCAAGATCAAGAAACACAATAACCCCACAGACCTCCTTTGATTTTTCACCAATGTAAAACCTGCATAAAATCTGACCTAGGTCTACTGAGTAAGGCTGTTGTTCAAATATGTCTTGTAGCTGCCACTGAAAGATTGCTATTGATTTTCAATAAGTGTAAAGCACCCATCCATTCAGTGACTCTCTCGGTGCTGTCAGTCCACCACCGTGGCACATTTGAGCTGACAGACTTGACCTTGGCTGTTTGTGGCTGCAGCTCTGTCTGAGGTGGCAGCAACCTTCATTCTTGTCACATCTACTCCCCAGTGTTCGTGGAGTTGCACCAGATATATGAGCTATTGTTGTTTTTCTCTGCTGCACAGTACATCCCAACACAGAGTACAGTCCCAGGACCGCATACAGTTCTCCATCAGCTTTGATAAACCTTGCGGTATTATGGCTACGTCAGCCAGTTATCCGCAGAGACTCACATTTTTACTGACATCCATCAAGAAGGCATCATTGACGGCGAGCAACTTCTCCCCAGCAGGCTGTTCTGTTTGCTGCAGAGTTCAGACATGCAGCCAGTCGGAGGTCTTCTGGGATTCAGGGGACAGAGGATATGTGCTTTGCATGTAATTATTTCTTATTCACTCCTCAGGCAGAGCGAACAGAGTTTTACAGTACACATGGTCTCAACAGAGGGCGGTTACTAAATCTGAAGAAGACCTGGCAACATTTTATGCAGCAAAAAGCTACTGATCAGCTGAAACTATGGCCTGAAAAATTGACTACTTTCTCACTACAGCTTGTGGCCCATTTTGAGTAAATGCAAACTGCATGCAGAGTGACACAGCAATTTAGCACATGGACCATCTAAATGTGTGAAAACAGTGTAATCTCAAGCGCCAGCTGCACTCAATAGCCAAAACATGTGGGCTCTAGTGTTACCAGTCTCCCAAAGAACATGTTAGTCACACATACCAGAGCAGGAGGAGTTCAGGTGAGAGGCCAAAGGGTGAACAGTCTCCAGCTGGAGCAGGCTTTGCCCACTCCAAATCCATTCTGTCACAGAATGCAGCAATGCAGGATTTAAATGAAGGCAGGTTTTTATTGGGCAGATCGCTGCCATGTACCTGCTGAGGCCTGGTTTGGTTCATCAAACACTGGCATGAGCAAGACAATTCACAGCTTAATGATGTCTTTAAATGTACAGTCACCCATGGCAATCTGACAAAAAGAGGCTAAAAAGGGAAAAAAAATATATAGAGAGCCTGAAACTATAAGGCGTCACAGTGATGGTATTAAGGGGACATTTGTGTAGTGGTGCTTTGTAAAAATGTTCCAGCCGTAAGTCTGATCGTATTCCAAGAATGGATGTGGCTCCTGGCGCTCTCCTGCTCTCCCATCAGAAATTGTAATTGCTATCTCCTCTACAGGGGCCATAATACTTTCCAGCAATACTGGGGACTTTTCAAGTGGACAGATTGAGAGTCTGGCTACTAACCTTCGCCAACTACACACCACCAATGCCAGTCTGAGACACCACCTGTTCCAAGACCACAGTGACTGGTTCTCTGCCTCAGCTAGTACAAAACGCTGGTCAACCAGCACACTGAAACAGTCAAGGTGTCTGGTTGCTTTTATCTCTCTATTCATGAGTTGTACAGCTACCTTATGTGGAAGTAAATGCCCGGGCTGTTACTAATTTATCTGGAGGAGATTTTTTTAATACTCTTTTTCCACATTTGGTAAATGCTGCAGGCCCCAATAAAGAGAAAGAAATGCGGTTTAATGGAGTTCATAAATCTGTATTTCATGCTGCCAACTGCGAGCAGCACATGCTGTTTCGTCTCCCTCTCTCACCCCTCCCGGAGTTGGTAATCTCGTTAAAGTTCAATGTTTCCAGAGCTGTCTCCTCTGGAAGCTGGGGTTCCTGATGTCATCCTCTTATCCGCAGCAGTTTACCCTCTGGAGAGGTCTGCATCGCATTTCACCTAGATGCACACTGATGGTCTGCTTCTCCACCACTTCTCAGACCTCATGCGTCAGAACACAGAGCGAGCGAGAGAGAGAGAGAGAGAGAGAGAGAGAGAGAGAGAGAGAGAGAGAGAGAGAGGGCCAGAGGCGAAGGAGGTGGGGGTTGGGAATGTATCTGATTGTTGTTCTGCATCACTCCACAGAGGGCAGCACTTCATTAAACGCAAATTGTTAACACATGGGATGTGTTTATTAAGGTGAAACCAAGCCCATTATAAAGCGGTCAGACCTGCAGGCCCTATGTGTGGAAAGAATGAAATATTTTGTTGGTAAGATTGTTTTATCTTGTTGGTTATATTGTTAATCTATTTCCTATTTTATTTTTCAGACAGCCATTTGCAATTAAGGTGCAAACCTAGACTAATGGATGGATGTCACTGCATGGCTGGATAGCCCCCTGCTGAGCCGTTCTCTTTCACTTTATAGCCTCCTCCATTCCTGTGTAAACATTTTGTGGCTCAGTGGTACATTAAGGCAATCTGGGGAAATAATCGTGGGCCTTCAATTAAAAAATAAAACAAAAAAAACAAATCACTTATTACATTTTTCCATGCTTAAACAGCGACACTAAACCCAACAAGCTAGAGATCTCCATGTAACCACACATACATCAGCTGGAGGTGTCTGGTGCACCGCTGAGTCTGACGGGGTAGATAAAGTGACGACAAGCAGCACCAAAGCCCCTGTCAATGAATATGAGATTGCAGGCTGCCAAGCTGATGCTGATGCTGTCATGAAGTATTACCTCCTGTGACAGCCTAAATAACAACAGTTCTAATTAAAGAATGATTGGAATGGGTGGACCACTGGCTCCTAATGGGGGAATAAACCGCAACATCGCTCCAGGAAGTGAATTGCACTCATTTATTAACTTCAGGAAACCAGTGGATGCTGTCAAGATGTAATAGCTTATTTTAAAAGCTACATAACTTTCCATCCATCCTGCCCACCTGCCTGTTCACTCCTGCACTTTAATTAGAAAAAAATATAAAACATATACCAGTAATATTTACAGCAGATTGTCAGCTGTTTTTCTGCTTCATGACAAGGGGGATATTTGAAGGGAACAGCAACTCGGCAGCAGATTCCTCTGCCGTGCATCATCACTAATCTGTAAACTAGCTTTGGCTTCATAAAAAGACCTGGCCATGCAGTGCTGCTGATAGAGCCCCCAGTCCGCTTTAGCAGGCGCTCCCGAGCCCTTTCATGCCCCAGCTGAACTCCTCTATGTGTTGAATGTTAATTAAACGGCTGCTCCCAGCTCTGAACTGGGGGGAACTGCAGCACTAATACACATCTGTACCCTCGTCTCCACCTTGTCCTCCCCCTCTCCCACCCTCTTCTCCGTGTAAGCAAAATTACTTGTCTCTCTCTGCCAAGAGCCCATGAGGTCACGGCTGTAATTTCCTTTGCCCGGTTAAAAGCTGACAGAAAAACGGACCCAGTCAGTCTGGATATGTTCGAGAGCAGCTTTTCAATTTAGCAACACTTGGGCTGGTGCGCGTGTAGATCCCAACCCCAAAGGCCAGAGTCTTTTCCTACCTCCGCTGCTAAGCAAGTGTGTCATCCTGTACGCTGTACACACTGGAATGTATTCAGATAGCGCCTGTGGGATTGGGTATTAGATCTGAAACACAATATTTATATTCCTGGACTGGACTGTTTGTGTTCTCTCTGGAAAATTACCATTGATTCTTTGATACACACACATGCAGATCCTCACGATTTCAGTGCAGGAATATGAATTCACTCCTCAATATTCATTTGGTTAGCACCTCTCTCCTGTCTGACATTTTCATTCTGTATTTCCCGTCCACTCATCGTCTCAGGGTAGCTGTTATCAGGGTTATTATTTGCTTTTACTAATTGCATTTTTTAGAGCTTTTTGAACTCACCTATCAATTAAGCCCAAATGACAAGGCATCAAACACACCGGCAGTAAATGAGGCTCGTGGGTCTATGAGACTCCACACATCCACACAGGAAGCTTCCCCCTGTCTCTGTGGGACTGACATTTTCAGTTTTATGTGCAGTAAAGTTAAATAAAAATTTGATACCCATATGGCTACTGTAGCGATGTGGTTACCCGCTGAGACCATAAAAAAGATACTGAAAATCCAGAAATTCTATAACAGCTCCAACATGAAAGAGACTACAGTCCACACAAATCTGAGCTATGGCGTTCAGTATATTTTTTATCTCAAATGAATCATAATGTGTGCGGATGAAGATGATACTCTAACATCTGGTGATGAAGATCACTTAATCATCCACCTGACATTACTCTGTTGCTCTTTATGACTCAGCTAAATTAATTGTTGACAGGGTTATTGTCATCCACGCAGACACATAAAGTCATCAGGTTCATCAGTTAGGATCATTATCCAAATCTTAATTAGAGATCACCTAAATGCTGTGATTGATCACACTCGCTCTCACACACACACACACACACACACACACACACACACACACACACACACACACACATGCACATACCCACACACGGGAAACACACATTTTGCTGTAAGCTGTATCAAAAGTTGGTGACAGTTTCTTCAGTGAACTCTCATGATCAGCTTCCATTATATTAGAGCAGAAGCTGGTTGTTTGAGTACCTCTCCCCCTCTCATCCTGTATCAAGAAGATTAATGTAGCCAAAGGTGACACGTATTTTTATGAGTAAGATACATTTAATTCAAAGTCGTCTGTTAGTAAGACTTCAATTTCTTCACCCTGGTAATTACAGTTCTATTCAGATAGACTGCATAGTGTGTCTGAAAAGAAATATCCTGAAATGAAACCCTCTGGTGCATCTGAGATCGACCGATGCAGCATGCCACATCTTCCTCCTACTTTTCAGCAAGATAAGAGAAAACAGACAAAGACTCAGGAGATGACCATCACAGAGATAACCATCTCGTCTGTCCTCACAAGTTGAGAGCAGAGACAGGAGTAAACAAACATGTCCTCCAACATGGTAAGACCTGTCTGCTGATGCTTTTCCAAGTTTTGTTTGGAAGGAAGAAAATCCACAGTAACCCTGAGAGGTCAAAACAACTTAAGAAAACACATGCAAAAAGGTTAAACACAAACAAATTCAGAAAACATCTTCATCAGTTTGACAACCCAGACACAAACACTCACAACACAATGGAGGTGTTTCGGGGGATGCAAAAAAAAAAAGTGATGAACCCCGGCTGGGACTTGTTGTTCAATGTTTTTGTCTTTTGAAGGTAAAAACACCGAACAAAAAGATGTACATACTGTAGTTGTCTTATACAGTAAGTCATCCATTCAAGTGCTTCCTAGGCAGATTTATCACTTTTGTGTCGTCAATGTTTTGTCAAAATCGATGAAGATGTTCTGTGAATTTGTCTCTGTTTTGTTTGATATGCTTTTTTTTTTTTTTTTTTAAAGACCCAGTGCTTCAGGTTCTCAGGGTCAAAAATGTGAAATATGTAATGAGCATAAAACTGCAAACCTTCATCAGGCCAAATCATTTCTATTCCTTAAATTTCAGAACAAAAACAGAAATTGTTGAAGCCTTCTCAACTTGTTAAAGCCTTGTAATGGCCCTGGAAGCAAAAATCACAAAATATGAAATACAGCATATTTTCAGAGATGATTCATAAGCCGACTGTAATCTAACATATTAATTATGTTGCACTGGGAGAACCCCCACTTCACCCCAGTTAAGAGTTTTTGAAATTATCTGTTATTTGTTCAGAAGTGTTTTTTGGGGCAGATTCAAAAATGTCACAGGGTGACTTTCAGAAGACAACATGACATAATTCTGAAAAACAGGAAAATACAAGCAGGGTTCAGCTTTCCATTCATCTGTTATCTGCTCAGAGGGAGATTCAAAACACTCTCTCAGAGGACGTCATGACACACCCCTCAAAAACAGGAATACATGTGGGTTCAGTTGACCATCCAGTAGCTCTCACAAATGTAAAGTCACATTTACAATAAAATGACATGGCTTTGGTTAACAAAGCAGTTGAAGTCATAATTAGAGCCAAACTCAAGACAGTTGCTGTGTAATTTCAGCCTAAGTGTGGAAACAAAGCAACAGACTGTGCAGTGGAATAGAGGAGATAAAGTGAAAACATAAATTGAGCAGATAAGAAATATCACAACAGTTCATATCTAAGCCTCTATTTGTTGGGAGATGACTTTCTGTGCCTTGGTAATGACAATAACTCTGTAAAGTTCACAGTTAGCACCAGATTAAAATGATCCACATTGACTCACAGAGCAGATCTGAGATCTGTGTTTTCCTGATACAAGATAGAAAATACTACTGTGCCCTTGTGTAAGTCATGCTGTTGTCTTTCTAAACTGAAAATGAATAATAATAATAATTTTGAAAAATGTGAATCAGAGGTTGTTCTGGGAATAAAACAAACATTTGTTGAATCATCAGTAACCACCGCAACATGCAATCCAGCCCCGAGTGAATTACAGGAAGAAAATCTAAATATAAGCACTCTGCCAACAAAATCAACATGTTCGTCACTGCTGATGAATCCACTTGAGGGGGCTAGATGACATCACCTGTTTTCTCTTCATGACTGCAGGGGTTCATGCTCATACACACATACTATATATTGATCAATCTAAAAGTAGAAGGAACAGGGCACCTCAGCTGGGGATTTTCAGAGAAATATTCCATATTCATATGGACCTGCACTTGGAAAAACAATCAATATGCATTAAATAAAACGGCTGAGTGAGAGCCAGAAGAATTACACTGGTGGGCATGACCTCCCCGCTGCTTAACTGGAATGCGGATCCCACAAACTGGCACTCGTGTGCAGTTCATTGCAGCATGTTGAAAGCCTTGATGCTCTAAGGACTACGTGATTGGCTATTTCCACAGTGTTTAAGATTTCAGGCAAACACATCAGTGAAAACATGATGCTGCCCTTACGGTGCAGCGATACCAATCACCACCTCTGCTGCTAAGAAAATATAAGTGTCACCCATCGGTTACAGCCTCAAAAATCAAATCCACATGAAATCTGCACTTTAGCATCGAGGGAACACAAGTGTATCTGACAGGTTATAATACTGGAGCAGAGTCAGTTGCAGTCATTAAAAACTGTGCTGATGCAGCAAAGAATGAGCCCTGGGACAAATATGGTCCATCACCACAAACTGTAATTTTATAGCTATTACAGTCAATGAGGAGAAGAACTATTTGAGATCTCTGCCATGAAGGTGAGCCAAAGAAAATTACTGAACAATCTCAACAGAGGATTTAAATAGCCTTGCATTCATGTTGACAAGATGGTATTTGAAAGAATAAAGAATCTACAAAGTTGAGTATTTCATAATATTTCTACTTGAGCATTACGCACTGTTAGGCCAGTCTGTACACACATTTTGCACAGACAGAGTGATTTTTTAAGGGGGAGCGAGGTAATATAAACCTGACTGGTAATTTGATGTTGGCCTCAGGGTTTAGAGTTAAAAGAGGGAGGTATGTCCTCCATGACGGACAAGAGAAAAATCTCTCCGCTCTCTCAGAGAAGCAGCCTTAACTCAGATCAGCTTGTAACCACGTAACAGGGGTGACTATTGTGATTCTGCACGCATACCATCATCCCCTCACCCTGGCTATACAGCTACGCTCTGAGCACGCACTCACCACTTAGACAGACACCAGAGTTTCAAAGGCATTTCATTGAGCTGCTGAGGCTACTTACTTCCACCGCTAAATACTGCAGGGGAATCTCAAGACTCTGCTGTGGTCACTGAAATTTATCTGTGGTGGGAAATCTGGGAGGGGAAAGAGCACATGGAGAAGAAGGAGAAGAAGAAGAAAGTCTCTCCAAACACACACACAAAAATGAAGTTGTGCAAGTCCTTGGAAAACAAAAATCACAGCAGTCAAAGAAAAATGTCGTTTTTTTCAACTGTTGCAATTACCACTGGCTGAGGAGAAATTTGAGTGCATTATAGAGGATGGATTTGCCATTGTTTTGACATGGATGCAGTTAGCTTTGAAAAATATGCGCAAACAGAGTTAAAGAAAATAATCGCTCCCACTGCACAGGATACTGAAAGATACCAGGTTTAAACATTTACACATTTGCCTTTTTTGGGCTCAGTTTGTTACTCTTGGAAACCACTCAGTTGTGGCAAAAGAAAGAGAAAAGGAAAAAAAGAAAAGAAAAAGATGTCAATACGACCCAGGAAAAACATACTTTATTATTCTGCAAGATCCCAGGAAACACACACACACACACACACACACACACACACAGTGCATTGGAGTCCTCCTAGAATCCAAAGCAAACACATCTAGCCTTAACCCATACCTTGACAGAAATGACTATGGACTTAAGTTTACTGCTGTGTCACACAGCAGTAAACTCAAGTCCATAAAGACATGGAAATGTGGACACATGATGAGTCCTCATATGTCATTATCAGGGAAAAAGACTAATTTATCTGCTGATTATAATAATCTGTGTTTCAAGTTTGTCACTTGAAATGACATGATTTGATGATGCTACATGCATTGTGACCATCTGTGTTATAAATTCATTCCACGTTTCAAGTCACAACAATTATCAGTTCGTACCAGCTGAAAACAATGGTGAGTGTCAATTTGTAAAAACAAAATGCATGAATTATCGAATTCAGTGCGAAGAAACACCTCAGAGACTGAAGACAAAGGCTGAGCTCAAAGACTGAAGAGCCCCACTTTGTGTGCTGGTTTGTAAGGTCTGGGCTTGAACATGTCTCACAACTGACACTGCTCCTGACACTGCATTAATTACACATCAGAGTGTCGCCACCAACCATCACACTACTGCGAGAGAGGATGATAAACACCAACTGCCAAGTGTTTCTTTGACTGGTAACCGTGTGGGAATCAGGGGGGACTGCTCCGGAGACAAGTCGCTAAATGGTCCCATCCTCAGAGTGCTACCATGTGGAGGTCTGCAGAGCCGTTTGCAACCAAATGTTTCTTTGTTCAGTGTCAGTGGAGCTGCAACAGTGCAATTTCAAGGAGGATTGGAAGCGAGGACCCCAGTGGGCGACTTGTTTAAAGAACCAGATGCACAGATGATCCATTCAGTTTAGATGAATATTTGCTTTAGTGAAGGTGAAGTTTCAAATTTGTTTTTCATTAAAGTAATGGATCTTTGAATAGTCTTGTTTAACATAGGGGAAGGCTGTTTTTCTTCATTTCAATTTCTCCCATCATTGCCTTTTCACCAGGTTGAACAGACTTTAAATATCGCGTTGACCTGGTGAAAGCTTCAACGAGAAGCAACACTGACTCTGGAAACATTGAAGTAATCACAGACAATTTGAAGCCCATCAAAAATACATTGCGATGCAGAAACAGTTTAGCAGAGGTGAAATGTAAGTCACGGCTCAGTGGCTGCTGTTATATTAACTTCTGTTATGTCTGAGTCTGTTGGAATGACAACACTTTGTTTGGATTGTGGATCTTGTGTTTGTGTGAGGAGTTGTGCCACAGCTAGACCTGAGCATCTTTGTTTTATTGTGAAGTTGCATGTGAAAAAAGAGCTTCTATGTTGTTGAGGTTTAGCATGAAAACTGAGCTGTAATGTCATATTGTCATGTTGGGAGTGTGAATTTTTGTGTTGCAGTTAGTCTCCTCCCCCAAAATAGCCAGTTTCCTCACTGTGCAGGTATTAGCTGTGGTTAGCTTGAATTATATGAATAAGCAGAGCAACACGCTGACACATTTTCAACTTGGAAGAGTCTTTGCCTGAATCTGCACTTTTGGTCAATTAGTATCGGTTTATGTTCTTCAGTGACTTTATAAGCAATTGCCTCTAAAATGAACTTAATGTTAAGTCTTAACAAACCGTCACAACCTTTGTGTACCCTGAAGGCATCTAGCCACACTGTTAGATTCACTTTTGCTGCCGGTCAAGCTGCACATTTAATAATCTCAGCAGCAATCGAGTTTCATCTCTGCAGAGCTCTCTGGGACTTGTTGTTCAACACCTAACTGTGATTTTTGAAGTTAAAACCATTGAAGTGTGGCCCGACAGGTTCATCACTTTTTTGCCATAATTCCAATAGATAGACAGAGAATAAGAGAGAGGGTGATATGTTGCAAAGGTCTATGGACTGGACTCAATCTGGGACTGCTGCAGTTAGGTGCATAGCTTCATTTCAGTGTGTTGTAGGGCTCTGTTTTGTTTGTTTGTTTGTTTGTTTGTTTGTTTGTTTTTTGGGGGGGGGCTTTGTTTTGTTACGTTATACAACTTAAATATGGGACCTTTTATTTTTTTTGGTAGAAACCTCTCCACCCACCTCCATTGTATTGGGTCAGCAATGATAATCTCAACAAGACACCTTAAACCTGCACAAATAGAACTAATACCTGTCTTGTGAAAGCAGCAGTACAGTGAAGCGAGGAAAGATGTTTTTTGTGTTTTCAGTCAACTGACCCTAAAGAAAATCTCCTCTGCACCTCTGTGTTTTATGACTGAAAGGACCATTGACTTTCAGAGTGTACCTGGCTGATTAATCTTAACAACAGAGCAACAGATAGAAGCTAGTATGTTCCAGTCAGGCTCTCCTGCTCTCTGTCTACTGATCTCTTTCAAACAACTTGATTGCTCCTCCTGGATTATGTGGTGGATGTGCGGCCGTGTGCGCACGGCTGTGTGAACCCGTGTGCACAATGTGCATGCAAGTGTGTGTTTTAATTAAAGTTTGAGAAGAACTGGGAAAGGTTTAATTTAGCAAAGGCAGGGTGAAAAATTGTCTCGTTTTCTTGTCTTCATTTCTGTGTCGCTTCTTATCTTCCTTTGAGCTCGGTCACTGCACAGGTTATCTCCAAATTACCAACAGAACTCATTTATTCTTCAATTGAATTAGGTCCTGGAGAGAGGGCCCGCACAGCCATCTCTCCTTTATAAAACAACCCACCAACAGCAGCTATCCACAGCTACAGTGATTACACCACAGCATGACCTGGATCAAACACCTCAATCAGACACCACGGCCTGTTCTGGCTTTCTTTCGCTAACAAGTCTCTCTCTTCTCTCACTCTCTCTCTCCTCTCCTCCTCCAGTCGTGACAATGGTGACATCAGATGTTTTTGAAGACTACATTTGGGGTCAAAAATACATGCTTTAATTTTTTTTCCTTTTTTTTTATATGAGCCAAAGCCCAGCTGGAGCTGCCATCTGAAATTTACCCAAACACATTTTAATTAGTTTTTCTCTCAATTCTTCTGATGTCTTCATAGAAACAATAGGATGTGTTTTGAGAACCGGTGACAAATAGCAAATGAAAAATGGCACACTACATGCTGCAAAATATAATTATGGCTTCAAAACTGCCAACAGAATCATTAGAGAGTTTAAAGGACAACTATGGCAACAAACTTTACTCTGAACTCAACAAAGGACAGAAAAAATGCTTCTTTTTTATTTCCAAGGCAGCATCAATTCATAGCATAGCAACACAGCAAAATGAACAAAACTTAACAAAACATTGTAGCAGGTGCGCCACTCATTTTTCTTTCCATAGGCATCAGGCTGTAGATTTTCATACATATTACACCTATTTTTCATCCTGACTGCACATGTTAACGTGGCCAGTCTAACTAGTGCGTGTGACCTGAGCATGAGATTTATGTTTGTAGAGGCAGGGACTTATCCTCAACCGCATCAATGGTGATCAATCATTGGGATACCTTTAGAAGCTCGACAACATGATGGAATCGTACTTACAAAACCAAGCTGAAGCCTGGTTCCCCCTCCACAGTGTTTCCCACCTCACACAAGTAACACAGCCTCATATCAAGGTTTGTATCTGTTCGTATTCAAACACAGGGAAGGATCCAGCCCAGCTGCAACAGATTTCCTTTATTCAGACATAGTTTGTGAGGCACTGTGAGCAGAAAGCTATGGTGAAATCTTTTCTCAAGGTCTTTGTGTTTGAGGTTTTGAAAGCCATATTTTCAATCTGGTACTTTACCGTGAAGTAATCACATGAAAGGAAATTGATATCATTATGAGGCCAGAGTATGTTTTTGCTGTTTTAACATGAAACCAGAAACTGAATGCAACCAAACAAACAGCAACAAGCCGAAAAGAGAGAAAACAGAGTGGACGTTAAATACAACAACAGGCAGTCAGACCAGGTGAGCTGAGTTCTCCCCTATGACCCTCTTCTCCTGCAGGTAGAGGTGACTGTGTCCAACTGGTGCATTAGCTGTGTGGATCCCATCTGAATTCAATTATTTCCTTGCTCTTGGTTTTACAGAGTATGCTAGAGACAGCTGGGGGACTGTACCATGAAGTAAGGTCAGTTGAGCCTGTCTCTCTCAGGGTTATTCATTCAGTCTAAGAAAACTCATCCTGGCTAACTGGTATGCCAAACTTGAGCGTCAGTTGTCCCTTATGATGCACTAATTTGAAAAATGTGATGCACTACACATGAAATACTTAGAAGTAATGTCAGACTATTTCTACTGCCATAACAGAAGAGAGGAGAGTAGGGGAGGCAAGTAGTTAATAACTGATGAGCTCTGTCTGAGAGTTGCATTTATAATCATGGGAAATATTTAAACAGTGTGTGGATGATTTTTCTAATACAGATGAGAGAACGTTTAGTTTTTACTTGGCATCACTGAGTCTCCCCATGTTGTGACTGAGAGTTAAAACCATTGAATTGAAAGAATTTAAAATGCAGCTATAATTGGCCTCACATAGGCCTACTAGTTATTTAGTGTGGTTATTTGGTGGTAAACTCTGTTTCCATTTGTTAGGAGCTCTGTTTTAAAACCACAGTGGACACAGTAAACCTGGGATAGCGAAGCCATTCTCCTGATCTATACAGTTATCTATTGCTCTTTATCTGTTGTCACTGTAGTGGCATGGCAGGATCCTGTAAGAGCGATGACTCAGTTCAGTGATCTGATTGGTCAGTTGTTGGGTTGTTGACAGGGTTTGAGCTGATCCTCGCAGAGATAAAGATAACTGGATAACACGCTAATCTCGCTAAGTGCTACAGGCCCCGGAGTTAGAGAGTATTTGTTTGTTTACAAAGATGACCACCATGTCCCTACATTCGACTTCATAGTGTTTATCAAAATGAAATGCCTTCTATCTCTGCATATTCACACACACACACACACACACAGTGACTGAGCCAACACAGCTGTAACTGATTCATGTTAATTGGGCCAAATCTTTAACGAATGAACCCTTTTCCATGTGATTGTCGCCTCCAAAAAGTTAAAAAAAAAAATAAAAAAAAATTGAGTGAGGGGAGCTAAATATACTGTGAGTGGAAATCCAGTGAACACAGTTTCCAGTTGTGATTTCTGCATCGCTGCTTTTGTTGGTGCAGAAAATAAACCAAACAAACAAACAGCAGCAGCTGAGGGAGCAGGGGAGACAGAGGCTGACTGCACCTACAAGGTGAGACCAATTCTACATTGACGTGCCTCAGCTCCTCCTCCAGACTCCTGCAGGTAGTTAGCTGCTCCTTTTTTCCTTTAGTCTGTACATTATAGGTATTCAAAATCAGATGCAGGTATTGTCACTCTGGTTCAATGTTATTTTATTTAAATAAATTCTCGAGCTGCTGATTCAAGCTGAACAAGCCTATATTAACTTACAAGGTGAGTTGGTCCTCAATACCAGGGGTCTTGATCTCAAGTGTTTTCTTGGCTAGTAGAGGGGGTAGGAACTCTGAGTTGTTTAGTGCCAGTAAATCAGTTGTTTTTTTGGCCTGATGAATACAAATAGCATTTCCTCACTTCATTCGCCTCTGCTTTGGTCTGCGCTGACCTTTGAGAAAAATAACTCTAGACTTCTTGACCCTTAGACACACAGTTTTAACTCTTTAGCTGCTAAATGTTTGATTTTTTTTAGAACTTGTTAACCTTGCCTGCTACAGTGTGTTTATCAGGGACTTTCTTTTCTAAATGGAGGCTGAAAACACAATAATAAAAGTTGTTAAATAATGCCGTGGAGTTGATATTGCAACACTGGGAGATAATCATCTGTGGGGCGTTTCAGTTCAAGCCATCACTTTTAACTTTAGTAATTTCATTCAATGCCAATATAAAGAATATTAGTTCCTCTTCTTCCCATGTAATTACAACATTAGTGGAGCTTTTTATGTTACTTAGCATGTTAGCCAGAAAAAAAGGTGGTTCTTTGGCTACGCCCACTGTGGTTATATTCCAGCCAATAAGATTGTTTGTGCTTTGTGAGAAATGTTTATATAATTAAAAACCCACTCGGGCTGTGGTTCTGTATACAGCATATATTGCTTTATAAATATTGCTTCAGATTTATTCCTACAGAATCTATTGCCTAAGAGACCCCTTGTCTTTGATGGTTGCCTCGCTCCCTTCCTCTCCCCTCTCCCTCTGCTCCTACATCTGCTTTCATTTTTCTCTGTGTGTATGACAAACAGCTAAGAAATTCCAAACTGTGGTTGTCCTAAGCCAGCAGCCCCTCCTCCAGCTTTCTCTTGGCAGGATGGCTCGTGTCTCACATTTAATCATGAGTGCTTTGCCAGGCAGCCGGGCCTGAGGGAGATTCAGCGGGGGAACAGTAGAAACCTGATCTAGAGAGGCAGGCAGCGTACAGTTAAACCTCTCCATAAAGACCCAGGAGCCAGGACATAACAACATCGTCATGATAGTTTCACCAGAAAAACTGCAGGGCCTCTCTTGTGTCTGGTCAGTGGCATCAAATTAGGAGAAAGTGGCAGAAAAACACAGAAAGTTTAGAAAAGCATCAGGAGTGCTTTTAATGATATATTAACTGAACAGATGGAAAAGGGAAGCGTCACTCCTGTTGCATGCTGTCCCCCTTTTTTTTTTCCAGACAGAATATGACTCTCATCTGCTGAATGAAAACACAAACATTGCCAAGACATGTGTGAGCTATTAAGCTGACCAAATATAAAGCTCCACCAGTGGCCAGCCCGACATCACAGCCTCCAACATTCTCATTCACATCCATCCTGTATAATTGCATCGTCAAAGAGAATGCTTTAAGGGAACAGATAATTGAGTGGCACATGAACCTAATCATTTCTGCAGAGTCTCTCGAGGGCACCGGGAGTGACGAACTCTTTATCTCACAAGTCTCAGAGGAGAACCTTTTCCCTGACTCTCTTTCTGGCTCAAAGAGAAGGGCAGAATGATGTAGCCACCAATCTTCCTCCTTTTAGTCCATCTACAGTAGTATTTCTGTCTGACCATAGAAAAGGCATGGCAGCAGTGTCCGTGACGTCAGCCACAGCCTGACAAGGACATGTTTTGAAGGTTCAATTTTCTCCCTAAACTGACATGTCCTCAGTAGCTTCAGAACGAGGAAAATTCAAATTTGTTCAAAGCAGACAAAGTGGAGCTGAGATGGGACAACTAAAAGGCTGATTGGCAGAGACCCTTTCCAATCATGCAAGGAGTCCTAAAAGGTTATGTCTTTTCAAGCTTTACCTTCTCTTTAAAAGAGTGAGGATTAAGTCAACCACACTTATCCAAACCTCAAATAGAAATCAGTGGTGTCAGTATTGAAAAACTGCATTATAAGCACTTCCATTTGGCTTTGTCACCCCAGTCTGAGTTTCAACCCAGTATCCGAGGAATTACACTCATCTGGAATGAGTCATGACTCATCATGCAGTCCATCCAGTGTGGATGGACTTAGAGCTTGTCAGACATCCTTGCGGGAAATTCACACTCATGCAATCAAGCTGATCTTTTCCTTACAGCAGCATTATCAGTGATTTTTTTTACTAGTTGATCACATTATTTCTTCTAGGTGAAAAGTGGTGCTCACAGTGATTAAACTACAGGGTATCAAATCTATGGAGCCTTTCAATGACAGGTGTATTTTAATGCCTTGCAAATGTATTGCTTTGGTTCACTTAAATTGGTGTCAGTGCCGCTCTCAGCTGCAGCTGTTGAATAGCTAAGAGGTCTAAAAACCCATAGTCCACAGACTGCACAGCACCAAACAGCAAAACATAGCTCACAGGAGAGTGAGAATTGACAGTCATCAGAGACATAACTTCAAATAAATGATACACTGCCTCGTACAATAACTGCTGAATGTATTGCTAAAAGGTCCACCATATGAACATTGCAGGATATTAACATCTCATTGTTGTGCCCCTGAGTTAAAGGTTTAATGGAATTCTCAACTCTTCACAGCAAAATTAACTTATATCCTAACTTAAAAAACGAATTCATCTTCAACTTTGAGAAACAGTTTTAGCTGTTTATAGAAGCAGCATAAAGGGAATTTATGACATTGACATTGACATCATATGACGGGAGGAGGGCTTCAAGAGGAAAGGTAAGTCAGATATCCTTTATTTCTACCAGTGATTAAGGCTGTGTCTGGGACAGCTTCTGCAAAACAAACATTTTCAAAGAACCATTAATTTTATTACAGAAATCTCTGTCTGATCGTGAAAGCAAATAACCAGGCACGCGTGATTTTTCTTTTTTTTTTTGGCTTTATGATTATTGCAGTTTCAATGTTTCTATTACTATTTTCCAGACCCAGTTCACCCTGTCATCTGGAGTACAGTTATTCAAATCAGGCTTTGTCCAGCAAAATTAATAACCACAGCTGTGTTCCAATGTTTGCCTGTCATGATTCATTAGAGACGCCTGTAGTAAGTATGTCATTACCCACTCCCACACCATACAGCTGACAAAACTGTTCCACAGGGAACCTCAGCACAGACATTGAGTGGGAGCCATGTTGGCCCTGGGTGGCAGGGGGTAGGAACACCACATTTTTTTCTTTAACTTTGACTCAGAGACAATCAAAAGTCACACCAAAGAATCTGAAAAAGAGTGCGCTTGAGCCATATTTACATGTCAGCCTAACAAGCGCTGTGGCACTGGGAGACAAAGTCTGCCACCATTATGAGGGATCTGGATTATTATGGTGCAACTTGAAAACCACAAAGCAGAGAACCCCACTAGAATATTAAAAGACAGAAAACTGGAGAAAGAGATACAAACATGTGGTTGATCAAACAAATATCTAAAAGGGAAAAAAGCAGAGTGAAGTACCATTAACTTCATGTAAAAAGTTGATTAAAATCACAGAGCATAAAACAATATATTTTCTTACAAGTGCTACTTGGAGTGTTTGTCACTGGCATCCCAAGGGCCGCATGATACTAAAATGTCTCTTTTAAAGGCATATTTACAAAGGAAAAACATTATGTAACTCCTTGCACACACATGAAATCTAAAAAATGACAATGAGCCTCTCTCAAGACAAGATTGTGCATGAAGCTGCAACAAAAGCAGCTGTTCAGAGACACCTGAAAAAGGTAGATTGTTCAGATACTGTAAGGTAGAAAGTCAGTTCCTTCTCCGTGTTTGTGCTGCTCTGGGCATTCGCAAGTTTTACCGATAAACAATTCTATACAAGTGTCTGAATAGACACTGTTAGCTCTGCTGGGTCCCGAAAAAATGTTGCAAATGCTGAGAAATGCTGATAAACAAGCTTTGACATCAGTGTGGTATTCAGAGGAATGGTTAAGGGGCTCACTAACCTCCAGGCTCTTCAGAATAATCTTTTTTTTTCTTAACCCAAAACAAACATGCATTATTCCCAAAGTCCTCTACCTCAGAAATGATGCACAGTCAGAATTTCACCCGGATCTTTGTTTTGTCTCTGGTTCCCCTCCATCCATGGCTCTCTAAACAGAGCTTACACTTTGTTTATCCTTTGCCTGGGAGTTCCAGCCTGAAGAACACAGGCATTGACTGACAATGCCAGCAAATTAAGACTTACAAACTACTCCTTCCCCAGTTACTCTGCACTCTTGCAAACAAGAAGTAAATGTGCTCACAACAGCTTAGCACAGCCCCTCTCATCGATCAGCTGGAGAATCAAGCAAAACGGACCAACACAAATCAACACCTGCCTGTTTTGTCTTTTAATTCCTGCCTGCTGTGGACACATAACCAAATCCATCAACATTTGCACTATGGACAAGGATTGCTCAATTTTCAATTATGTGTTGAGAAAGGAGAGTATTCAAAAAACTTCAGTGGCAGGCTGATGAAATAGTCAAATCCAAAAGGTTATTGTTCTGTTTTTTAAATGAAAAAAGCCAATTCCCCCCCAAAAAAGAGTTAATGTCACAGTTTTTCATCACAGTGCTTCATCACAGCCTTGATTTTATAATTCATTACTGGAAAATGCCAAATAATCTGAGCAGCCGCTTTTGCTTCGTAGGAATTTCTGCACCTGAACATGATCCGTAGAGAATAATCAGAGAATAATCAGAGAATACTGATGTAATACAAACTGCGTCAGAGCCGAGGCTCCGTCCAATGGGGTCACCTCTTGACATATAAACTGGTGAAATCATTATGAAGCGCAGCCCCTCGTTTTTCACTGTGGCTCTTTCATGTCAGATTATAATGTACCCTGCAAAGTTTCAATACCGTTGTAGCATCTGCTTTTTGCAGCAAGTCATGAATTCAATAGAGAGAGGTCCCTCGCTAACACAATAGATCACCTGATTGATGGCCACTCCTGAAAGAACTGCCAGAACAAAACAAGACCCTCTTCTCCAATTCCCTCAGAGGCGATGAGTTTTGTCGTGTGTCAAAATGAACAAAAAAGAGAAGAAGCTGATTCATTCTGGCCTGAAAATAGACGACAGGATAGGAGAGCTACAACAAACACAGAGGCCTGGCCCCACTAAAATAAAAGACATCACCAGACGGATGATGAGGCACCTAATTACAACCCAACACAAAATCATATCAAGCTCCTCCACAGTGAAGTTGCTCGAAAACACTGAGCACAGAGCTGTCCTCATTCAAGTGGTCACATCAGTCTTCATCATCAGACATATAATAGCATATGATTATACTGTGTGGACACAATAGTGCGACTAAATGTGCAAAATTATGCAATTGGATACATTAGCACTCTTAGCAAACAATTCCCTATGCTATATGGAGCTCATTAGGCTCCATTTATACACTGATTCAGCCGTTTTCAGTTCCTATTCTTAGTGTAGTGCCTGTATTATATATTGTTAATTCATTTCAATCAACAGAACTGAGTTTATACCATCTGGGCTCCGTAAGGTTTTAAGCATCAACTGCCACCAAATGAAATCAGAGCATTCTTATATTTTTTATTCTTTAAAAGAAAGATGATATTATTTTTTCCACAGTATTTGGACCTAGTTTTGTTGTATTAAATACATCAGCTCTCTTGAGGCTCCCCTTTCCATGAATATCTGTTTATCTGTTTACTCCCAACAAACTAACACCTTGGACAAAGGAGCCTCTTCTGAAACTGCTGTCACTTTCCTGAGAAAAGGCCATGGTCAGAATCCATTTCATAATTAAAACCTAGAATCGTCTGTTCAGAAAAATTGAGTAGATTTCAATGTCATATAGACAGTTTGTCAATGAAATCCTATCAAGGAATATGTGAAAGCTTTTTCTTTTTTTTCTGTCGTTGATTTCATTCAGTATTTCTTTTTTTCAGCTCTCTTGTGGAGCTTTTCTTTGTTAGCCCTGCAGATATTTTCAGGCTGCCCTACAGCTCTGTTCATGAGCTGTTGCTGCAGTTTGTTGTCATTATTTTAATAAACTGAATAAAGTAGCATTATTTTAATTTTAATTAAAGCATGCCACCCAGGCTTTAATAAATATACATTTCACAAGCCCCCGTTAGAAACAAGTGTTGAAGACTAAATAAGCTGCTCTGTGGTGAGGTGAATAATTAATACATAAATCTGGGTCTTCCCTCATCTCACATTTGATTACTTCGCTCTCTGCAGAACATTAAGGAAACCAGTCCTGCAGCCACTATGTGCCGTTGTCACGTCATTCATCCTGGTGAAGTTGATGCTCTTTACTTTGAGTTATTGACCTTTGGGTTGCTCAA
The DNA here is from genome assembly GCF_045865225.1 of Trachurus japonicus. Lineage (NCBI taxonomy): Eukaryota > Metazoa > Chordata > Actinopteri > Carangiformes > Carangidae > Trachurus > Trachurus japonicus. The sequence continues at coordinate 29,892,393 of NC_140919.1, forward strand.
GGGCAAGCGACTCTACCTCGAAGCTAATTGGTGGAATAGTTTGACATGGAAGCCAGCTAAAAGCTTGTGAAGCAACAACACATGCAGACATAAAGATAGGTGTGACCTCTGCCAATCTGACTGAAGACGTGTCAAAACACAGGATGTTTCAGGGTGAGTCAACAGCTCTCAGCCTGTCTGTGCTCCTCTGAAAAAACAGATTTTCAAATCACTTGAATTGATTGTCTCAATAGCGCCAATCCCTCTGAGAAAGAAAAGGTCTTGAAAAGCTAAACAAGTTAAGTCTGAGTTTTAATTTCACAATTTACTATTAGTAGTTGGCTGCCAAGTTTCACTAAAACAACAGTAAAGTTGAAAGATAAAGCCAGAACATCAAACCACAATGCTACTTCTATTTTTACTTCAAACACTACACTACACTACATAAAACACAACAGCATTTCATCCTTTTTTTTAACAATTTAGGTAATCCAGATTTTCATTCTAATATAACATCATTGCCATGTGCTGAAACTCTATTTAACCACAGTAAATGAAACAGAAAACCATCTCTTCCCACTTCACCTTGTTTACTGCTGCACTGGAGGGTATAGTTTTCATGTAACGGTATCTATGTATAGCGTGTACAGCTGATGTATCGCTGTATACTGTATCATGTTTTTGTTGCCGGTGGGGATGAATAAAGTTTATTGAACTCAGATGTTTTTCTCTCATTGCACTGTGTTGTCATCTATAGCTGCTTCACCTTCTTTTTCCTGCTCATCTAATATAATGTCAGTGGAATTGCAGACCTTGAACATACCTGGTTGTCTCAATAGTGCAATAAAGACGTGCTGTAAAGCTATAGTGTGAGTATGAGAATGAGAAGTTATTGCAATGATTAAACAAAGTGAGATAGTGTTAGTCAGAGGAGCCGACAAGATTGTGTGACCTTGGACAGGTTTTAGTCTTCATACAGGGCAGTCAAAATATATACAGTCGGCAATGATGATTACAATTTATTTTGAAATATCTATTGTGTTAATAATGCACATATGATGATATCATAAAGCCAGATATCAGACCTTGTCTATCTGTTGTCCATTCATCCATTATGTTTAATTGATTTTTGCCTTTAGTGCAGTTGTCTCACTCCATCTCCTTCAAAGTAATTTGACAAGAATAGAAAAACAAAATGCATGTAGAAAGCATATTAACAAATTTCCCCAATTTGGTACTTATTTATTTAGTTATGGGGGATGTTTAAAGTGGTGTGACATAATTATACAGTGCATTGGATTATATTTGGCTGAATTCTACTCTTTTAAATAAATAAATAAAAACTTAAAATTTGAATCTCTAACACCTACCCAAACTGTTAAACTTCCATCTTCTATGGTTAAGTTTTATCCTTGCAGAGTGATTGTCCATGTCCTGCCGTAGCGAATTGTCCTCTATGTTTTATAGCACTTGGTTCTTTCAGACTGTGTTTAGAGTGATGTCAGCACTTAGTGGGCAGTTGTGGAGGTCATTGTAAATAAATATGATAGTAACAAAAAAAATCAAGGCCAGATTCAACATAATGCCCCATGTCTGCAGACGGCTAATAGATGTGTTTTGTCAGGGATGTACTTTTTTTGCGTTTTTCAATGGCATGACCACATATACGGTGCAGTTAAAGGCCCCAGGGCCACTCACACAAAAAAAACATCCTTCAACTCTGTCATTGACATAGTAGAACACAGCACACAGCTATGGACTGCAGTAAAATCTAGGTGCCAGATATCTTGTATTTATGGTGAGGAACTGAATACATCCTCATCTCACAAAGAATGTCATCTTTATAATTATACCAAAAACAAAAGACAGGACAAATAAAACACATCTGACACAGTTGGCACTAGCATGAAGAAACTGGATCTGCTGTGAGACAAGCTTTGTGGTGGAGCTATTTTATCTGAGCTTTAAAGTGGAGCTTTGTTTCTTCATGTATTTGCTTGTCAAGGGCCACATTATTCAAAGTTACTCATGAAGCAATCAGCCAGGCTACACTTGGCTGTGCTGAATAACTTCTCTTCAAACAGGAAGCTTTTGCCCCACAAGACTATTCATTAGAAGAAGGGAAACCTCTTAAATCAACTTAAGTGTATCATTTCCCTTTGACAGGATTCTTCATGACAGGAAGTCGTGCCGATACCTGTGCATCTGGAGTGAGTCATCCTTAGTTTTTTTGTCCTGCTTTGAGAGGAAGCAGCAAGAGCCCCACGATGCAAGAGAAAGCATAAAATCCTCCAGACATTATTCTCCTGAGAAGTTACAGCGCGTGCTACTGCAATTACACGAGCTGATGAATCAGATCTATGTAGTATCACAGATGTACATAATGAAACTGGTGGAAAACAAATCCAGAGATCTAAATGAGGCGAGTTTACAGCGACAAATTCAAACCTTAAGCCTCATGATTGTCTAAACATGTTCATGCCATGGCAAAAGTGCAACAGCAATAAAAGTGATTGATGATTAAATACACAGAGAGTGGCAAATGCAGAGCAAACACCTCATGTGCATGTACCAAGTAAAGATTAACAAGTAGTAAATCTACAAGGCACGCCTATGAAGCTCATGACTACTGCCAACTACTCAGTAAAGCAAGATGACAAAGCTCATTAGAAAAAAGGCCCAAGTGATTATCAGCTTCTTTGCCTTCATTATCTTCAGGGAGAAAAAGACATAAATAAACATGCCATCAGTCATTGCAAGCATTCAATTATGCTAACACATTTCCGACTTTGATTAGCAAATTAAAGAAAGCTCAAACTAAAATATTTTAACATAGCAGATCAACCAGAAAACACAAATGTTTTCAAGTACAGTACATGCCTTATGATTATTCCTTTTTTCTAAAATGGCCTCTTCCAAAAAAGCCAAGCTGGTTCCTGGTAGATGAGCAAACCTCCTGCAACATGGACAATGAAGTCTGGAAGAGGCTGTGGGCGATGTTCAAAAAACATTAATCTTTCAAAAGCCAGTGACAGATATTCATCAAGTTGGCCCCTTGTGTGAGAGCACTGAATGTTCATTGGTACTCTGTGATCACACACTGTTCCTGACAGTTCACATACAAGGTTTCATTTATTTGCAAATAGGCTACTATATTTGTGATCTTACAGATCCTGCAGTGTGCTCCCAAATGTAAAAATGATTGTCCAGCTTAAAGCCAATATTCCCACAGACTGTGGTCAGTTTTTTAGTTCCATTACAAGCACGGCGGAGGAAGCTCTATCTGACCTTATCAGGAAATAGGCTAAGGTGTGGAGTGCAGAAGTGACACACAGGCCACAGTGCAGCTGAGGGCTCAGTCTCTCCACTGTCAGACACATGTCAAAAGACACTTGTGGACTCTGACCTATTTTCTGTCAATAAAGTTGAGATGCTGGCTAACCTGGCACAGACTACAGACCCAGTGGACCACACATACCTGACAAGAAGACAGAGAGTCCTGCACTGAAGCTAAAATCCAAACTGCTCATCCGCTAGTTAGCCTGCTAACTTACTGACATTGGGCAAGATCCTTGTTTTGTACCAGTTGTCATGGCTTTTCAACACCGCAGCCACATCTTGAATTCCACAGCTGTCGGCTGTCAGCAAATTGTGTCCACTCAGTTGTGTTTCTAGCACGAGTAAATTTTGCCAACCATTGCAATGCTTTCAATAGACATTTACTGTTATAACAAAGCACCTCAGTTAATATTGTGCTTGTCTAGTCTTTAGGACCACTCAAAGCGCTTCACACTGTAGGTTGCATTCACCCTTTCACACAACGCTGGAGACCCAAGATCCCAAGGACACTTTGACATGCAGGCAGAGGAGCCGGAAATCTAGTCTCGCCTGCCAGACCCTCCTCCAGAAAAGAAGGAGAGTCTGGCTGCTCCGCCTATGATTCTGCGATCAGAGAAAAAAACGCTCCGGCCGTTTGGAATTTTTTCAACCAGTCACAATCGTTGTGGTCGGCGCCGTAGCAACGCCGTAGCAACGGTGCGCTTGCAAAATATTGCCGGTTGGAAACTGGATTTCGGTCCGCGGTGTAACGACGGTCGGCAATCGTTGACGGATATTTATTCTTTTGTTCGGTTTAATGGCGGTTGGTAACCACTGACAGATATGTATTCTTCTGTTCAGTTCAAGACACGGATGTTTAATATATCCATGGTTCGGTTCCTGTTGTTGTTTGTTGATGTTTCCCTTTACCGGGCGGACTGGGAAAGCTGCAGCACGGAGGCGGGACTTCCGCCGGGTGGCTCGTTCCGACCAATCAGAGGCTAATCGCAGCAACGCACTTCCGGCAGGCCAGACTACCGGAAATCAAACCACCAACCTTCAGAATGACCCGCTCGACCTCCTGAGCCACAGTTGCCTGTTGCCGTCGCCTTGCACCAATAATCAACATTATGACTGATGTGTTTATAATTCTGACTTCTCCACTCTACTCTCCTATGGTTATTATTTGCACATTCTTCCACCACTGCTGCTTTATCTTTTGCTTTCTATATACTGTATGAGCTGTTTTTGTGATTTCGACAAGCCAGCTATTTTCTCAATTACATATGAAAACCTGTTTCAACGAGAGTATGCACATTTGCAGACTGTTCAGCTCTTGGGATCAATGTAAGTGAGAAAAAAAAGGTAAATTATAGCTGCTGCGCGGCAATGGTCGGGGCCGGGCAATTTTAGGCAAAATTAGGCAATTTGAAAGTTAAAGTTCCAAAGCTGTTGCACATATGGTTATGAATTTTCAAAGTTTTGAAATGTAGAGGCCTGCTGTAACGCCACCATCAGAACTATTGTCTTCTGTTTCCAGCTGAGGATATCTGGCATTTTGATATGTCATCATCATCATCATCGCCCTTGCTGGGTCTTGAACTCACAACCTCTGACAACAAGAACCAGCTCCTCACTGAGCTAATTGACTGGAAGTGAAGCTTGGTGTGTTGCTTCTCAAATGAACTCAGGGAGTCACCGGCCAGGCAGCAGTCATCCAGGTACTTGCATTTTCTTTTCTTTTTTTTATCATTATGGCGTTTTATGTAGAAATCCATCTTTTCACCATCTTGTATTTCCAACATGTGGAATTAGACCTAGTCCCGAGGCCTATTTCCTCAAATAGACAGTTAGACAGACTGACACACTCACAGAACAAAGCAATATTCTGCTGATGTGCACTCAGTGACTGACCTCAGGTTTGTGTATTGAAACCTGCTGCTTGAGCAAGCCAATTCTCCCGAGGCAACTAATTGGTTGCAACTCGTCATGGCAACCAGCCATGAGACTTCAGGGGAATTAGTCCTGACTGGCTGTGTTGTGAGGATCAGTTAGTTTGTTTGCATTTTGCATGGATCAGCTTTTCAACTTGCAAATTGCATTGTAATCTAATCAATGGCTGGCTCTGCATATGTATTTGTAGCAGATTAGGAGATTTATTTTTGTTAGCAGGTGCACCGAACCTTCAAAGAGCAGAGTCTGGGGGTCAGAGCCTCCAAGTCCACAGCTACACACTCCCTGAGACATGGAGCGGTGTAAGATGTAGAACTTTGGACTCAATTAAATATTCTCTGATGACCTCTGGTGCCCGAAGATAATTGAGTGGTTAAGTCAGCCGCCGCAGCAGCTACCTGTCTGAGTCCCTCCTGGTGTATAATCAGATCCCACTGCTTCATTTTCTCCTCTGCCTCCACATCTCCACCTGCCTGCCTCATTTCCTACTATGGAGAAAAATTATCCATTTTAAAAAACTCTTTTTTTTCAACTAATCACATTTAAATTTTAATTGGCAAATTCCAAATTTTGGGCAGTTTAGCCTGCAGAGGGAGAGACTGTCTGCCATGGTGACGACAGTGGAAAGAAGAAATGAGTTAACCATTACCAACACATTTGTCTGGAAATATGCTCAGATTCATCTAAGTTACAGTAATTAATTAATAATGTGTATTTCAGCTGATGGAACACTTAGAGCTACTTGACTCTCAAACATTTAGACTTCGGTGTTGACAAGAAAGAAATATCTCCTGATGTGAGCCCAGCCTCACAGAACACATATCTCACAAGACTTAAGATCAAAGATTGCAGAATTACCTTAAAGTTGAAAACTCATCACAAAGTGTTCAGGTATTCAATGGAGATGATTTAGTGTCACTGCCACTCTGAACTAAAAGAGAGCGTCCAGCTGACTCAGAGAGCAACAACGACTGGTGGTAGAATGACCAGTAACATAATAACAAACCTGAGGAACAGCTAAAGGCTTCAATAAATCAGTGAAGCTGGTTGACGTCTCTACTAGTGAGTGCACCGTGTGTGTATTATGGTTTTGTCCTATTTGAGACAGTTCAGAGGAAGCCACTGCTCTCCAAAACATAATGAACCCACACATCAAAGAGAAGCTATGACTGAAGAGCTTCAAACAAGGATCATTCATCTTTTGGGGTGGTCCAGAGTCAAGACCTTCATCTTCACTCTGAGAACATGTTGTTGCACTTCTGAACTGTCCAAAACTGCTCCTGACCATTGGCTGCGATGGTCCAATCAACTGCTACTGGAAGAGCTGGTTCAAGCTTTTTGTTGCTAAAAGAACTTCGACCAGCTATTGAATCACCACTTCCCTTTTCCACGAGCACAATCAATGGTTAATGGCTGTGTTCAATAAAGACACAAAGGTTTGGCACAGTTTGTGTGATGTGAGCTCGGGGTGAATGTCTAGATCTGTGACTTAGGTCAAGATCAGTTCACATGGGCAAAGCAGAAAAGTCCACACACACTGTATTTGAGCATCATAAGTCACAAAGTGTGTGCACTCAGCATTAAGTGGTGTATTATATAAAAAAGAACAATTAACGTATGAGTGAGGAAAAAGAGCATGAACGCTGTCTAGGTTTTTTCTTTTCTTTTTTTAATCTCCACCACTAAGTAGATCATTAATATTCTTCAGTTTAGGTGCTTCAGTTTTGATGAATCTCCTCTTGTCATTCATGTATATTTTTCCACACAACCCAATTTAGTTTGGACATGTAAGTCTTTTGGCATCTCAATTTGGGGAAAAAGGCACTTAACCATGCATTTGGCTGGAAGCACAGGTGTGCTTAGACATGAGATGCTCTAGCATTATTTGTTTTGAGTTGGAAACAGCCTCAGCGACGTAGCGACTGAGCAGTCCAGCCGCAGCCCGGTGGCTCTGGTGATGAGGATTGTTTCTGACAAAGGGTCATTGGCTCTGCATGACGACAGGCATGCCTGTATGTGCTGATGGGCCGCCTCCTCTGGCACAGCTAGTCTAAATGTAGACTGGCACTGACACTAATGTACACTGATAAAGCTGTGAGAGTCAATAGTCAGGGAAGAGGGTGTGGGGGTGGGAGACACTGGATTCTTAATTTACCCCATTTGTCCCATTTGTCAGAAGCTGGAGCTCGTGGTAACTGGGTTGATGAATCATTCTGAATGCGGACGAGAGCTCTCCCCTATAGTCAGTGGGTTCGAAGATTTTTAACAGGTGAAGGTTCATTACATGGCACACTTAATATCTGGGGGCCAGGGAAATTTTAATTTCAACTGACATATTGATGCTGGGTGAGATTTGACTCATCCTGTGAGGCATTTTCTCTCCCAGTAAGAGCAGCAGGCTCATGCATGATAATCACCAAGGACACAGGCGAGATCTGAGATTTGGCCTGAGGACAGTTTCTCTTCATGGATACATGTCAATACAGACTCTGCAGAGGCTTAATTGGCCCTTCTGTTGAAGAATGGAGGCATTGTTAATGTATAAAATGTGTAAATAATAATGAGTGTTGTGATGATGAAGAGCAGGTTGATATGTTATTCTTTAATGTCATCGCTCCAAGCAGCGTCACTGTGGAGCCCATTAGCTGTGAATGTGTCTGTTTTGGATAATAATACAGCCAACAGGTAAACAGCAGCTTACCTTGATGTTTCACTTCAATTATTTTTACCAGAATTAAAATGAAATTAATTCATACATGTAGTGTGCTGTCAAAATAATATGAATATCTCCACACAGCAAACTAGGATAATGAAATAAATCAGCAGAGTAAATAACCATCTGGGAATTCAACTCACACAAGGAGCTACATTTGATTTTTGAAAATCTACAGTGTGGATTTGCCACAATAATAATCCGGAAAAAAATGATGCCTCGATTTTAGAAAAAATGGCAAAGCTGTGTCTGTGATTTATCACTAGATGACAGGGCGTATAGGCTGCGCAGATGCATTAACATGGTGTAAATGTATGTACACGACAGAATAATGTCCTTGGAATCTATCCTTCTGCTCTTGCAGCCACGCCCAGTCTCTGTGTAATTGTGGATTTGAGGGAGACGGTCCATCACAGTCTCTTTCATCACCATCCAGCTCCTTCAGGAAAATGAAGATTCAAAGGGATTTATTTTATTTGAGGCCACAACAGAACAAGACAAATTGTCAACAAGCTCATATTTGCTTTTGACCAAACACTTTTCTGTTGCTTTTCTAAAAGCCACAAATGTGCAAAGCCAACACACGGAAATTGCTTCACACATTTTCCTCGCTCCAACCAAAAACAACAAAACCAAAAAAACAAAACAACAACACACAGTAACTACGTAATTGTGTGTCTAAGATCACTCAGAAACAGTTCAGAGAAAGCACTGATAAACAAAGGGATGAAGGGGACGCACACCCTAACTCCCTCTCGGCCCCTCTTAAACCTCACTGACACGCACACATACGCACACGTAGGCACACACATTTCTCTGACGTTGGGTAAATGGTCACAGGGACAGAGTATTCCCAGTAGGACTTTGTAGATGAGGGTTGTCAGCACTTTTCTCACCAGAGGGTTTAGGCCTTTCGTTCTGCTCTGGGATGGCTGAGTTTAATTGGAGAACGCTAATACGCAGCTGGATAGCAGAGCTGCTCATGCCATGACTGGCTCTGAAAACGGGAGGGCGTGAAAGCAGTGTGTGTATGTGTATAATTTATATACGGTGTGTGTCTGTCTCCAGCAGCTACTGTAGGCATCCCACAAGATGCTCGCAAATTTATTCATGGGATCCGTGTAGTTTGTTTATGAGCCGTCTCATTTACAAAATAATAGGCAATAATAATTTCAGCAGATTGATCCTGGGTTAATGCAGATAATTACCAATTCATTATAATTCCACATTTTCTGGAAATAAAACTGACTTGTTCTGTCCATCAGCAAGCGCTGCGCCTACTCGATCAGGTTACACACAAAACATGTTTTATCAAACACAGACAAAACCGAGCAAACAAATGTCCGAAAACGTTCTGCGCATTGAAAAAATCTTAATTGGAAAACATGCTCTTGGCTTCACTTTACAACTGTTAGAAGCTGAGAGGTGTCGACGGAAGAATCAAAATGATATAAATAACAGTGAGTGTCAGTCAGCGTGTGACAAAGGCTTGATCTGGGAGCACAGATGAAGCTTTTTGGGTCGTTTCTCTCCCATAAACAAAACAATCCTCTCTCTCGGTTTGTAGATGATCAGTGGAGACTTGTCAGGTTTTGATTTGTGCTTTATGACTGATTTCACTATTTTTTGGACCAGATATCAAAGAGATGAAGATGTGTTCAGCTCTGACACATTTATTCTTCTCTGTCTGTCTGTGCTCCTCAACTCTTTATGAGAATGTAGACTTTTATTTGCTTTGAAATACAAAGTCACTACGTGTTGGCCATAGATACTGTTGAGCTAGGATTTTTTTATTATTATTATTTTATTTTTCATTGTCTAATGTGGTTGAAATTGCATTAAAGTTACCCTGTATTTTAAATTTCATGGCAGGAAAATAACACACTCTGTTTTCTTAGTCATCCTGTCGCAGACATCTCCCATAAAGACAATGACTGTTTGGTTTTAACTAAACACAGGGATAGTTATGGTGGTTTTGTTGACATGTAGAGCTGTGTATGGTTTCGAAGTCAGTGATTTAGTTCTGGTTTGAGGCGGGTTGATCGTTATGTTGATGGTGTTGGTTTCTGGCTGCAGCTCAGAGACAGAGACAGAGGGTACTGTATGGTAAAAAAAAAAAAAAGTTAATGGATCATCGTCTAAACAGTGAAGACTTTTGTTTTAAAAGTCTTTGATTCAGTTGTTGTTTCAAGTCTGGTGAGCGCTTTCAAACCACCTCAAAGTTTCCAGGGTTGGGGCCTCCCAGCGGAGACCATGGAGCTGAAACACCCCAGGGACCTGGGTTACATCCCTGTGGCGCTGTCTTTGGTTTAGAAGGAGGAAGAGGAGGAGGAAGAGGAAGATGTGCCTGCTTCTACATGAGTCCACCAGCCAGTCATTTCATACAGTGAGCGTGGATGGCATTAACCTCCACATGCATTATGCTCTCCTGTGGAAAAGCTTTGCTGTCAAATGACAAGATGGAGCTAAAGAGGCTTCATGAGAATCAAAAGCGGCATTATGAGGTTGTTTACACGGGGGGACTGGCGAGGACACAAGTTCACAGCAGGGAACAGGGAGCAATTAACAATAACAATCAGTTCATTCATTTTTCAGAGCTGCATGTTTCCTCAGTGTGTCAGGTGTGCACATTGTATGTATATATTTTGTACAGCACATAAATAGGAGTCACACTTAGACATCAATTCCCTAATCACGCCTAAACATGGCAACAACATGGAGCCAGGTGTTAGTGAGAAAAACAACACGTGTGATCAATTCATTTACAACAGCTCATTGTTGGGAGCGGTTTTAAGGCAATAGAAATAACAGCATGAGCTCACGTCTGAGATGTGAATGTGTCTGTTTCTCTAACTTTGTCTCACTGGTTTTGGTCATGGCAAATTAGGAGCCTTGTGTTTCAGATTGGTGCTCCAAGTGAAACACGGTGTCATCTTTAATCACCTCATCGTCACCTCAGAGATAAAAGTGGAGGAGACAAAAAAAACAGCAAACTGAGAGTCACGATGCATGCAATCCGAGCAGGAAGATGACAGGAGTCATCTCAGGACGTCTACTGTGAGGTGACCAATGAAAACACTACCAAATGAAGAGGGAAAACATTAGCAGCCTTTTCCTGTGTAATTATCATGGAGCTGCAGTTTAGATTGGAGCAACATCAAGACTCAGAACGAAGCAGCAGTATATTTTTTTCTTTTAAGCAAGAGGATGATAACATGTTTAATGTAACAAATTGAACAGTGAAACTCATCATGTATAAGATGGTGGTTGAAAATCTAACAATAAAATAACTAAATGTCAGGTTTATGGTTAATCCAGCAAAGCTTCCAAAAGAAACCCACATTAGGAATGAGTTCATATGCTAACAGTTGTGTTTGTTGGCATCTTACATAAAGAGAAATGTATTATAGCCAATGTTTTTTTTTAATTCATCCTAGTTGTTGACCTCTCCTCCACATATTCATGTTTCTTGCTGAACTGAAGCAGAGCACAGTATCACATCCAATCAGACCACAAGGCTGAATATAGCCTTTTTGTTCTGGCAATGTGTTGCTGTATGAACTGGTGAAGTAGCTAAAATAATTATACTATGCAGACAGTAAAATACTTGTGTCTGACTGATACATACATGTAGAGTGCAGCAACACCCCAGACAAAGGTGCATGTTAGTCTGTCACAAAAGCAGCATCACTCCTGATTATCAACACCTTCACTTTCAAAAAGCTTTTCTAATGGCATCGTTGATGGCAACCTGAGCTGATAAAAGGCGTCTTTTATGCTTTATGAGGCTGAAGGCTGCAGAGTGTTAAGTTCTTTGTCATCAAACCTGTGTTTAACACGAGAGCAAACCAATCTTTCACAGGACCACATTTTTAATATGGGCAAGGGAAAAATAAAAACATTCCTAAAAGCCATGATCATGTAGAATAAAAAAGGTTATTATAAAGAACTCCACATCAATAAAGTATGGTACACTCTTTTTACAGGCCCGTGAAACAGGTTACACCACTGGGTCTTTTGATAACAACAATAACTGAGAGAAAATTTCATCATGACACTGAACTGAAACAGTCATTTAAAGAAGAGACATTTTTATGATGGACCCGGAGCTAACAGCCCCCACCAATAAGAGAGGACACTCCAGCCCAATTAATTGTTCATTAACCATTTAATCTTTGCATTTCAATTACTGGTGGTGTTGGCTGTCAGTGTGCTTTCCTCACAGTGTTTTTGCTTGATACATTTTTACCATTCTTAGTGTACTAGCAGCCAAAAAAAAAGGGGAGTTTATTCCAAATGGTAGCTGAATGTAATAGTCTGGTCCTGAGCTTAGTGGCAGTAGTGGCCAAGAAAACCAGACAAAAAACTAATCAACTCTTGAGGCTGCACTGTACCGATGACATCAGCTGCACATACAAAACTTGTCTGAAACTATAAGCACCAAAACATATGAGAACTATAATTATAACTGTAAAAAAAAATCCATACTGATATACATAAAATTATTGCAGGCACAGTCAGATCCTTTTTCATTTTCCTCCAGAGATCACAGCCTTTGATACGACATAGCTGTGATATGAATCCTCAGATTTTACACTGTGTCGAATGCAGTGACATCACGCCCCGCACGAAGTGCTTTAGCAAACTCGCTTTTGAATTTACAGCCCGTGAGGAACATATTTCAAAACAAAAAAAAATCCAGCCATATTTAATCTTAGGAGAGGTTTGACAGGGGAAATGTTGTAGGATTCCACTCTGTGGCTCTGTTAGGGGGAGAAAAAACGAGACGGCCATGCATGTTAAAAGCCTATGTGCCATCAAAGCCCCTTGGGCTACAAAGGGCTCTTTTAGCAAATGGATGGCAACAGCTGCAAACTCTGGGCTGTTCTTAATGTGCATGGTGCAGATGTCTGCACTTGAGTCCCACAGTCTGAGACAGATCTGTCTGCCTCTACACTAGGTCTCTCTTATCATATCACTGTAGCTTCATTAAGCACTGAACTCAATATCAGCATCTGGCTGACAGTTTTTGCTCTCCAATTAAAGGAAAAATCCACAAAAAGCTGCTGTAATATCCATCAGAGACCCTCCTTATGTGCTACATGTATCCCTTCATTTATCTTGTGTTAGGCTCATAAAATCATTATCAGTATATGACACCGGGACCGTTTCAGCCTCATGCAATAACTAATCCTCAGCGGTGGAAGCTTATGGTGCCAGAAATCATTTCTTCTCCATACCTATGAGTAATATCATAGTAGTAATATATTGAGTTTGAAATACAATACATTTTTTGATCACATTTGATTGTGTTTAGTTAGTTTTTATCATCATATTTGTGTCACGCTCAGACACAAACACTGCTGCCAACAATGACGGGATCCAAAAAGAATCATCCTCCTTCAGCTCTGTCGCCTTTTAATTCTGAAACCTGAAGCAGAAGCGAGGAGCTGTGTGGCTCGGTCTAATGGCTGGGTGCCTGAACACACTCTGTTTCTCTGAGGGTTTGGCCAAAAAATGGAATTGGCTCTCGGAGCAGAGTTACATCTGGTTTTAAATATTGTTCTAACAAAGTCTATCTTTGTTCAAACTGAGGAAAAGTTTATTTGCAGAACAAAAGTCTCACAAGTGATACAGCTGGAGAATTAATGCAAATAAGAACTTGCATGAGGCGACAGGGACAATCAAGGCTATTGGCAAAAGCACTGTTACTTCAAATCAATTGCACTGCAATAAGAGACATGTTGCAGACATGAATCATATTCAATCAGATAACACACATCTATCCAATCAGTGAACTGGGACAGAACATCATTGACTATTGAACTCATTTAATGCTTAAAACAAATACAAGTTACTTCACTGGGTCATCACAATTGAACAAGAGATTTTTAACACCCTCAGAAATATACATTCACATGGCTGCATACAGACAATTTCTCTCTTTTCTTTTTCTTTTTCTTTCCATAACATCAAAAATCGACAAATTGTATGCGTCACCCCTTTTGTATGACAGTGAAGCCGCTAGTGGCGCTTTTTAAAAACGTACCGGAGGAGCATTTTTAGGTGGGACTTTGGAAATAAGCTATTGTGTCAACTTCATCTACTTATCGAGTCTCTAGGTTTGCAGTCAAAATATATTTTACATGAACAGGATCCCTACGCAATTGTCCCTAAATAAATCCTGACTATAATCTCAACCGTATGTACAGTATTTACAGTGGAATGTTGAACATACTGAATACAAAAAGTAGATTAGGATGGAATGAAGTTACAGTCAGTATTATAAAATAGAAACTCATAACACCCAGACAACATGAAGACAATGTTTACATCTACCAGTATACAGAACGTCAACTCAAATCTGACACATGTTCTCTCTCTCTCTCTCTCTCCGACATGTCTGAGAAGCAAGCGTGGCAGTGGATTTTAAATGGATGCAAAAAAAAAAGCAAATGAAACCTTAAAGTTGTGCTTTACAAAGAAGGTATAGAGTTTGTCTTTGCCTCGGGCCAAAGATGTTTTTTTTTTAATTCTAATTCATAAATTAAATCTCCTTTTCATTGGATTGGTTTCAATTGTTGTGCTTAGAAAAATCCAAGTAGCAAAAATCTGATCTTTTTAGGACTCTTAAGGGGAAAAAAAGTGCTGAGTTACCATTTTGCCATCGATAAACTTTAACTTTGTAATGAGAAAAGCTTTTCAGGCGATCGACTCATTTAAAGATCGAGTATAGACAAAATGTTAGTATCATGCTGGAGCTCAGATGGAATAAAATCCCCACTATATTAATTAAAATTCACTGCAAGTGACAAAAAATAACACAATTAGTCTGATTTAAAGAGGTTTGCAGCTCATGTCGCATTTCAGTATCATTTCTCATGTTAATCTGAGCGTGAACGACGGAGCAGCAACTGTTCAGACTAAATCATGTCTCATAACTTTGATAGGCACTGAATGCAAGAGTAAAATATAAAGACATGCTTTTCACACCCTTGTCTCTATGCTGTGACGCAAACCATGTAGAAAACTAAAGGCTATGAAAGAAAATTGTAATTTTCTTTGCACTTTAAAAGCGGCGACCCCGCCACTTGTCAATTAGTCTTCCCGCCTGTGGAACTTTCATGTGTCGCTCTCTAACGGTAATAGAGACATTACACGGAAAGAAACTGAACAAACTGATGCAACTAAACTGAACAGAACCTTTAATAAGAATGTGATTATTTCCCATTTCATGATGTTAGTTTGCGTTGAAAATACAATGCAGTTTGAGGCTCATGATTAACATGCTCATCTAAAAATATACAGTAGACAAGCATGGACTGTAAAACATTCACATCTCCTGCTTGCAGAGAGATCTGCTCCCACAGAGATGTTATTTTTTCATCGTTATTTATATATATATATTTATATATATTTATATACTTTTTTATGTGTTAACTGCAATATTGTTGCTGGGTACTGTGTGCCCATAAACTCATACCGCTGTCAATACTGACAACACTGACAAAGTGCTGTCTTTTGAGCTGCAAATGAGGACAAACGCACTGGAATTGATACAGAAAAAATAGCAACATACGCACTTCCACTCCCACACAAAAAACATGCATAAAATAAGGCTTAATACAGTATTTATATTGTTCAGAGCCAGTCAGATATGTAATTTATATCCATGGATTTACTCCTCTTTGCTTCTGTTTTATCTGATTTTTCACATTGAACTGTTTTTTTTTTTCTAGTTTGAAGCAAATACATTTTGCTTGATTGAGTGATGGACCTCAGTGCTGAGTCGAAACACAAGTCATTTGCTATGCTAGCATCCACCGGCACTTGTTAACAATGAATTAAAAAAAAAAAAAGAATACACACATACATAATGCCTTCCGACAGGGTCACTGTTCTCCCCGTTGGCAGATTCAGATGCCAACATCAGCGAGGGAAGGACAACCAACCATTCCTTTACAATCCCCCAAACAGTGAGTGAAATTCGTTTTTCAGAAAGAAACAGGAGATGGATCGAAAACATCATGAAAGCAGCAGGTGACTTATTATACTCCAGCATGGTCACCATCATATTTTGATTTCCCTTTACATGTTTTAATCTTTTTTTCTGTAGGTGTTAATAAAAGCATCACTGTGTTGACATTTCCCTCCGCCCCGTGTCCTTTGTGTCCATGGGCGACTCCTCATAGAAAATGCTGTTGGTGTGAGTGGGGGGAGGCTTTAGCCAATTCTTCAGTACAAAGTCACACAATTATACTGTAATGAGACAAAGTCAACTCCCCAGACTCTATTCTCTGACATCCATTTGATTAAAAAAAGGGTTAGAACGAAACACAATTATGACAACTCAACACACACACGACAAAAAGAAAAAAAAAACACATTTCTTTATAGTGGTAAGATTTAGAGCTCGTGTACACAGGTCAACCTGTTCAAGTCAAGAGACAATTATGACATTTCAGAGCATTACTGAAGGTTCCACTGTGAGACTCACCAAACCTCTTTTGGACGTGATTGTGATGCACCACTGAGAAAGTAGAAATTGTTGGATATGACACGATTGCAGCCCTGCTGTTCCAATTCGCTGACGTGGTAACTAGTTTAACATGATAGAAAATTGAATACACTCAATATTTATCTGTTAGTGCCATGTCAATACGGCTCAGTAGACTGACTCCCTGTCAGTAAAGAGACAAATCAGGCAATATAAACGCAAAGGGTCGAGAAATACTAAGCATGTCTTTGGAAAAAACAGCAATAACATATCTGCTTTTAATGCTGCGCTGTAAATATACAAAAGTGAATAATTTCATGGACGCTAACCCCAGTGAGAAACTATGCAGGTGCTGTATGGCGGAATTATTTTTTTCTTTCTCTGAAACATTTGACCACAAAATTACAAACACTTACAACTCCACCTGTAATTATGTCAAACATTTAACTCTCAGTCCTCTGGTCACTTAAATCATACAAAAAGACATAAACGTAATAAAACCTCAATGGTAATAGAAAAAACAAAACAAGAAAAGGCAGAAACAAATCATACATCCAGTGTAGGACTTTCACAAATGTGCTCGGTAAAACCTCAACCTGCAGTCTCTTTTTATACATTTAATACAATTATAACATGAAAAAAAAATACACAAAAAGAATAACACACCAGAATTAATCAACCAATCACCTCCCTGGCCTTGTAGGTCAGTGACAATGAGTCCTTTTACATACCTTAGTTTTTCTCTTTGTCCATTCCCTTGATGGGACTGATACCAATGTTGTGGTGCTGAGAAGTTGATGTTGCTAGCACTTTAAATAGACGCTTGATTTTCTAATAGAGATTAGTTGGATGGGGTCTGATGTGGGGGGTGGTCAGGGGGGAAGGGGCTGTGACGGGTGCAGTTTGACGAATGGGAGGGTGGGGTTGTGATGGAGGTGAAGGGTGCGGTGGAATGCGGGTGGGGGGGGACAAAGGGCTGTTTGGTTTGGTTGTTGCATGCCACTACACATACCACTCTTTCTTAGAAATGACAGAGCCGTCGGTTTGAGAGATCATATCATCGGCTATCTCAGGTTCAGGGTCATACTGGAAAGCGAGAGTCCGCTCGTCATAATCTCGGCTCTCTCCTTCGTCCACAGTGAAATAGGGCCTCTTCAGGTCCTCTGCTTCGGCGTCAAAGTCGCGCTCGCTCGCCTCAAACCCACCGGGGCCGCCAATCTGGGCGGGTTTCTTCTCATCGTCCGAATCATCCGGGTACTGCAGGTTCTTGGGCATGGGGGGGTGGGCGGGCAGGCCGCCGGCCTTGCTGTACCCGTTACCAAACACGTGTTTCTTGGTGCTGTAGTCTCCCTTGAAGGTGCGCTGGCGGCGGCGCAGGAATACAAAGAGCAGCGTGGCCGCCACACCCAATAGGACTACTCCCCCCACTGCGCCCCCGATGGCAGCACTTGGATTGTGCTGCTCCTCCGGGATCTCTTGGCCCCCAGGTATTGTCGGGTTGTTAGGGAATTCTGGGTAGGAAAAGACAGATGGAAGGGAGTGTGTCAGTGCTCTGGTGGGAGGAGGTGCATTTGTGCAGGTGCAGTTTTTTTTTTTTTTTTTTTTTTTAGGAAAGATGAAGTAAGGGAGACAAGGACGGAAAAGCAAAAGGGAGAGGAAGGACCTGGACCCACAACAAACCCCCCCACAACCCCAGAGGAGTCCTTACCGACGGTGCGGCAAGGCTCAGTCATTAACAGTCACATGCAGTTTCAGACATGGAAAGAATGAAATTAACAGCCAGGCCACCACACAGCACCATCAAAGAGAGAACAAAGTGAGTGAAGCTTTGTCAGCATGCATTAACCATCATCTCTCCTCTGATTGGGAGGTTGGGCAAAATGAAACACTTTCATGAACAAACTGCGGAAGAATTAATTCATGTGGCCTTTCAGTTGATCCATTCAAGGATGTAGGATTTAGACACATCCATGTAAACATGTTGAATGATAGGTTGCGGTTAAGTTCAACATTGAATAGGAAAGCACGACATATAGCCAGCTTCAGTCGTCGGTGTCGTGGACATGAAATGAAAAAGAGGTTTGTCAGCGATGATTATCAGCAGCCAAGCATACACAGCCACAATGCATCAAGAGAGCTGATAAACATGAAGCTCTTCATTTCAGCAAGCAGAACAGAAAGCAAAAAATAGCATATGCTTCCAAGAGAAAAGTATATACTATTGAGAAAAAACTGCAGAGAGAGAGAAAGCTAGAGAACATTCTCAAATGAAGTAAAGATGCACTCTAATCTACCGCAGAGTGACAGAGACTAATGGTCTGCTACAGACAAACAATGGCTATGATGCCAGAGTTGGAAGGCAAGGCTGTGATTTTCCCTTGCAAATACAAAATGAAAGATACATTTTAACCTCACAGCTGCAACAACCATACCATATCTGGAGCTAAACTGAGCCATCACATCCATTCCACCACTTTACGGAGCACAGAACATACTCGCACGAAGATAAACAACACTCCTGACTAAAGCACAGCCGTTGCTTACAATAAAAAATGTCCCTTACATACACATCTTAACTTATTCACTTAAAAACTGAAGGAGGAAAAAAATGTACAAAGCTCCTTCAAGCACTGAGAGGAGGGAGACTTTTATCTGAAACGTGATCAAAGCCTAGAGCTGCACAGGTAGTGCTTGTCTAGAGCTGCAGAGCAGAGGCACATTTAACATCAATGGTAAACGCTGAATCCTGAACAGGAAGATGGGAGGGGGGGGGAAACAAATAATGCAGTTAGTTACGCCATCTACTAAAGAAATGGCGAGGATCTCGGCTGAAAATAAAAAAGAACAAACGGAAAAAGAGAGGGAGGACGGGCTCACACCTCAGGCAGCGTATAAACCACAGGCTTGTATGCACAGTGCAGTGGTCTTTGGACCAGAAACTGAGGATTTACTGTTATTGAGACTATTTGTATGTACTGTTGTGCTTCTTTGTTACCGCCGCATAAGGATTCTCATACTGCTAGCATACGTAGATCATAGCAGTGTTGATCAGGTGATTTCTCTAGGAAATATCTGCACTAGATAAACCATCTGATGGGCCCTGAAAGTATATGTCAAGGCACACCTTAATCTTCACAATTGGGTTTTAATAATAGTTCACATATGAGTGATTACCTGCATATGTGCTTTATTAGTGTTGCCCTAAAATATGACATATGGAAGATATATCGATATAAATAAGGATATTGATGGGAAAATGTTTATGTATGAAGCTGGAAACAGACACTGATGATAATTGAGGCTAAATTAAGGTTTATGTGAAGTTCCTCTGAGATATTAAATTCCCTGTGCTGCTGTCAAATACAGTCAAATCAATGAAAAAACCTGCAAATCTGACAAGACGGAAAAAAACAAATTCCCCACATAGGCAGAAGATCATTTTTCAAATTATTGCTCCAAACTGTTGACTCAAACACATCACACCCGATGAGAGCTGTCTTTTAGTGGGAATGATGAATCTCTGAGTATTAATCTGGTTGAAAAGGATGGTGCTGGGTAAAGTAAAGATGCCACTGAAGCCCGACTCTCTGCGTTAATTACAATGGCACTCATTCAGTCCAATGGAGGGACCTCCCAAACCCAGTGGCTCTCCTCAGCTGCTCTTCCCCTGCACCCTCTCTCGCATGCAGGGCCGACAGCAAAGCTCTCCAATTTCTAAAGCGGTGCTGGGCACAGTCTCAAATATCAGCTCAGGTTTTAATCTGACCACCTAATGGGATTATTCAGACACCGGCCTTCATTACACACATGAATGAGAGAGCAGAGCCAGGTCACCCCTGCTCGAGAACACATCCTCCCACCAAGTCCAAAGAGGGGGTGAAAATCCAGGGGATTGAAGAAGAGGAGAGAAAAGGGAGAACGTTCTCCTGTAATCCTCTCCTCTACCCCTCACTGTCTTCTTCTGTGAGGACCTGTTTCTCTTCTCATCAGTCCCCTCATTCAATCTTAATTAGGGTAGCTTTTTGCTTTGGATTTCTAAGGCTGCAAAGACTCAATATTTGCCACTTGAAAGGTGAAAAACACAAGGCCAGGCCTTTAAAGTTACCAAATAGTGGCAATGAAAGAGGATGCGGCAAGCCTTCAAAAGCCATCTCCATCCCCTCCATTTCTATAAAGGATCAAGTGACACCACCTCTTGACACCAGTATTTTCAGAATGTGAATGGCAACACTAATGATTTAAAAATATGTTATAGTTCAAACAAAGCACAGACATAAAAGTGGTTGTAAACATTCAGGTATTTTTCTGGGATTTTTCTGTTTGGTGCATCAACTCCAGAGGAAGCCTTGGAAGTTGCTGTGCTAAAAACAAGTTTTTTGAGTTAAGATGTTTTACTAGAGGGAGAATTGGTGGGAGGAGTGCTGAAGTGTTTAGATGGCTCTACCTGGGTAGTGTGTGTGTGTGTGTGTGTGTGTGTGTGTGGGGGGGCACATTAAAAGCAGCTGAAGAAGCTCAGGAAACACCAGAAAAAAGCTCATCAGATTGCTTCTGTGCAGTGTTAGGAACACACTGCCTTCATTCTGCAACTCAAATAGGCGTGTTGACAAAGAGGACTGCCTGTTCTTAACATGTTTTCCAGCACACTACTACTGTGATCTCAACCCACTTCAAGGTCACATCACAACACCACCTCCCATTCAGTGTGTGGGCTCTGTGCGCACACCAAGATAACAAAATGGCACAACAAGCTTCCTCTATTTCTCTGGCATTGTGGCTTTGTGGAGGACACGTACTCTGTGAATGTGAGTATGTGAAATTAAGAGTGGCTATGGTACAAACTAATCACATTACAGACGCACTAATAATAAGACACATTTGAAATGGTTGGGGTATACGTAGGGGTGTTTGACAGCACGGAGGAGGAAGGAGGCGTTCCACCAGCACGCCATCACTACTGGCAACACCTGCCAACAGATAGATAAAAAAAGAGCTCAAAGCAGCACAACAACAGCCCTGATACTGTTCCAAGCAACAAAAGGCAGTGTCTATTAACACCACTCTGGAAATATGCAGATAGTACGGTAACCTTGAGTTGCAATGACTAAAATGTACTATTGAGATTAATAGGCGCCAAGACGGGCTATGAAAGGCTATAATTCAATCCAGGGACATGATAGATTTATGCAGGTAATGACTAACATGAAATACCGCAGCTATTCAAATTCTGTATCCATGCTGTTTGGTATTGCATTAATCATACGATTTTGAACATTCACATCTGACTTGATTGAGTGGATGATTTACTGCATACAAACATCTTAGTGACAAAATCAGCTTCCTTCACAACTTGATGATGAGTGTTTTCCCTCTGAGTCATTTGTGTAAAACACAAGTGACTCTTTAAGCGGAAAAAAAAATTGGAAAAAAGAAGAGGGGGAAAAATAACTTGGGTTGTGGAAATGACACACTAAGGGCATGCAAGAAAACAAATACAGACTTTTGTATTTCAGTGTAAGCTGCAGTATAAAAGAACCAGCAGTGGTAAATATTCAAAGATATTTAAAGAGAGGCACATCTCAGGCAGAAGTGCCTGCAAAGTACAGGAAACTGTTTCACAACTCTGTCCTGCAGGTATAGTTTCTGGGTGTGCTCTAGTCGTGTCTGTACATGAAAAGAAAAAAAGAAAGAAAGAAAGAAGGAGGCTCATTCCTGAGTCTAAGCGCAATCACTTGGACAAGGTGTTATGACAGAGGCTGGGAAAATGAGAGAGGATTTCAAAGAGTGGTACAGGGTGTGGTGTTTTAATATGACTAAATGAGGAACACGTAGCAGACAACAGGAGATGAAAAGAAAATATAGGGCTACTAAGTCGAGGAGTGGCAGGGAGGAGGAAGAAAAGAAAAAAGATGGAGAGAGGGCCTTTGAGAGGTTGAGGGAGTGACAACAGTGAGTAAAGGATGGTATAATGAGTGAGTGAGTAAGGAGTAAGGATGAGGACAATCGGGGGGGGAGATGCATTAATTCAGTGATTCCAACCATCCTCATTACTCCCCTGTCTGAAATTGCCAGTGGTTGTGAAGTCATGGAAATATAATGCTGCCACAACGAATAAAAGCTCATCACTGACAGGGATTCATCGCGCTATACCGGGGGAGTCGACATCGAGGCAAAGCTCTTTTTCACCCCGTCATATAGTGCTTTGCAATAACCACCATTTCTTCCTGTTTGTCAACATGTTTGTTCTGATTATTTCATGGCAGACATGAGTTTATCTTGCATACAGGTAAATGCCACTCGCACCATTAAAACCTCCAGACTAGTAATTCAAATTCAATTTCCTGAGAAAAGGCAGTGGATAAGAGGCACCAGATGTGCTGGAGGAGATAACACTGTGAAATACTGGCATCAAAACACAGGTGACATCATCTGTGACATGTTGTGAACATGCAGCGACTTGCCGAGTGGTCCTGTCACACAAGGCACAGGCTTCTCTTTTGTTTTCATCTCCACACGGCAGAAGCAGCACGTAATGTTTGCCTTTTCTGTTTCTTTTTTTTTTAATTGGCCTCCACTCACGACCAAAAATACCACAACACTTGACAGTGTGTGGATGACATGTGCGGTGGTTTACAGCTGAAAGAAACTAGAAAGTCATGTCAACAATAAGCGTGACTAAGTTGACAAATCATTGCAGAGATCCCACAAAAAACATCTCTGTTCCAAGACATTTCAGAAATCCCTTTGCAGATGTAATATAATCATTTTGGGATCTGTGAGAGGGTTTATCTGTCATTCTTAATGCACCTTTAATGACTAATGAATATTTTAAATGGCACCTAAACACCAGTGCTCTTTTACAAATCATGTTTGCTCATAAGGCGCCCTTATTAATGCATCCCCACATTCCCTATTACCCTGTGTGTGGTTGTTGTGCGAAGCAGAAGTGCTGTACAAAGGTGAAGTTATTGGATCAGCAGACACGCAGCAAACAAATCTAGATGTTAGTACGTGTTAAGCCAGGAGAGGTCGGGCCACTACCCTCTGCTTCTGCTCTGCTATTTTTTTTCCATCTTGTGTTTTAGTCTCCTTGTTGTTATTTTGGATCTCTGTGTGTGTGTGTGTGTGTGTAATAAGTGAATCACCACACAGCATCAGCATTAGCATCATCATCATCATCAGCAGCAGCAGCAGCAGCAGCAGCTCTGGAGCCAGTGGTCAGACCCTGGGACAGCGTCTGACCTACTTCATCAGGCTCTCAGGGAGGCGTGACAGATCCAACACCACACGGGTGGACAGAGAGGGGGAGGAGGAGGACGGAGGAGCAGAGCTGGGCCGAAGGGGGCTCAGCCAATCCCCCTGCTCCATCTGTCTGCCACATCCCTCTCCTCTGCATATCCTCAGGAGAGAAGAAACAGCAAGCCATGCAGAAACAAATGTTAAGATAAATCACTACGATCTCAGCTGCTCTGCTCTCACATGCTCTCCCCTGGTGACATTTCCATTTCACTCCTCTAGCCGGGCTATCTCTTTTCTCCAAATAAAAAACGAGCCGCAGCCACGATGTCTTCCCCCTCAGTGCTTTCCCTGGCACAGAACAACGTGGTGGAGGCTTTATGGGGCGGCCTATGGTGTGTGAGCGCGGGAGCAGCTCATGCTAATGTCTCATTTGGATAATGAGGTGTGATCTTGGCAGGATCTGAGCAGCAAGCAGCCTCTCCTGTAGTGAGGACGTGGGGGCTAGAATGCCGCTCTATCTGCCTACAGACCCAGATCATCCTAGGTTCTTTTATTTTTATTCCTTTATGACGCCTGAATGGGAGGTTCAAGGGTGACGAGAAGCTAGCGGGGAGAGCAAAGACCAAGAATGTGAATGTACACCTGAACCTGCCTGACAGAGTGCATCTACTTGAAGTGAGGGTGTAATGATATACAAGATATACACGTGTGTGGCCTTTGGATCTATGAATAATGCAAACGGCGCAATGTGAAAAGGCGACGGTGCAATGTGCTATAGCGCACAGATTGAGACAGACTCCACCATGACAGGCGAAGACAAACAAATTTCACATTGCTTGGGGAGCCTTTGCAAAGCTGACATCATAATGTCTCTTGTCTCTGTCAGAGAAAAGAAAGACAAATGGCTGCACAGAGCAGCTCTGCTGTTAGATGTTAGCAATATATGGTGCGACACTTGTTTTACTGAAAGATGTTTTCGCCTCGGTCTCATAAGTTTTATTACACGAGGCAATCAGCGCGATATCACGTCGGGAAAACCAACAGACCCTGCTGTAACAGATAGAGTAACATGCCTGTTCCGCAGCTGATAAAAATGAACCACACCATCAACACCTCGAGTTATTTACAGTTTTGCTGGTGTTTGTGGAGATCAGCGAGGATGGACTGGGAGTGTTTGAATAGAAAACACAGGAGAAAGTCCAAGTCTGAATCATTCCCGCAGATTAAATTCTATTGAAAGCCACCACAGTTTTGGATTGTTTTGGGGGTTTGGGAGCCCCTGCGGACAATAAGATGGGGTTGCCATGAGAACCCTGTCACAACATATCCCTTTAAGTCCCATGAAATGGTATCATTATGTCCCTAATGTGAAGTATTTCTTGTTGAAATAAGACGACAGGGAATCAATCCTAAGTGTAAAACAGTAGGCTGCTAGAGACGAAAGGATGTTTAACTAGATAGGAGAAGCTGCAAGGCATGGCTGTTGTAGCTCAAGGGTCCATTTCATTGGATCTTTAAACTAACCGCATCCTTAGCTGCTAAAATGTTTGGAGAAAGAGAGTTACTGTAACCATAGAATGGATTTGGAAAAAAAATCCTGTAAAATGTGAATTAATGAGGCTGATACCTGTCTAATAAAAGGATAAAGGTCTCCTAAATGTCTAATTGTAGCTATGTAAATTTAGTACTATAATCTGACAATAGTTAAAGTGTGTGTTAGGCAGCCAGGTCTCGTTGTAATAAGTTTTATGACAATTATAACATCTAATGTCAGATCAGAGCAGCATCTCCTGCACAGTAATTTAAATTTATGCTGAGACAGCTCCCCCTGCCACTGCCAACCTGCTGCTGCTTCCCTGCCAAACCGGTGGCAAGCGTTTGGAATCATTATATAGACATAGCTAATGTTCTCAGCAATGGACTCATTTGCTTGCACTGGTTATGTGGAGACGGTCAAATTAAAATGAGATTTGGTAAATAAACAGTGCAAAAAGTCTATATGGGTCCATTTTGAAGGATGTCAGCCCCTGTCGCTACCACCAGTGTCTTTGCATATCATCGTACGGCAGGGCCTGGAGGAGAGAGAAAGTGACAAGCAGTGAACACCAGGAGATGTAAACAGCCCATTTCTGCAATCCACTTTTACCTCTGCAACTAAATTCTGAAAACCAAACCCAGCGAAGCATCTCCATCAGTCACATGGAAACCTTTATTTATTTATATTTCCATTGGGCTGCCTATGTTTTATTCATCTAATTTTCACCATGTGGTTATGATTTTTCTTCCCACCCCCCTCACCTCTTCTCTCTCAACTTCATTTTCTCACACGGGAAGGAACTATTGCTTGTTCAGGCGAGCGTGAACAGATGCCAGCGCTGGTTGCCCGTGCTTACAGAAGGATCCATCCTAACGCTTTCTTGCTAAATTGAAGAGAACGCTCCCACTCCATCCAGTTTAACCCGAGTGGTAAAGCCTTGTAGCAAAGCTGACTGCACCCCTGCTCTCCAAAGCAGTTCGGTGCCACAGCTCCGACAAAGGAGGATGAAAGTCAGTGCTGCTGGGGCCAGAAGTGGAATCACCAAAAGGTTCACACACTGGCTGACCCCGGAGCTGATCTGATATCACCACTCACAGACAATGTTGCTAATGTGGCAGGAATTATGCATTGTCTTTCCCTCAGTCCAGCTCCCGTCTCACAGAGATTAGCTCCGTTGTGTGGAAGAGTCAAGGTTAAAAAATATCTAATCAAGTTTACAAGATTATTGGTGTGAGTAAACAAATTAATTCTGCAGTGAATGTGCTGGAGGAAATTTTCCCACATCATGTTAGCTGAGAAGTGCCGAGAATAAAACCACACATCTCCTTTCTCAGGGGTGATAATGACATAATTGTAAGGCCATCCTGACAAAATGGTCGTTCATCACGTCTTATTATGCTCTGGGAAGAAATTTAAGATGGCAGCATCGATTTGTTTCCAGCACAAAGAGTGTGATGTTGGAGGAGGTGATTATCTTAATGAAAGACTGATTTTGTCCTCTTAAGTTGGGGAGGATCTTTGAGTGTAACCGCACTGCTCAGCCCTCTTCCTGTGGCTTTCTCAGCTGCAATATTTTACAGGCGTCCATGTTTGACTGGGATTCCTATCAGACAGTGAAATGCTGCTGAGAATGAATCGTTCCATATAACTTTCAATGTAAGCCTGTTTAATTGTCTTGTGTTTTTTAACCGTGGCCTCTGATGCCTGATGGTAATTAGCTGATTAATCAGATCTGACGACTTGTCAAGTTTCCCTCTGGAGAATTCTGAACTGAATCTGAATGAGAGAGGTATTTGCTAAGAAGAAGCCTATTATATCAAGTTGAATTTTATTTAAATAGCCCAATATCACAAATCACAAATTTGCCTTTAGGGGCTTAGCAATCTGCACAGCATAACAACACCTTCTGTTCTGCAGAAGCTAACCTCTTGTTATAAATCCTTTCCCTTCCTTTCCCTCACCTCCTGCTCCCCTTCTTCACTCAGACTTCCCTTTTTACCTTTTTTTTCTGAGAGCGAGGATTGATTAAAACAGCAGAGTGGTTCATTAGATTCTGACAAGTGACACCATATCTGCAGAACACATGTTCTTAGAGAAAACCCGCCTTAGCCCATGTGGCTTACCATAGTTGATGCCATCTCCACAGCAAACACTATCCCCAAACTAATTGAAACAAGGTGCTCTGCTGGCCTACTATCTGCCAAGGTGACAGTTATGCAGCTCCTGCAAATCTGTCCCTGAAAACCGAGGAGCTTGATTAAAATGTGCCTTCCTTATGTAAGTGCTCCATCAGTGTTGTTTCTCAGTGTGGGAAAATAGCTTTCCTGTGATACAAACACGTTGTCACGGACATTATCTTCCTGACACTGGGGGCAGGGTTGTCTCCTTGGCAGGTGTATATTGCCGTGCCAATCTGAAAATCAACTTAAAAATGAAAACAAAAGGTGCTACTGCCAAATGCATGCATAATGTAGCTAGTGGTGTTTCTGCAAATGTATGTGATAAAACTATGTACAATGGCAAGACGAGGACCTTGATAGCTTGTTTACACTAAGTATCATATCTGCCACAGCACTGATAAGAGTTCACTGAAGACTAAAAGCTATGAAGGCTGAATGATTGACTCTAGAGACACATCGCTCTCCTGGGTGGCTCTAAATCCAAAACTATTCAAATGTGCTCTTTAACAGGACAGAAAAACTAATAAATTCATGTTTTGCAGCACCAGTCCAGAAATTGTCTGCTTCGGTGGCTGTTGAACAAATGCTACTGCAATTAATAGTTTGGTCACCTTCCTTTTCCGCAGACAACTCTTGGCTAGTGTTACTGAGGCCCAGTGCTGCAGCCTTGAACAGCGGCCAGCAGTGGGCTCTCTCACCTGCCATGTCTCAGACGCGCTTGTCCAAGACTGTTGGGAGGCACAAAGATGCTCTTTGAAGTTAATGAAGCATCAGCATACTTCTTTACCTCCACCACCCGGTCATTATGCACAGCCAATGTCAAAGCTGCACAGAGCACTTCAAAGAATTAGCAGGTAATGCCGTGCTCACCCTCAAGTTCACCTTAAACAGTTTATTCATATCACAGGCGATGCAGTGTCTAATATGAGCTGTTCTACATTCACAGAAATCTCTTCCAGACGGAAAGAGTTCTTTTACACGAATCTGTTGGAGCTTAATGGTGTTTCAGCGGCAGTGTCGAAGATTATGCTGACAAGCGCACATTAAGACAGGGTTAGGGTAGCATTTCACAACCTCAGCAAAGAGCACAGTGTATGATCCTATTGTAACATATCCATGTTGCACCTGCATGAGATGCAAGGGCAGGGAGCCTCTGTCCCTGTTCCTACACACCACTGCACCCTGCTCTGCATCCTAACAACACTGACATACCAATGTCTGACAGTCGACCATAGCTGTTTGTTTGCTGTGTTGAAATTTGACTGGGCGCCATGTTTGGAGCTGTGGATCTAAACTGTAGAAGGGAAGACTGGCTCTCCTCCCTTTAACTTGTCACTGTTACTATGGGAACTGGCAACATGCTTTTATGGCTTGTATGGGACCCTTTGGGATTGTTTCCAAAACAGAAATTCAGGACCAACAATACAGAGCCATACGTGCAGCTACTGTAGCAGCCAGCTGACCTGTGATTACAGAGGGAAGAGAACCCCCCAAGTGATAAATGACATTGAATACTCAGGATGAAGCCAGAATTATGTCTCTGAATGAGATGTAGTAAACAGGGCAGAATGACAGGAAGTAAAAACTTAGAGGCGAGAGCTGCTGAAGTAAATATTGAAATAAAAATAAAAATTAAAAAATTAGATTTCAATTTTGTATGCAGACAAATTGAAACTGAATACACTCAAATTATGTACTCACGCACTGTTCACCTCAGTCACTCCATAAAACTATATGGACAAATGATGAGAATAAACAGAAGGACTACCGGGACAATGGCGGTGTGGTTTGTTAATTTAAGCAATCAATGAAAAAGCAGAAATAGAAAATGACTTTAGTGCCTTTGTTTTGCCTTTCCAAAGGGACACAGTACTTTATGCCAAGCAGTACAATCTTTTTGGAACACAATTGCTCAATACAAGCTGGTGCAGGGTGACTTCCTGACGAGAGATTACTTCCTCACTTTCCTGTCTGATAAGTAAAGGCTGTTCATGCCCCTTCTGAGACTTCTATTATCACACTACTAACCCGACTACAGTACATTAGATGCAGGTGCTGACATCACATCCTACGAAGCTGCTTTGTCCTATAATCAACCTTAACAGTAGAAACAGCACGGTGAAAGAGAGGAAACAGAAAAGAAGGTATAATGCAATGATACTGTAAGGCACAGCTGTTCACTTCACAGCAAGCACAGCGTTCCCAGAGACACAACATGAGTCAACATGCAAAGCAATGCAAGTTAGAACACCCCCGCTTCCCAGAAACCGAGCAGCACAGAGAGAGTCAAAGAGGGGAAAAATCTTTCCATTCTGACCAGAGCAAAACTGTGACAGTCTCCCAGTACCACACACACAGCTTGTACCAATAACAGTATGATCCCCACATTTGTAGCCTGTATGGCAGAAGTTGGATCTTGTATATGTTGCAGCAAGAGCTTTGAGAGCAAAATATCGTCTCCTATGGATATGAACCCAGAGGAACCACAGTGCGTGTGTGCCAACAATTATGTGGAAGGCAGGGGGAACTGAATCAGTTTTGTTCAGCGTTTTGTTTTCCCCAGAAGACAGAAGAGGAGACAAAAAAGAACGAGCGCAGAGCTCAACTGCGAAAGAGGCACGGGCTGTTTGGAGAAATGTGAGCGTGATGCGAGCAAACTATGATCAATACAGTTCCCTCACCTCAAACCCCCATTTCCCTTGATGTTATTTTAGGTGCTGATAATAGACCTGCTTTATATCACTCCCACGCATGCGCTTGGGTGCATAACAGGGCAGGCTGGGAGGGAGCGGCTTCTGTGTTCTCACAGTGTGTGTATGTCTATCTGTGTGTGTGAGTGTGTGTAGTTCTCATACACAAGCACAGAGGCTTTTTTCTCTCATCTAACCTTCCACACGGTGCAGCAGGGAGCCGCACAGCCCAGGCAGGTGGGAACCACATCGAAAAACACAGGCGGTCTGCTCCAATCACCAGGTCTGTGCTTGTGCATGGATGTTTGTGTTTATTTGGGCAGATGGGGGTCTGATGGTCCAAGACAACATTTCTTTGCGTGGTACTGTATTGATGCAAGCCATGCCAGACTCACTGAATAGACAGGAGAGCGGAAAAAAGAGACTGCCTCGAACAACCTACCTGTGATGTTGACATCCACAATGCCAGTGCGACTCCCAATGCCGTTGGTGGCATCGCAGACGTACGTGCCGGCTAAGTCGTAGGTCACTGGCCCCTTGAAGAACAGGGTGTTGTTCTTGATCTCCACGTTATTGGGCAGGGAGCCGTTCAAGCTGTGGTGAGAGAGAGAGAGAGAGAGAGAGAGAGAGAGAGGCAATATTACAGAAACCATAAAAAAGCAGAATTACACCAGACCACAGTGAAAAAAAAATCCCA
The DNA here is from genome assembly GCF_045865225.1 of Trachurus japonicus. Taxonomy (NCBI): domain Eukaryota; kingdom Metazoa; phylum Chordata; class Actinopteri; order Carangiformes; family Carangidae; genus Trachurus; species Trachurus japonicus. The sequence goes on from NC_140919.1 coordinate 29,923,193, forward strand.
CTCCCAGGAGCAGCGAAGCAATTCAGAGCACATGAAAAATACAGTCTCTAGTGCCAAACTAACCTGACTGTGTGTGTGTGGGCGAGATAAATACCAAGAATATTTGACAGCACGATATTTCAGCCATCATCCATCAAGTCCAAACAAAATTATGAGGACAGGGAATCCCAGCAGGTCCAAACAGGTAAGACATAGCTGATGCCTGAGGACACTGAGGGATTTTTTTGGCATGATGTGGAATACAAAACAGACAGTGGTGGTGGTGGGCTTCCTTCCTAAACTACAGCGCAGCTCACATGGCTGAATTCAAAACTCAGGGGAGCTGTCAAGAGAAGCAGCTGATCAAGCGATAAATGCAGAATCCACCAAATGCTGAGCTGTCAATGAGAGCTGGAGCCTGTTTCTCCTGCCCGAGGTGTTTGTCTTCATGGTTCACCGTCTATACCGCTTTCAGACCCGCTTGTGTCCTTTGATCAGGTCAGCACACTATGAGGTCATGGATCACACCACCGACCACTCAATTCTATTGTCTAAACCCCTTTTTATGAAGCCCACAGGCTGAAAAAGAAGTATCAAATTTCGTCGCAACTGGCCCTTTCCTGTTCCCTTCCTGTCGATAAGCCTCATCAGTTGCTGTGAATGGATCCAGCCTAAGTAAAGCTGCAAACATGACAGCGATAATATTAAATAGCTCTCTGGTCTTACTGCTGGGTGGCTGTTTTGGTTTCGTTAAACAGTAAAAGATGCGGCAAAGACTCCTGGTCTCAGAGAAACACGTTCACATCCATTGATGTGTGAGGACATTATAAATGATGTAATGCTCCATTTATTACAGAGAAAGAAAAACAACACAACATTACACAGGCAACCAAATTAGGCGTCATGCTAACAATGGCCACACATCAAGTACTTAAGCTACACTAAACAGGCTCTATAGTCATGTGGGAGAGGCACAGCAGCGGGTTGTTTGTTAATTAATCTTTCATAAAATGTAAAATACCATTATCTGATCCATTTGTGTTTTTAAATTTATTCCACAGGGAGCATTTTCAGGACATTTCGGTATAAAAAAGTATTTTTTTTTCTTTTCCAGGAGCAACAAAGTGCCCATCGTTCAGAACAAAAGTAATAAAAAGAGCTACGGTCGAGTTATTTTTCATCGGCTACCTGTGTGATGGGTTTGCAATGGAGCTGCAAACAATCCTCAATACAGTATGTCACGATTCAATAATCAGTTACCTTGTGAGCCTCTATCAAATGCTGCTCTGCAAAGCCCAATTGATTTGCTGCAGAAATGAAAGGCTGGCAAACTGCGATTCACCACAGATTCGGCCGCAACCAGGGATGTCTGCATTTCTATGAGACATTTTAATGTGCGTGTGTGTGTGTTTACGTGAGTGTGTATGCGTGGAGCCTGAGGGGCATCAAAATGAAAGGCTAACAAACAGATTGAGAGTGATGCAGATTCTTTGATGACTGGTTGGCCTGCATATGTGCATGCATTTATGTGATGTGTGTGTGTAGATGTGGGTGAGTAAAAGACTATACATCAATCTAGGCTCTAGTTTTCACCATAAAAGACCTGATGTTGTGGAGATGGCTTCAAACTTGAATACAGAAAACCACACATGTGCTTCAGGCTCTAAAACCTGGAATTTCACTGTTATTTATATTCTGGTCCCACGATAAGACAACTGATTTGAAGAGATTATATTACATTCATTAAAAGAAGGATGAAGACAGCTCTGTGCACTTCAAACTAACAAGTATATGGCATTAAAGGATGATGTCTTTTAATCAAACATCCATCTGTTTAGTTGGCCTGAAAAGCTTTCTAACATAGATATTTAATGTGGGATTTCATTCCGTTGGAGTAGCCACAGTGTTTTCCTAATATGCATTCAGATTATGCTCACTGCCGCTGAAATTCCACATGGTTAATTAATATTCATGACAAAACGTAACCTGGAGCTAGTATGAAACGAAGGGGGATCCTACCACACACCCACAAACAAATACATGCATGCACTGTGAAAGCACGTAATACTTGCATACTTCCCACTGATTACTCACGTCGAGTGTCTAATTAAACAGGTACAACTATATAGTATGAAAGAATACTGCATTACAGTACTTAACCTTGGGCAAATACTGCACCTCTGTGGGGTTAGCATGCCATGTGATCAGGATATGAATAAAACAATTTCAGTTCATTTTGTGCACACCAAATAACAAACTGCGCTTGAGTCATTATTGAAAAATTAAATATTAAAATGTTTAGCAAATGCGTACAAAATGGTCTAATCTATTTGTACATGAATCGTGCACATCTGTGCAACGCAAACAATACATGCTTCTCACAGTTACTCACAATTTATTAATATGTTGTGCAATGCTCCTAACTCGCTAATTAATGAAGCAAACATGTTTGTTTTGCTTACACAAACCTGCACAAAAGATGTGCAAATGAATGAACCACCACTTTGGAGTCATTTGGACATTAATGAGGTGTAGAGGCCTACACTGAAAAAAATATTTGAATGGTTGATTCCACAATGTTTTTATTTTTATTCTCAAATGAATTCTCTAATTCTTTATCCTAATGGTTTTATCAATACCCTGATCATATGAAGTTCAAACTTAACTGATGCAACTTTGTCCTGCACACTTATGTTAGTTGAAATACATACAGTTTCATCATAGTCTGATAGACTGGATCATTAAGTTTATGTTTACTATCATCTCTTTTGAGGCATTTTATTCTATGACATATATTTCTTCAGTGATATGGGCCCCTAGAGCCCCTTCAAGTGTCAAAAGCTGCTGGTAGATTGAACATGAATAACTCCATCTGTAACAACTCTGAGGTTCCTCCACCTACGCACGATGAAATCCTAAGAGAAACACTGACCTATAGAGACAACATTAGCAATATTTAGTAACTGGTTATGTAAAATTTAAAAAAAATTTAAAAAAAGCATGAACCTTTGTAGCCTCTGTGGTGTCAGGACTGGCTGTCCTGATGCTTTAGAATTGAGGTGGCCTAAATGTATTTTAAAGGGGAATTAATATGTGTGAGTTTTATTCACAGCTATTAGTGACCGAGGAAGTGAACCAATACTTCTCATTGCTGGCATTTAATCAACATGAATAATAGAATCACATTTTCAATAGAGATAAGTAAGCTAGCTAATTAGAGTTTGAGGTAATCACACTGCGAACAGCCATAATAACAATAATACTGTCGCCATTATTTATAGCAGCATCCCATATCTTCCAGCAAGTTAAACTATATGCCAGCGCTGGAAAACAGCCTTTCAGGGAATCGCAGGAAAGGAACATATCAAGTCTGAAACATTAGAACACAGTAATTGAGTTATTGGTGATAATGAACAACTCTTCTGCCCTCCCTTTACCCCACTTACTGCTCCTGCCCCCGTTGAAAGCTACAGCACAGCACAGAGTCAAGATTGGCCTACAAACAAACATCTCAAAAACAAACAATGTAGTTCAAACAGGTTGTGTCCTTTTTTAGTCTGGTCTGCTGTTTGAGTGCAGCCCCCCATTAACCCATTTCGAGAAGCAGCTTTGGTAGGGAGAAAAAAAAAATCAAAGGTGTTTGGAGTGTATATGCCAAGGCTTTCTGCAAACTCCACACAATGAAGAGAAACAAAGAAAGAAAAAGTGAAAAAAATGATGGTACAATTGAGGACATTTTTTTGTTTTCAGCTGCTGCAATAATCCCTACGAATCACAAAAATAGTTCTCTAAGCTCACTAGTCTAAATAATATATATATATATATATATATATTATAAATATGGCAACAATTGTCTCTGGAAATAATGTAGATCTGTATCAAAAACCCATTAATATTTATTGGACGTGCCTACAACTTAAACGCAAGCGTGTGTGTGCGTCTGTAGTTGAGTGTGACGCAATCCTGCCGGCCTGTTCCGGATCGTTCCGTCAGTCCTGTGCTGACCTCCACACTGGAGCCCTGGGGAACCTTCACAACAGATTTGGTATCTCATTTTCAGTGCAGCAATGGCCGTCCCCTCCTATCTGTCAGCACAGTGCCCTCGTCTTTCTAGATCACATCTCCTCACCCTCCTCCTCTTCTCTCCCTATCTCCCTACATCTCCCTTTGCCAGCAATAAAAAAAACAACAACAAAAAAAACAGGCCAAATCTCTGTCTTGTCTTCTTCCGCTGCTGCTGTGTGTATATCTGAGTTTCTGCCCTGGAAGCTAAATCGATACATAAGAAGAAAATAAAAAAGGTAAAAAAAATAAAATAAATAACCTCCACATGCCTCATTAAAATCCTACACTGGCCCACTGAGAAGATACAATGAGGGCACAATGGTCTATTAATCCACATCCACTCAAGTCCACTGACATATTTCTCAGCCCAATCTTCGCTGTGCAATTACAGGACAAATTGCTACGTTTATCTCCTAATTTCAACGTATAATAATGTGATCCAAAACCATGATTTGCTTTATATTCAAAGAGCTGCACTGACTCTTTTTTAAGTACATTTTACATCGGACATGAAAATAAAGTGAAGAGTCTGATCAGCTCAAATTACGGCAAACATCTCTGTGTTCTAGTTCTAGTACTTCCATGTTGTGGTGATATATATTTAAATGACATAATTTCCACATGACCAACTTTCATGCTGTTACTCAAAGCAGATCATTCCCATAGGGCCTTGAAAAAATGTTTGTATCTCTTCTTGTGTATTTGCAGCGATAGTCTCTGAGGCAAAAAACACTGATGTCAGCCCTGCGGTATGCCAACCTAATCCACTGCTCCTACTTCAGCTCCAGGCCCTCCCCTACCCCCCCCCCCCACCCCTCGCCCCTCGCCCCGCTCTGTGTGTCAGGGACAAGCTGCTGCCTTCTGGGCCCTCCAGAGAGCACAACAGCACTAACAATGACGCTCCCGTACCCCCTTTACCTGCATGCTGGTCCTAAGACTTCAAAGCAAAAAGCCCCAGATGCAAACCAAACCACGCTCTGTTTGCATTTATCTCCCTGTATCTGTGACCGTCAGGCAGATAAAGGATGTGTGTAGCTGTTGTAATAGGCCCATTGTGCTCTGCCTCAGGTTCTAGTCTTATCTTCATTACCTGTTTTATAAACAAACAAATAAACTGAGACACATTTCCGGAGAGGATGAAGGAAGTTTCTGTGTTTTTATCTTTGTAGATTACTTTGTTGTATATGTATGCCTTGAAACAAATGTTTCGAAAGAACAGACATCATTAGACTGGGACATTTTTATAAAATAGCCTTCAACAAAAACAATTTTCTTTTTTTTCCTCCCCAGTTAAAACTCTAACGTGAGAGAAACAACACATAGCCATGCTGTCTTGTCTCCGGAGCCTTAAGGGCTTTTTATGGTTTAGTCTGACTCACAGTTTCCACTGGTAGACCGTGACAGGGGGGTTGGCATCAGCCCTGCAGGTCAGCTGAACATTCTGACGGTTCAAGTACCAGTTCCCATCGAAGCCCTCGATCTTCACCTCTGGTTCATCTGCAAGGAAGGCACGTAGATGTCAGCTCATCTCTGCACAACATCAGCCAAAAACCATTGTTTCTATTATTGTACTTCACATCAATAACCTGGCACTAAGCTCATTACTGAACAATGATCCTTTAATGACAAGAGATCAATTCATTAGTCTCACAGTAGTAGTTATGGTGACAGTCAGTGTGTGTCCTAGCAATGAGCTTAAACGTTCAAAAACTGTGACATTTTAAACTGCTGTGCGGCTGCAGTTTTTTTGTTTGTTTGTTTTTTTCTTTAAAAAAAGTAAAATTATTTCCACTCATGAGTTCACAGCTGGCTGGGGTGTTGACCAGCTCAGTTTATTTTAGTACAAGTGCTAAAAACATTGCAGCCGTTTCTTCACACCTTCAACCATTTTAGCTCTCTTGCACAAAATATGATGACTCAAATTATAAGGTAAGTACAAAAGAATATCATGCGCAACTGTGAGACTGGCGTGAAAGGAAATAAAAGCTAAAAAGTTCATTAAAAAGTTCTCTCTATATATAGATACATACATATATATCTAAAGTTTTGTGTTTAAGTAGAAAATATAAATTTTGTATCATGGATTTAAAAAAAAAAAACTTTTTGGTTAGAGTTAGTCTGATGAGCACTTCTTAGCTTGTCTGTGTGTATTTCTTTTCACTTTGTCAAACTTGAATTGCAATGCTATGTTTACAAGAGGAGCTTGCTTACTGTAAACTATGATGATCGGTGTCTGGTTGCAAGAGGACAAACAACTTTTGGGTGCATGATGAGATCACAAAATATCAGATTAAAACAGGCTTGAGTCCATCTGCTCTGAACGCCACAACACCGAAAACCATCATCATCATGGTAAAGAGAATAATATTGGAGTTATAGGAGAAAAAGGTTCTTACACTGCACATTGAGCACCACGCTGTCTGTGATCTTTTCATTTCGGTACGTCACGATACACGTGAGCCTCTGTTTGTGCGTCTCGCGGCTCGGTACCACCACGTAGTTGCTTCGTACTGTCACAGTCCCGTTTTGGTTGCGAGTCTCCTGGAATGTGGCTTCGCCCTTCAACCTGGTGTCCCATTTGATCACGCTCGGGGGCTTGCCATTGGCTGATACGCAAGTGGCAACAGTCATCTTGCGTTTCGAAGCCCTCGCGACAATCGTGGGCGTTGTCAAGGTCATACGCGTCATGGGCCGAGCTGCAAAAGAGGAAGAAATCAAATTAGCAAAATGAAATTAAATCTCATTAAACAAAGATCTTGACAGTTTTTTTTCCTGTTTCAATTTTACTTCAATGTCTAATTTTGTCTACTTCACTCACAATCAGTCTTAGATCTGATGAGAACTGCCTTTTGAAGCAAATTAAACTGTGGGCTGAGATGAAAACTGTTGTAACTCAAATCAGGCAAAGTTTTGCTTCTTCCCCTCCTCAAAGCCAAAGCAGTTGTTGAGGCTCTCACAGATGTAGAAGCCACTAGTCTACCCCCAAATGCACAGTCATCCAATTTGAATCCTTTGTGAGTTGCCAATTAGCAATCTACTTTTAGTACATCAAAAGGCAGGCTTGAGCTTGAGTGAATGCACAACTGAAGGAGATAGGCCATGAAGAGGCCTCTTTGAACGCTGCCAGTCAGTTATCTGCACACAGGTTACTGACGCTCACTGAGCCGCAGAAGCCTAAGAAGACCTGAGAGGCTCACTGACACAAAATGGGGACTCAAAGCTAACTAGAAGCTCTGGCAACAGGGACTACTTAAGCCAAGAGCCTTTTCTTTACTGGGACTTTAATGGAAAACACACCAACACTTAATTTCAAATTAGATCTCTAATCAAAGTCAGCGCATGCACAGGCTTTTCAAAGCTGCCTCTTTCCAAGATAAACTACATGTCAGCCCCCACTTTTTTTCACCTCCACATGATGAGATTATTCAAGCCAAATTACACACTCTGAAGTGGCCTTATTGATTTCCGTCTCACCTGCCATTTTTATTGACTTGCTCTCTGCGGTGGTTTCCTATTTTATGAAAGCCATATGGGCTGACTTGGTATTGGTGTTAAACGACACGTCACTCCAATCATCACATCATGAATCCGTCAAGGTGATTTCCATCTCAATGGTGAGCATGTATGCTCGGGGAGAGCCATGTAGACTCAATCAAAATATGGAGGGCAATAGAAAACAGAGACAGACCCTCTGGTTTAAGGTGTTCTGAAGGAATTCAGTGTACTTAACAACAAAGCCTATGGCAATATAACACTGAAGTGTTTTCCTTCAGCCTTTCACTATAAATAAAGATGTCTGTTTGACCTGGTTATCTGATTCTGAAAAATGTCCTTTTTCTGCCTCAAGTCAAAGAGAAAAAAAAAATTTGAATGACAACTTCAACATCTTCTGACTACCCATGAGGCAAGTAGTAGCGTGTCTGAGAAATTGCTCCTTAAGTCATTTCAGGATGTGCTCCTGATATATATTTTTTTCTGTTATCTTGGCTTAAAACATAATTACACATTCATAATTCACTGCTACAATTACACAATCTTATCTGTACAATCCATCTTCCATCTAAAACATGCAGAAACTTAACTTAAAACAACCAATTACTGATGGAGGCGTATAACCCTGGGAACCAAAGTCATCAGATTGTGCTACTAAGGATGTTTTGTTTTTTTCTGATTTCACAGAGTGATCTTACCTCCTCCTTCCATCTCTGTCCTTAAAAAAACATGTATCTCTGAATGTGGCAGTTCTTAATTTTTCAGACAAACTGAGGGATTACAGTTTTCTCTCTGTGGCCTGAGAAAATTCTCCTTTCTCTTCGGCCAAAAGCACAGTATATAAAATCCCAGTGATTTATGGGGGAAATGCGTCATCAGAAACTGGTTTTCTAAGCCCATGGAAATTTGGCTATTAGGGGAAACAAATCTTTGGCAATACACACTTAATCAATGAAAGATGCTTAAAATGCTGGTGCAACTTGTAAAGGGTCAAGCTTTTAAAGGTTCTAACTCAAAAAAAGCAAAGAATGTTGTTTGGGTCAAACACACATTGAAAACCTATAGTGTGCTCAATATCTGCCTTCTTGGGGATAATTCAGGCCTAGATAAAGAAAACAAACAAACAGAATGACAACAAAGACTTTAAATTAAACTGATACAACTGAACTGATAGGATGACTTACTGAAGATATTGCCACTTTGATCCTAAATATTTACAGCTGATATATAGATTCAATTTGAAATAAAGTGATTGATAATCTTTCTTATCTATCATTTCATTACATCTCTGAAGTTTTTTTTTTTACCGAAAACAGTGAGGTTGACCATGTTCTCCCGGTTGCCCGCAGGGAATGTGGTATACTCGCAGATGTAGGCGGCTTCATCAGATAGCTGCAGGTTAGAGAACACAATGGTGGTGTCCTCCAGAGAGGGTGTACGGTGACGAACGGCGGCTTGCTTGAAGCTGACCCGCTCCTTGAAGGGCTGCAGGACGGACACGCCGAGGGCCGGGTTGGCTATGGCCACATTCTGCTTGGTGCCGTTGAGAAGCTTCTGCCAGGTGACTTGAGAGATCTTGACTGGCGGGTTACTGTTGCTGAAAATGCAGAGCAGCTCCACTTGTGAACCCACGAAGCCAGACTTACTGGAGTCCATCTTTACCATCTGTCCGTCGCCAGCTAGAGGAACACAGAGAGGAAAGAACAAAATTTAATTACGATTAACAGGTGTCCAAGGCCAAGCAGAGCACTTCATTCAATAGCAAGCGCATGCACTGAAAGTCAAGGAGTCAATTCAGCCTCCTAGGTAGTACATGCACGCATGACACTCAGGCAGATCCATGGACTCAGTCACGCACCCCCCATATGCTGGAGAAGCGCAGAAGTCTGCTCCCTATACATCAGCATAAAAAGTGGCTACACGGTGGTGGTTGTGTGCGAAAGCTGGGGGAGCTGTTATTAACATAATGGGCACATCTATACAACCCTGTCTTTGTCCACGAGGGTGCTGTTTCTGATGAGATGGGAGGGCTGAGCGAGAACCAATGCATCACTAATGAATGAGTACAAGGGCAATGAGTTGGAGCCGAGTCATCGTTTGCTGTGCTCACCCTCCACCTACCCAGCAACACACTGGCTAGGCCCATTGTAATTTTAATTACTTTTTACTCACAAATACTTCAATGACTGCCTGGAGCTCCTATTAAAAGAAACAATGTGGAGTCCTGTGTAGGCACTCAAAACAATGAGAACACACACATTAGCTATAGAAAAAAAAACAAGTAATTATGCTCCTTTCTATACGATATAAGCATGTGAGGAGTTTGATAGTGCGGGAAAAAAAGTCAATTAACAAAGACGGACCCTCTGTAAACTCGCCTGTGGTTAAGTCTTTCATGCTTATGTTGACCTGAAGTGAAGTGTCAGCTCCCTCCTCTCTCAGGCTCATCTGCTTTACTCAATGCATTATGGCCACTGATTAGCAGTTAACATCCCTGACATAGATACTAATTAGACTACCTGCTTTTATCTGGACGTGAAACAATTAGCTGGTTTACATGTACATACAAGTTAACTGCTGACAATTCTGATGATGGTTTAATGACTCAAATAATGTATTAAGCAAATCTTCACTGGTTTCAGCTCCTCACATGAGAGTATTTCTTTGTTTTTCAATGATTGTAAGCTGGATATCTCAGGAAGTTTTAGTTTTGGTCCGCTGGACAGATAAAGCAAACATGTTAAAGTTGTAGCCCTGTTGATAAAATAATTGCTACAGCTCTGCTTTTATCCATGGCACCCTTTGTTCCAGAGTGCAGAGAAACATCTACAATATTCATTTACACTTGATCTGGGGTTTGTGAATGCAGCCTGAACAGATGTGCCATTAAATTACAGCAGGGCACCTGCATCCTGTTGTCTTTGACACATCTTTGTTATCTCAGGCTCTGATTTATGTTCCTTTCCAGGTGAAGGCTGATGATGTCCCATTTCCTCGTCGGACAACCCCTGGCTGCGCTCATATTTACAACCAGCCGCAGCTATAATTATCTTCTACAGATAGGTGAAGACCCACAGGAAGAGAGAATGAAATTCCTCCGTTAATCACACTGGGCTCATAAAGCCACCAGTGAATCAAGTCATAAACAGAGAGGAAATATGTTGTGGTCTCAAGTGGAGGACTGGGACCTGTGCACATGCACCACAAACAGAGTGGCTTTTTAACACTGAGTAACAGCATCACAATGATGAATAATCCCTGCGTTAGGAGATAAAGTTTCCACAGGGGGTTTTAAAATGTGTAAGAGGACATGAGAGAGATCCATTTATGTATACTCCCACTGAATACAATATCTCATGTGGTCTATCTTCAACAATACAGGAATCTGAAGCAGAGAGAAGGTGGAGCTCCATGCATGCAGGCTGTCAAACTGTCTAAGCAGCTACAGCAGCAGCAGCAGCAGGAGCAGAGACTTATAAAGATTTTTCTTATAAACTGTAGGTAGTCAGCCAAAGGACACCGGGGCACTATACATGCATGAAAAGAGGAAATAGTTGGCACAGGCTGTGGCTAGAAGACCATTAAGATGAACAATTTATTTCTTTCCATCTTTCACAGTGGGTGCACAACTCTCAGGTTGAATGGCTGATGCTGGAAAGCAGTGCATTACGAGAGAAAGACAATTTCTCTCCGTTGTTCTATGCCTTCACTCAAGTATACCCTTCCACTGTGTACATGAAATCATATGAAAAAACAAAGTGACAACCTTTTGCCGTTGCTGAGTACACATCATCTTTCATTTCCTTCTGACCACATCAGCAAGAAACTCTCTTCTATAGAGATTTAAACTTGTAGGGTTTGACGATGACAGATTGATTTACTAATACAGTTTGACAGGGAGGACTGGCAACCTTGTCATCCGTACCCTGAGAAACACCTGTGTCCTTGTGCACCGCAGGGCAATGCTTTACTCCATTTTATCACAGCTTAAATTACCACTTGTGGCAGCTATAGCATGATATTTTTTGAACCAGCAAACACAATTTACTGTGTGACAACACTAGTTAAAGTTTAATCTTAAGTTGGAGCGAAGCAGAGGGGCTGTGTATTCAGGGGGGCTGTAAAAACTCATAAATATGTACCTGGCCAGACCTCACCCACTCCAATTCTTAAACAATAGTGGCAGGGGCTGGCTTTATGGGAAGCTGCAGCCCCTCCCTCTGTTGCTCTGCCCTTCCCTCCTTTGATTCTGATGCTCTCCGCTCCGATTGAACCAAATAAACAGGAGCGCACGCAAATGGAATCCAGAGGAATAGGCATAATTATGCAGCCACAGAGCCCAAATCCCCTCTGTGAAGGACCAGGGGCACCCACAGGGACCCCTTTCACTCAAGGACTAGAGGAGTCCTTGGCTGAGCACACAGTAAAGCTTTAATTATAGACTACACCACAGAGCAGCAAAGCCATTGAAGAACAGAGCCACATACATGCAAGTTGCATTTAGAAGGTAGATTTTGTGAGGGTTATGAAAGGCGGTGGTACAGGGAGAGAGGAGGGGGAAGAAAGATAGGCAAAGTAGAGCAGATAGAGAGCTGGCAAGAGGCAGACAAAGAGGAGGGTGGAGCTTTAGGGAGATTTGTAGGTGTGCTGCAGGTTTAAGGGTGGCCAATGTTGTCGCTTGTGCTTGTGCTGCTGCTGCTGCTGCTTTGTTCTGACACTGACAAGAGGGTGACCGGGGGGACAGTCATGCTCGAGTACACCTGAGGCCAGACACTGGCTTGAGAGTTGCCGGTGGAGAAGGCAACCCTGTTTCTGGAAGGAAAAGCAATGGGACCAACAAACAAAGCAGAAAGTATGCCCAAGCTGGCAGAGTATAAAAAAGGAAGAGTGGTCTGATTCACACCAGGTGAGCTGACTTGGATGAAGGGGGACATAAGGGGTACTATTAAAACAGCTGCTGCACCGTCTGGCCCTGCACTGATAGCAAGAGACTCCCACGGCCTGTTCACAGAACTATAATAACAATAATAATAACTGCCTGTCAGGCAACAAGAAATAGCGTGTGTTTTATGATGTTTGCGTATGGCACACTGGACAAGGCATGGGGCAAATAATAGCCCTCAGTCAAATGGTATTCTCATGTGTTGATGTTATCCAGATATCCAATTTTTTTCAAAAGCTGACAGGGTGAAAATGTTAAAATCAACCAGAAAATATTGCTACCTAAACTGAAAAACGAATGCATGCATGATTCCTCCATGACAAATCAAAAATGACTGAATGAGAAACTTGACATTTTATATTTGCTTTTTGTCTCTGCTGCAGCAGAGCGAGAGAAAAAAAATCTAATTAAAGTTTTGACATCAAATACACAGCATTAATCCATCTCTTTGTTTCCAGATATTCCTCTGTACAATGTAAAACAGACCTCTGTCTTCATATTAAACAAAAACACCACCATCAAAGCCCAAATTGAAATTCAGGGCTCCAACCCCTAAAGCCAAGGAAGCTTCTATCCCATAAAACTACTGCTATTTGGCAGCTCATCCCATAGTGGATATGTAACACTATTGTCTTTTTTTCCAGCTACACTGGCCAACAACCAACAATATTTCACAAGACAATTATTGGCTTGTTTACCATCACTTGGGCTATTCTCTTCCAAGAAATATCCATTTGAGCCTGAGTCAAATAAAGTTCAGCATTATTCACCTCTTGCTGCAGCAATGTGAGCAAGGCAAAGATTAAATAGGACTGAATGCATATTTTACAAGAGGCGCTCATTAATGTCTTCTATTTAAAGCGGCACCAGGCTACTTGGCACACTGTCAGTCCCAAATGGCAGCTTCGACATCGCTGTTTGAAGTCTGAAGACTTCAAAACCCAGAAAATGTGTAAAGTGATGTCATTAAACTGCACTCTTCTTAGACCTAAATGTCGCCTTCTCGGTAGCTTTTCAGGGTGGAGATGGAGAAGGGCTTCAATTTCCACTGGACCAAAGCGGCCACTTGTCACTTCTGGTAAGAGAAGATTTCATGATTCTGTCCAATCCCAACGCAAAAAAAAAAAAAACTCAATTAAGGGAAATAGGTCAAATCTGAAATTCAGTTTTGTACAGAGAGAGAGTCTTGTTGCATCCACTTTGTGACTCTGGCAGCTGAAAGAGGAGTATCTTGGTATAAACTTCTTGCCAAATGCAGCTTTGAAGCTTATCACACGAAGACACATCTCCTAGTGTTTGATATGGTTACTCCATTGTTACTTAAGTGGGATGCTGATAGATAAAACATGGCTTCAACCACTAGGGATAATGACTGTTTAATGTAGTCCCAGTTCCCACGGCAATGGCACAGGCCTCTGAGCTCCTTTATTCATGACCACACATGGGGTGTTTAGGGGGAGTCCAAATCTTCTGTTTCACACAAACACACAGACAAAACCCACCCATTAGTTACCCATTGATTTTTTTCTGCTGCTTTTGTCATTCAATATTTTGGAGCTCAACCAGTGGCATTCTGCTAACAGTACATTACAAAGACACACAAGGGCTTCCCAAGATGCTTTATAAAATGTGTATGTAATACTACAACATTTACTACAACTGGGAGCGGTTTCAGTGTTTTGCAGGCTTTAACATATCCAGATAGGGCACTTCATGAAGCAGGAACAGCCATATTTTATGTATAATGTTATAATGTTGCTACTGTACAGGTTGACCATGGCCTGCTTTTTGAGATGGAGCAATGGATGTTGGAGAATTTGTTTTAATCTACACCCAGACACTATTTGGTAGTGTTTCAACTGGGTCTCTTGGGTAAACAATGGTGTACCTGCAAAAGTGGCACTCTTTACCCTCTTTACCCTATATCATCTCCCCCAAGCAAACATTCAACTGCGGAGGCAAGCGAAACCTCACTGGAACAGATGGTTAGTAGACCTGTTACTAATTTTCCACTATCTGGTTCAAATTTGAAATGCTCTTTTGTACAACAAACTCGTTCATTGAGGACAATATAACATCTGCTGCGCTGTTAATGTTAATGATTATCGGGAATATTTATTATGTTAGGCATCTTCCCAATCTGGAGTCGCTCCACGGAAAGTGCTGTGCATGTCACTGTAACTATTCCCAATGGCTGTTTGTCGGGAGATGGGGATCGGGGTATAATGTAATGACCGAATACCACAGCACAATAATCGTGTGTTTTCCACCGGGGTTCTAAAATTACAACTTTCAGGTTGGCAGTGCGTAGCATCGTCCAGTCAACCGTACACACTAACTCTCACCTAAGGTAGCTGCATCCATCGTTTATGAGGCAACACGCGGTTCAGAACACAAGCCCACAGACGCACAGACACACAGACACACAGACACACACACACACACACACACACACACACACACACACACACACACACACACACACACACACACACACACACACACACACGCCCCTCGAGCAGCTTTAAGGCATTTCAAATGTCAAGGGGATGCATCAGTTCGCCTGTAACAGAGCTTCTCATCTTAGTTCAGCTGGATAATGATTCATCCTTGAATGAAACAGCGGAAAACACTGCAACTCCATTTTGTTATCAGACAGTTTCAAAGAACCCAACATAGATGAAACAGGAGTGTGTGTTATGGCCCTTTCGGGTAGCTCTCCGAGTTCAATATATACGGTGGGTAACAGTGCCTGTGGGTTTCCTGTAATTAATGCTTTTTATTCTGTTCTAATAGGAAATATGCTGGGAGTAATCTGGGATTTTAGTTGTCTTTGACCGCAGCAATGACAAATAAAGCTGGGCCAAAAATAAGGCTTTTGCCCCGGAGAGGGAGGGATAGAGAGACCGAAAGAGAGGGGGGGGGGGAGAGAGAGAGAGTATAACACGTATCAAGTGTAAACACAGTATCAGAAAGCTCTGACCCTCCTCCCTCCCCCTGCAGCTTAACTAAACAAGGCCACCACGGTTTCGGTTCTCCAACACAAAGTAAACAGCGCTGACGTTACCTGACCAAATGGCGGGATGACATCACCCACTGATACCAGATAGCAAGCAACTGTCAGTAAACAAAAGGCCAGGTCCAAGTGAAAGCGAGGGAGCGTGTCCCCCTGGTAAATCAATGACTGTAAGCGTTACAGTTGCGCTTGTTTGACTGAAACTCGAGGAGGAGGGGGGGGGGGGCAAAACACAGGGAACAGATCCAGCTATCACAAGTATCTAAAAGAGTGGTCTCCAAAATATGCTGGGGTGTAAGAGCAGTAACAGCTGTAAAATAGTACATCTTATGAGGCAAATCTCAATCCCAGACACCAGGGAGCACTTACACAGACCAGACAATTAACAAAGCATCTCATCCACTTCGTGGGCTCAGCACACACAATATGTGCTGGTTATTTTTCAATAATGCATAAGTTTCCCTGGGCTTTCAAACGCAGGCAGCTGTTCGAAAGAGCTTAATAGGAAAGAGATGATCAATAAATAAAAAGGGGGCCACAGGTGGGCATGTGGTAAAGTGATGCATTATGTTCTGGTCTCCTTGCGGGCGCAGGTGTGGACTCTGTGCTCTCAGGCGTTAAGGGGTGGGGGTTACATAAATGTGATGTAGGGGATTTTGGGGGAGTTACAGGGGAGAGTAAGCAGTGAGAGTGACACGCAGTGGGTCAGACATGGTGAGCAGATTACAGCACTCAGGATATTAAAGTGGAGGAGAGACGATGCTGCAGGCAACACACCTCCCATGGAAATCTCAGTATTAGCACAGGGTGACACAGAGGCTATGTCCACATTTTTTGGAGTCAACATGTTGGTATGAAAACACAACCACCGCAGGAGCATGCTGCTCCTCACACCTTTAGGAGGCAATACCCGTGGCAAGGGTCAGAGCAGCTCTGACTGAAATTCTTCTTCAGGGTACGGCACAAGGGAAATTAATTTGGCGCAACATTAATTTGACGGGAACACAACAACCCTTCTTGGTGAAACAGGATTTTTACCACTGGTTACGACAGCTGCTTGTTTCGCTTGCATGAGTCCGTATGAATGTTGTTTTTCAGAGTAAGAGCCACCAACATCATCTCCAAATATGCATTAGACAATGAAGCACACAGGATTATCTATAAGAATAGTCTTGGAGTGGGACGTATAGAACGGGGGTGGCCTAGTCTGAGCCAGCAACAGAGTAGTACCCTATACCTCTGCTAAGCACCCAATAAATACAGCATGAAACGCATATAAAGTCCTGCCAAAAAGTGCTGAGAAAGAGTCTGGCCCTGGACAACCATGCATGACAAATCCTTCTCTCACACCATCTGTTCCATTGTCCACAAGTAAAGATAAGTCTTGCATAGAGTACAAACACTGAATACTTCCATGTGATTATGCTCAGCACTTGTATCGGATACATTATAAAACATTGAGATTTCAAAAATCAACTAAAGCAACCGGCTGAAACAGGATGATCAATTATTGGCTTAGGATAAGCACACGGGAGGATGTGTGATGTCAAGCCCCTCTGCATTGTCAGTAAAAACAACGTCATATGGGTGTAAATCCAGACAGCCCTAGCAAGGTGACCTTTAGAAATACTCAGTCAGAGTAGAGGATATTGTTTTTGGCGTCTGACCTGTGTTGACCTTTATTGGTGGAGTTTTTTCTGTCTTTTTTTTTCGTCAAAGACCAGCTGATATCTCGAAGGCTTGCAGGCGTGTGGAGGCCTTTGGGGGGTAAATGGGTCCAGTATGAGCATGGAGAGAAGCACTGTTGCATGACCAGTGGCTTATTAAACCAAGAAACGAGAACGCACAATCAATATTTGATTAGAGTCACTTGTGATTTTTTCAAACATTTCCACTGTGTGTTATCGGATCGGCCTCCACAGATTTCTTGAAAGAAATTAGTGTTGTGCATATCATGCATTTTTAAAGATGTGTGGAAAAAATAGAAGAACTAGCTGTCATCAAAGTGCATCTCTAATTGTGGTTGGGACACAAACAGGACAGCAGGGGCAACGTGCACACAGCTCTGCTTGTTGGTGTGCTGCACCAAGCTATTTTTCTCCAGCATTTCTGGCACAGGCCATTTATACAGCAGCTTCATTAACATATAGGAGAGGGAATTCACACTCCAACTGGAGTGGGCAGTGGGCTGAAGCCCCAGTCTGCTATCAATTAACAAGCACACTTAGTATGTGTCTGAGTCACGATTACCATGGGACTCTTACAAACGTTGTTGTCTCAAAATAAGTATTGTCACAATAGCAAATCTTTAGATGATTACCAGCCCTCATATCACTTTGATGGTGTAAACCAACAACATCACATGCAAACTGAGAGCAATAAAATCTACTCAACAGTAGCATCAACCTAATACTATAACGAACCAGTCATCTCTCTGCACGTGTACTAGGAATTAAGTACAAATAAACACGATTATGAATTTTGCCCTGCAGTCACATCATTTAGGCATGGATTAATCTCCTGTTTTCACCACTGAAGGAATGAATGTGTGTGTACAGTTATTTACTGTAAGCTGATAAAGTTAGACATGCTACTAACTTGATCCCTGAACATGTTATCTTATCTTGTTATTTAAACAATTTTGCACATCGGTAATGCATGTTCATTTTTAACATGCAGTTTAACCGAGACACTCAAGGTTACAGGGTATTTCTCCAAGATGGTTTTGCTCCAAATCCTTCTGAAAGGAGGGGGTACAAAAAGACAAGATTGATGCTAAGATGTGGCAAAGATGGCTACATGGGAGCACTGAGCATTTGAGCATAAATGCTGGATTCTGACCTTTGCCAAATTCCCCTTTTTCATGTGTGTTTTGATCATAAACCTCTATGAAATGCAGCGGTTCTAGGCAGAACTCCGAGACCAGGGCTGAACCATTTCCTAAACCACGACCACAGCCTATCTTTCCAAGGCGAGCACGGCTCCATGTTCCACATACATATAACCGTTGGAATGCTCACCACATCTCAGGACCATGTTAGTATTCTGCTGCATGTGCTTTCCAGCTGTGTGCGAGCATTGTCTTTCCCACCAGTCTCCGTGCTCCATCATATACAGTATTTTCTCACAGCTCAGTATATTTCCATACAGTGTCTTTCTGTACATGAAGCCAATGAGGGATATTATGAAGTATATTTGATTTGGCTCAGATGTCACACTGACACCACATCCATTTCTTTTAAATGACTGTTGTACGTCTACTTGACGGTAAGAAAAGAACAAACAATGTTGGTCAATTGAGTAAAAATAAAATAAAATTAAAGACGTAATGATAATATCAGGGGAAGCAATTTTCTAGACAGTTATCATAAGATTTATGTGTCTTATTGTGGCATTATGTGATGGAGGAGAGCTTTAAAAGAACATGAAATAACAGCACTTCAGTGTCTGCACAGTTTGCGCTAGGCTTTCAACAGAGGAGCAACTGGCATGGAGACACAAGTAGGGGACCACAAAGCCACAGAAAGGGGAAAGGAACTGCCTGAAAGCTGAGTCGGGTGGTATGACTTACTCCACTGGGGAGTAAGTCTCCGCTGGTTGTTAGATGTCTAACAATGTGTATTGACACAAAGACCCAGCACACAAAACCATTTGGTGAATTCTCAAAGAAGTACAGGACAGGCACTCCTGAAATGTGACAGGAAGGATAGAGAGAATGGGAGCAATAATCAATCATAGGAATCAAAAAAACACAAAACAACTCTCTGGGTTTCTCTCAACTATATCTGAAAACACCACAGTGGGTGGGCTGTGGGCTTGGGGCATAAAGAATGTCAGGAAATGAACTCATAGCTTTGTAGTCGCCTGCTGTAGCTGCTACCGCTGCTGCTGCTGAAAATCGAGGAGTGGGATTCAAAGCATTCGGGCCCAGGGAGCGCTGAATAAAAACAAGCAATGGGCTACAACAATCACGCTACGAATCTCAACGTTTCAGTGTAAAAAATATCACCAAGGAGCATCCCGATAAAATGAACAATAATGAAGAGTGCTGCCGGTGACTGGAGATAATTGTGTGGTTCAATGCAATTTTGGTGTGGCCAAATTGTAACTGTGTAACTGCTGTGCGACTGCTACACCGACAGCTTGTGCCATTAACTGCAATCAAACCGGCACCGTAATTACCCTTCAGTGTTAAAAGATATTCTGTAGTTAAACTTCACTGCGTGCCAATTCAGCCTCCAAATGCAGGAGGATGCACAGTGAAATAAGCAGGAATGGGACAGGTTCTGGCTCGCAGGGCTTTGATGAAACAGAACAAGAAAGTATTAATTGTGTGCTACTATTGATCGGAGATTCAATAACCGGATTAGGAGAGGGACTAACAGAGAAAACGTATGTTTAGCACACTATGTTGAGTTTGTGAATACAATTAAATGATCTCCCACGATGACACCGCCTCTGTCAGCTATGGTATGGAAGTCAACCAAGTGCTTTTCGTGGCCACAACATTAAGAATGCCAGATGAAATCAGTCACGAGTCGAGAACACCTACACGTTGACATTAACAGCCTTTGAAATCTGCTGATGGGGTTTAAACTACTGCTGTATCTGGCTCAAACACACCTGACCAGTGGGGCCCAGAAGAAATAACTGTACACTGTATGTACCGGCCTTTTTTTCCTTGCGGCTGCAGGAGTATTATTTGGAGCTTTTACCCCCATGTTGCCCTCCCTTACTGTGTCTATACTGTGGGCTGCTCATTGTTTGACAGGATTGACAAGCTCCCTGGCAGAGCTGATTAAAAGCTTTAAGGTCAAAGAAGTGGGACAGATATCGAGCGAACACCTGTCTCCTCGCTGTGAGCCAGTCCCCTTCTGGGTGTGTCCTCCGCTGGCGCAGGATCAATGGCTCCATTAAGACCTAACATGGACTTTTTTTTCCCTTTTACTTTCTGACAATGCTGTTTTGGCTTGCAAAAAACCTTTCACTTGCCTCTTCCTCGTTTTACTTCCCTCTGCTTTACTTGTTTTTTGCTTAATTTAACCTTTATTTATACAGGTAATCTCATTGAGACACTTTCAGACGGACATACAGTAGTCATATCGAATATTGCTTTAGTTGTAAAAGAGTTCAGAATAAAATATAGGGAGACGCATACATGCTGCAATGTATTTTTTTTTTTTACCAGTTTCAAACTTTATTTCATCATGATTTCCACATCCCGGTAAAAATAACTTTGAAAGCCCAGCTGCCCACTGAAGATTTGCCAAAGGATTATAGATCATTAAAGAGATGTTTGAAGTTCACTTGAAGCCTCTCCAAATAAGTTACTGGAATCACAGAGTTTATGGAGTCTTGGCCACACGTTTTCACTCTCTCTCCCTCTCTCTCTTGCGCACTGTAACCGGTTTTCTTTTAAAATGAGGGTCTCACAAATTGTAACAGCTGGCCACGCTCTCTGGAGACATAATCCAGAAATTGACATTTCAATTTACTTCAGCTGAGTTTGGATGATAGTGAATTAAGATACCTGCTCCCGTGGATACCTTACTGATTTCATCCCCTCTGGAAGGCTTTCCACTCACAGCCTCACAGAAGTGAAAATGTTCTTATTCTGACATTGTATCACACAATAATCTATAAAATGAAACTTAATACCATAGCTTTAGCCATGGGATAAGACTTCAAGGGATGGGTGACTTTCACCAAAAGATATCTGGAACTCTGTCCCACACACCACTCATCACTACTTTCATCTCCAGAGGACTTCCATTTTCACAGGTTTCTGAATCCCTCCCCCACACAGTCACCTAACTGGTCTGTCTTGATATGATTCAGTGGCTGAGCACAGAGGCGCATTGTGTGGCAGTTTTTATCACATTGATATGGTTTGTAATCTTGTTTCTGTTTGCCGTGAGAAAATAAAGAAGCAGACTAAATAAATTAATCAACCCTGCAAAGATGTTGACATAAAGAAACAAGAAATGACAAAGTATCAAATGTGCTCATTTTCATATTTCTCATCTGTCCCATTAAGAGAGTTGTTACTCTTCCAATTGATGGTGTCATTTCATCATTACTAAATGAAAAAGATTGGTTTTAGACTTAAATTAGATATATTATCCAGTGACTGACTACAAATGTAGACTGAAATAAACCTTGCTGTTTGGGGTGATTTATGAATGGGTTAATGAC
This sequence comes from Trachurus japonicus, assembly GCF_045865225.1. Classification (NCBI taxonomy): domain Eukaryota; kingdom Metazoa; phylum Chordata; class Actinopteri; order Carangiformes; family Carangidae; genus Trachurus; species Trachurus japonicus. The sequence continues at coordinate 29,944,882 of NC_140919.1, forward strand.
CTGTTACAGCAAATAACCTATTACCATATACTGCTAATTTGAAAGCATGGAAGAAGCATGGATGTGCTTTCCCACTTTACGTTTCCACATTTAGATATTTGATGAAGATGTAGCACAACAGTGAGGTGAAAGAAGGGAGTTCACACTTCTCTGGTGGTGTTTTTACGTAGGTGTGAAACTGGGTTTCCACAAGGAAAGGGTGAAGGTGTTGGTGAAGTGCTAGGTCACATCTCCATTTGCAGCTACTCTTTGACCCGTCCTCCTGTCTCCATTCTCCTGTTTGTATTTTTCCCTTTTATTTTTTGGAGCTGATTTTCAGCCAAAGTCAGAGGTATCCTGGGGGGAGGTGTTTAGTGCACTGTACCTAAAATACATTGGAAAAACAAAGAGCAGACTCATAAAATCTATCTTTGTTTCAAAGGATAAGTCATTTACTGTTTTGCAGTTTTCATTTTTGTGCATGGTGAATCAAGCAACATGAGATAAGCTCATAGAAAATCACCATACTGTAGTTACAAAGCAGCTGTGTGTACTTCAAATGACCTGATTCAGTTAACATAACCATGGGGTAATATATATTTCTTATATTTACTGTTAGTTGTAGCATTCACAATTGACTCCTGGCTGCAATTTAAACAATGAGATTCAGACAGTCTCTCGCTGGTTAAGGGTCAGGCTTTTGCCCGGCAGCTGGGGTATTTTTATAGACATCGAGGGAACACTTGCTGCCTCCTGGATTATAAATGCCAGTGTTTTCAACCACAGTGCCTTAGATAGTGTGTATATGTTGCCTAGAAATGATAGCTGCTTGGGTAAAATTTCTCATCTTCTCTGTGCCCTTCACAGATTGCAGGTGTACCCTGTGCTCCCACACTCACTTGGATCTCCAGCTCTGCAGAGCTGATAGAAAATGTTAGAGCAGAAATGAGCCAAGCGCTGGTGTCTTGAAAGCTAACAAAAGTAAGTTTGCGCATTCAAAGTTGGAGAGGCTCACATACGTTACTGTTGTGAACAGGTGTGAGAATCAGGGCCGACGTAAGGGGGTAATGCAGGCCAGAGTGAAATAAAGGGCAGTGAGCTATGACAGGTGTATTCCTTATGGGCATAAACTCATGTTTAATCTCGCTTAAAGTTATTTATAATTTTAAGAGTGTGTTGTGCATTAATCTGTCATGCATATCAATATGGTAATTACAGCTGGTATTAATTTCAGAATGATGGATATGTTTAGGACAAGAAAAGAAAGCAACACAAATAATCACATTAATCATTTTATCTTTGGACAGACTTGAGCTGTTTGTGACAGTTATGCAGACATTCAGCAGTGATAGGGCCACAAAACAGACAGGAATGTAACCAAGCATAAAGGGCAAAGGAAGCTCACCGTTAGCATCTTATCAGTGTTTTATTTGACAGCACTGCACATATTAATCGTGATCTCTTGATCAAGACTACATGTATGCAGTTGTCTACAACAGTAGGCCTATTACAAAAACAGCCAAATTTCCCATCCAAGGATTCTAATAAAAATCGCTTACAGCCTCAAAACACATGTGAGAGTCGTGCAAGCCTGTCACATGACCACATTCTGTTGCTGTCATGGAATAAAACCCAGTAGACTTGTGATGGCCATTGCCGGACCGAAGGATATTAACAGATACTACGCTCTTACAGCTGCTTTTATCTGCTCCTGCTGTGCTGTGATGTGTCCTCACTTGCCATAACAGTGACATAGCTATAAGTCATATATGTGTAAAAGCTGCAGATGCTTGAGGGTAAGAGATGGAGCAACACTGACACTTTTTCTCAGGGTTGAATGTTTTATAGTAATCAACAGCTTCTCCGGTCGAACTGTTTTACATTCATCGTGCTGTTATGGTGGCTGACGAGATGCAGTTTTGTAGTTTTTTTTTATTATACAGAAGCTGTGAAAACGGAACATTTCAACTGATGACAAGCTTGTATTTCTCAACGGTGGCAGCAACAACAAACTATGACTTCACACATGGGGCACTGTGAGTCTTCAGAAACACAGCAGCTCATTATTATGTGAACTTATTGTTCTTAATGTAACTGGATTAACCAACAAACTAACATTAATAGCAGATGCATTTAGATTTAACTACATATTTTCTTCTGTTCCAGCAATGATCAAAGACATTAGTTTCCAGGGAGGTGGGAGCATCGACGGTGTGGAGCAATTAACAGCGTATTGTATTCCTATTCCCCAAACAGTTAGTTATTTAACAATTATCATGTTCACCATAATTTTACTATAGTTTTTGAAATGCAATTTTCTTTATGAATACAAATGCCTCTCCCCTTTTTTAATCCTGTTGTTGTGGGAAGAAAAACATTAATAAAAAATAAAAAAAAACTGTTAAATATTTATGTACCCATTTCCTAGCTACGAGCAGATCTCGCTCCGTTGCACTAAAATGAAACTTGTTGTGACCTAGTTAGAAGAATGCCGCATGACAAGGCAGCGCCCGCCCTCTATCTGTGAGACTAGCCAAGCAGAAACAGCCGTATCGAGCATGATATTTTGCACGGGGATCCTTATCGACAGTTTGTTAGCAGGATGCGGGGCAGCCAGGTCTGTGCCCTACTCCTTGGCTGATTAGGTGGGTGAAGGACAGACCTTGGCTGCTCCGGCTCATCGTTGCAGGAGGCTGAGGTGGCCACGCTTTGTTAATGTCCTGCCACTCCCCTGCAGGGTGAGCAGGCCTGGACAGGCTGAAGTGACGCTCGCCCTCTTTCCCACAGCTCAGCCGGCTTGACTTTGCTTGGCTGATGAACTGTGACGGGACACAACTCCAAGGTTGTTTGTGCTTCTTTTTTTTCCACTAGGCAAGCCAGTCAGAGCAAGAGTGTGAAACATTGCTGAACTCTGCTGATGGCTCTCAACCTTCGTATCAGCTGGCTCTGCTACACCCGTGACACACTCCAGTGAACACCTGAAGGATCCCCACTGTCAGAATGTACGTTGCAGGCTGTACAGCCAGCTGCTTATGTTTCAATACAACGAGAAAGAGCATAAACAACGTTTCAGACCTGCCCAGACATGATTTACCTTGCACAACTTAAAATGAGTCACGCCTTTGATGGAAGACAGTGGAGCACTCAAACTCCAGGAAACTTACTTCACAAGTCAACCTAAACAAAGCTTTTCTTAGAAAAGCCTGTATACGTGTGTGTGCCTGCGTGTGTGTCTCTGTCAGTGTGAGGGGAGTGCTGTTCTTTTTGAATTATTATTCCAATCACCTCCATAGGCCATTTCTATCGCCACTAGAGAGCCTATAACCACTATTTGTGGGTCTCAAAGCACAGTGTAGAGCTTTCCTCTGGTAGTTTTGTGATAATTCTCCCCTCACAAGTGGTACTGTACAAAGGGTCCTATGTGGCAGCAAGGTTGTTATTTCATGCTGCTCTTTCAACTCCCTGCAAGTCAGAAACACACAGTCACCCATGTAACTGTACTTCAAGATCTCCTTCACGTTCCCTGAAAAATAATCCAACAGCCTCATAAATGCACACACTGTTGGGGTCAAAGAGGGGGCTGCTACAAAAGCAATCAGTGAGGCCATTGTACATTTTTGCAGGGAGCTTGACAAAATCCCATAGCAGGAGAGACTGCCAAAACCTCAGCATGCTTATTATACAAAAAGCTCTCTTGAAATGGTATGATGAATTTCCACAGGATGAATTCTTGTTCATGTTATGGCACGGAGAACACATTTTTGTCTATGTTCAACTTTTTTTTGTTGAGAGAGAGAGACAGCTTCCTGCTGAATGTGAGATATATGAGAACTTCTCCCTTTGTTGTTCTTGAACATACTGAGTAGTCAGATCCAAGACTTTGTTCACACCCACCGTACTAACTGCATACTAATGCAACAACAGGTGAACTGCACAAACTGGAATTGTCTCAAAACAGCATTCACTCCCAACTGGTAAGTAGCCAATGTTTGTGGAGACTTTGCTGGAGGTAAACTGTTTGGATTAACATATTCAAATTCAGACCACAACTTCAAGTAAAAACAGATGATTGGGATTCATGCTGGAAGAGTGACAGAAAGACAAACAAGTGTCATTATCACTTCTTCACTTAAATAGAAAAGAAAATTACAAATATCTCTAAGATTGTAGGTTGTTAAAATCAAACTAGGCAGACAGACAGTAAGAAAATTGTAAAGCCAACAATTACGTTCCAATCTACAATTATAATGTATAATCATTCCTCTGGCTTAGTGCTTCATCCCTTTCAGAAACCCCTATTCAAATACTTCTCCACAAGTCTGTACTGGCCTTTTCTAACCACACACTAACAAGTGTCAGTTTTCCTTAAAGTTTTCTCAGGTTTTTTTGTTTATTTGTTCAGAGCTAATTTAGCCGACTCAGCGTGTGTGGCTGTCAGGGGATTACTAGTCTAGTTCTACACTGTTTGCCGGTTTGACTACGTAAACCAATTACAGAATGAGACACCATAGGAGAATTAAAAGTTTGATTAGCCGTAGGGTGGATGGCAGTTTAATTGGATTGGATACCAGTTGGGCGGTTGCCATCTGTGAAGGGGAAAAAAACAAGGAACTATGCATTTCTACCAAGTACGTGACGATGGTACAGTAAAGAGTTTGAAATTAATGAAATGATGTGTTGAAATACCATAAATTCTCAAATAAAAGACGCTGGTGCCCTATACTGGCTGGGTCTGGCTACAGGTTTGAGCAAATTAAAGCGGGTCACAATTATAATATACTTACTCTTTTAAACATTAAGAACAGAATGATTTGATGACATTTTCCCATCTTTGTTGAGAAAAAGATTGTGCAAAATGAATTAAACGTCTGTCCCATATAGACGTCTGTCTCAAGCCGGTTCAGTTCTGCAGTTGAAGTAATTAAAAGCCTGGGCTTCTATTTGACAATTTACAGTAAATACTTTTTTGTGACAGAACAGATGGGGCACAAATAATGCAATGTACACTTGCTACACCATTTAAAGTGAGATATTTTTGGAAAACAATACATTTAATCTCTTTAGATTAAAGTTAAATATAAAGGCATTTAGCCACGCCCTTTCTCTTGTTACAATACAGGGTTTTGTTTTCTAATGCCTTACTTGGTCTGGTCTAACCAGTAAAGCTTAAAGTTAGCAAATGTCAGTAGGCTTAAGGCGGATCTGCTATTCAACTGAGTTCAATGACTGTATGGCTTGTCTCTACTTGTGATACACTGCGTTTTACCTTTTAGCAATATCCTGTAATGTATTGTTCAGCAAAAGTCTGATTTAAAACTGCAGATAAGTAGCACATTTATGTAAAAAAAGAGAGAGAGAGAGAGAGAGATGTGCAGGTGGAAGATTTAGCTGTCAATGAGTTTAATTTGAAATGTAAAACTATAAGTCTTTCCACTCAACTTTGCCTTGTAAATCTCAGCTGCTCTGGGTTGTTCCACGTGTTTTCTTTTTTTTTGCATTGTGTTGATGTGACGAGCCAATCAGAGGCCAGACTGAAACACGACAGTGTGACATTTTAAAATATCAGGTGAAAGTCAGTCAGGCTGGAAAGCTTTAATTTGAAGTCTGCAATTGTGTCTGAACTGAAGAATGTGGGCTTGAGTGAGAACTAGAGAAACTATATAGTCACCATTATAAGAGGAGTGACACTCACTCAAAAGGTCATCCACATCAATGAAACATACAAAGAAAAATCAAAACAAGTACATCAGTAGAAACACTGATATGCTGTCGAAGATTTCGGGCTCACTTAGAAGACAGGGGAAAAACACACAAAGAAAAACAACAACAATGCATTCATTTTGAAAAAGAAACTATTTCTGCAGCCTATGGGATCCAGATTTTCTACAGGCTCCAAAAGACAGAGGGATAATAATGAACCCACAAGGATATAATTTGTAACTCATAAAGTATGAGCTCTAAAGATGATTACAACGCCAACATAATTATGGCTTTTTAATCAGCTGGGCCCCGGTCTGTCCCAAAGTGCTGGGAATCCTGAGTTAGTGAGCCAAGTCTGAAGAGTTTTCAAGTATGTGAACAGCAGTTTAACAAGTCAAGTGTGAGAGTGTGTAGTGCAGCAGTGAGCTTGCTTTAGCTCTGTGGATGTCACTATAAGTAATAACAATTCTAAAACTGTGCCATGAATTATATAAAGCTGCAGTGTTTGGTGCCCACCCCCTCTTCTGAGGAAACAATTTGACTCAGACTGAGCTGACATTTCTATTCCAGCCATGCTGACGGTTAAAGTAATCAGACTAGTTGCTGTCAAGCACTTTTAACTCTTGCCCATATTTCCTCCTTATCATAGCAGAATGCCGCCAACTGAAAACTGATTACTATTTCAATTCCTTCCAGAGGGGAACTGTTGCGAGTCATCTGAATCTGCAGTGATGCCCTTGAAGCAGCAGAAATCTGCAATAAACGCATTAGTCCAAACTTTTCAAGAATAGCAAGTGTTTGGATTACAGATATACTCTCTGTGCAGTTGTAGAATCTTAGGATAGAAAATGGTTGAATATTATACATGCCATTTATGATTTAATGAGACACCCATTTGGATTAAAACACCTACAGACATTATTTAAAATGGGAAAAGGTTCTACTCTGTTCAGAATTCAATGACCTGAAATGGCCTAAACCTTGAGCTGCTAATGAATAAAAACAACAGATACATTTAAATTTCATCTCGTCTAAATATTCAATAAGTCCTACATGGTGAGAGCATGAATAAAATAACAGCTCAGCATTATTGAAAGGTAAGGTGTGCATGTGTGTGTCCTCTCCTTGCGGCAACATTGTCCTTGACTGACCTTGCCTAAGCGATCACCCTGAGGTGCAGCTCTGACATGTTTACACTGACTATACGGCCTTCTCTGTACAGTTCACAGTCATGTAGCAGATCCTCTGAGGGGGCCACTGACAGGGAAACCAGTGAACACAGAAATAGAAAAATACATCTCCCGCAGCCAAAACACCTCCTGTTTTCATTCCAGTAACTGACTGAGAAGAAGATCTGTATTAATTTTCATTCACACATCCCAAACACTGCCACATCCAAGGCTAAGAGTAACCTACTACACTGAAAAAAGTGTAACATGCAGTTGTTCATTCAAACTAATAACTGCCATTTGAAACAGGATAAAATTATTGATTTGATTGTAAAACTCATTCTTTTTGCATTTAGATACATCAAGTTTGATTTATACTGAACTAAATATACGTCCAAAGGACCCAAAACAAAGTTTTTGATTTCTCTCAATTTATTTTTTTTTCATCATGACCTGCAGGTAATATTTTTAGGTTGAGTCAAATGAACTGCGCAATGTGCGCATGCGCATTGCACACTGCTCAGTCAGCGCACATGTTAAGTCCGGTAGCTCCCTCTCGGCATGCTGACCAGACGCTGGACATCGTGATATCCTTTACGTCCTGGGTGGATTTCGTCGAAAAATAAACGTAAGTAGCAAAGACGTTGCTGATAATTAATGTTTTAGTGTTTTGTGTTGTTAAAATTGCAAAGAATAGCCCAATTTAAGTACTTATATGGGGTGATACCTGGCATGATTGTAACGTTAGCTGGCAGTAACGTTAGCTGGCTAGCTAGTTGGCAGTAGCAGCTATGACCGTGAATAATAATAAATATATTTTCTAACTCTTTACAAGTGTCGGTAATGTAAGCTAACGTTAGCCAAAAGGCTACCTCTCGGGCTCAATTGTGTAGCCTCCTGCCCTTGACAGCAACAGTTGTCAGGTCCGTAAAGGTAAGGTAATACAGTTCGAGTGAAGCACTGGAGACGTGGGCCGATAGCAACGGCAGTCTCCAGTGTTTTGGTATAAGCTACCGAGCAGGAGAGCCGTTGTGCTGAGCTGGGATGGGGGTGTTAGCGGCGGATGCTAACCGCTAACGCTAGTCGAAGTTAGCATCGAGCTAGCTCACTACAATGGCTCTCATACTTGCTAACTACATTCCAGGCTTTAGTTAACGTTAGATATCGTCCGTTCGCGGCTCCAGCGCTTCACTCAGACTGCATTTTTCCTTTGTGGTGCTGCAAGAGAGAGAAAGAGAAACGTTCTAGCACTTGCTAACATCCAGCTAGTGTGGCTATTACTCTGCGGCTGAGCTCTGTTGCTGGTGAGAAAACGCTGGCTCTCTCCACCCATAAAGGTTTACCTCTTGGTTCTGTATTATGTGGTCTTCAGAGAGTAGTAATTGTTTATTTTATCTTGTATGCTTTCAGAAACACAAGGCTGCTCTCTTCAGCTCCCTGGCTGTAGCCTATATCTCCATCCAACCTGAGCAGGTAACATGTTGCATCTACACTGCACATAGCCTTTTTAACCATTTCACAAATCACCCTGACTATTAGACCATTAGTTTGTCTTTGGACTTTAAGATTTGAAGCCAAACACAGTTTTTTTAAAACAGTTGTTCGATATATAAGATCTTTCAAGAATGTGTTGTTGTCTTTGGCAGAGCGACACCAATTTCACATGGCACAGCAGGTATTTATGTACCCTCAAAAATCTCTTCTGGAAGTGTCAAATGTTTCAACTCTTTCTCTCGATGTGTTGAAAGAGGAGATCGCAGAACGATCCTTGCATTATGGATCTTTGGCAGGGATCCCTGAATTCACTGAAATCATCCACATGTTGTTTCTGAAGGACAAACTTTTTTTCATTATTCGGAAGCTGAGTGCATGGCACTGGGAACACTTCAGGGCCTTTGAACTTAAAGTGAGCCCCACCAAAGACATAATACTCGTGGCGCCAGATGAACTGACGGATCCATATCCGCTGGTGGATTACACTGTGGGAGAATTGCGTTTGATTACCCTGAAGAGACATATTCAAGTTTAAGGTCTGCATTTTCATCAAAACATCATATTTGCATATAATTCATTCTACTAGAAATGTTAAATGGGCACTTAATTGCCACTGGAGTAATTTGACACTGCACTTATTACAATTCTAACCTGTCATCTTTATGCTCACACAATGTGATTGTGAATGTGAAATAATGCTTTGCTTCCCCCTCTCCTGTTCTCCACACCCATCCAGGACGTGTTTTTACACAAGCTTACTGCACTACATCTGTTTGCTCACAATCTGTCAACCCCTCTCAACACACCCAGGTAAGAATGACGGTTCTGACCTTGACCCCAACCCGGTTCTCCCTCTTTCCCGCTCTAGGAATCCTCATTTCTCTGCTGCTGGGGTTCAGTATTCTGCATCACATGTATCTGTTTCTGAATCCTGTTGTAATGGTGGACTAAGTTAAAGGGACACTGAAACATTATTACAACTCTAACCTGTCATCTTTATGCCCACACAAGGTTGTTTTGAATGTAAATTAATGCTTTCCCTCTCCCCCTTTGTCTCTCCTGTTTTTTTTTCTCCAGACACCCAGGACATGGTTTGACTCCAGTCTCCTGCACTACACACGCCGTCAGGGCATCAAAATCTACACCAACACCTTTTTCAACACGCCCAGGTAAGAATGAGTTGTGACCCCAACTCCTAACCTGGGTCTCTCTCTCGCTCACTCGTCAGTCTCCGGAATCTTCCTCCTGCTGAGGTTCAGTATTCTTCATCATATGTGTCTGTATCTGACTGAGTCCTGTTGTCTCTCATGTCTCTTCCCCAGTGTAAAGACAGGACGTTTTTTGACCCCACCCTGCACTTCATCGGTTGCCTGGGCATCACCATCTACATTCAACTTCTTGAACACATCCAGGTAATAACAGTCCTCAACCTGACCCCCCTCACCTGGTGAAGCCTACTCAAACTCTAACCATGATTGTTGTGTGGGCTTCCTAGAGGAGCCTGTCCACAATTTGGGGGTAAAATCAACTTATGTTGTATTGTGGTATTATCTATAATATTAGTTGAAGCATTACCCGATAGATCAGATAGGCTACCGTTGAGAACAAATGTTTTTATTCATCTGTAGAAACCTGCAGTGGGAGCTGATGCCATGTATTTTGTGTGTCCCTGTCCTTTGTTATTTTAGCTGGTATTGAAGCAGCTTCCTGGACCCTTGATCCGTCGATATGGCAAATCCCATACGACTCCTCATCTTGTTGAGTGACGACGGCTCAGAGAGGATGGATCTACCACTGGTGCCAGACACTGTTGAAGAGCTCATTGAACAGGTCAAAGAAGCATACAAACTTACTGGAGGCATCAGGCTGCAATACAAAGATACTGACTTTGGAGGAGCATTTGTTAACTTAAGCTCAACCTCCTTGATCAAGGATCTTACCACCATCAAGGTCATACCGACTGTTCCTGATACTGATCTCATTCTTGAATTCATAGACAGTGCCCCAACTGATTTGAGTGACCTAGATTCAAGCTCCTTATCGACACACACTGATTCAGATGACACAATCATACTCAGCAGCAGCTCTTCTGAGAGACTCCGAACAAAGCCCTGGCCGAAAGAGTTCAACATCCCAACCTTCTCCTTTGAAACAGAAGGTCAACTCGAGAAAGGGAATGCTGAATACACAAAGAACCAAACTAGACTGACCCCTACGTCTAAAATGCTGTCGGACATTCTGGAAAGATTGGCAGAGAAGATTTTCTCCTACAAGGCGTACCCCAATGATGCAGACCTGAGTGATGTCGCAGAGGCTCTCACAAGGAAGCATCCCTGCCTTAGGCAACCAGACTCCTTCAATGAGAGCTATGGATGGAAAATGAGACTCAAGAATAAGATGTGCAATTATCGCACTCAGTTGAAGTCACATGGACTTGCATCTGAGCTCGTGGTGAACACACTCAAATCCAAGTCACGAGAAGATCCCCTTCCCCGCCCAGCAAAGAACAACAAAAAGGCAAGAAGAGGTGAGGCCAATTATTATCCTCAGCCCAGCATTGAGACTCCAGAAAGCCTGGAACAAGAAAGAACATTGCTTCTGACTGAAGTAAAGAAGAGAAACAATGAGAAAACCATACGGGAGAAGATGGCCAGGACCTTCGAGTTTAGGAGGCAAGAGGTTGTAGATCAGAACCCTTCCATCGAGAACCTCATGGAAAGATGGCCAGCTCTATTTCAGGTGGAAGAGGTATACCTTTCTTAACCTCTTTCATACTAATTATAACAAACATTTTTTCAGAAATAATACATCCACAGGGCTTTGTGAAGACTAGTAATAGTATTGCTTTTTCATCAAAAATTATATTTAGTTTGAAATTACTACTAAGTGTGTAAGTGTTGTTGTTGCCCTGCTTGTTGTTTTTATGAGACCAAAAACAAATTTCCACACCGTGGACAATAAATGAAACTAACTAAATTTTGACAGAAGTAACAATGAACAACAACAAATCATAACCAAAACACAAACAATTTGGGAACAATTGTTACATGATTGTTATAGACCACACAGTGGGACCTAAATGATCATTGAGGGGTATTAGTGTATGAAGAATTATACATTTTGATAATTGACAATTTAGTAAAGGAGAGACTACATAAAACTCATACTTTGGAGGTGGGGAATGAATGCTTGTGCGAAGTTTGTCTTCAATAAAAATGATTAAAAAAAAAATATATATATATATTTATATTGTGCACTGCTTCCTCATGTACAGATCAATGCAGAGTTTCTGCGGGTTACTGCAGTTCCCCTGCTGCCGAGATTTATGGCCCAGCTGGACAAGTACTCCACGCAGCTACTGAAGATCATCAAAAAGAGAGGAGGGGCAACCAAAGCAAAAACTGCCATGATCCTGGATTTTCTTGATCAGGTATGATATAATGAACCACTAACAACAGTTAGCATTTTAACCCTTGTCTGATGGGGATGGGTATCCTTTTCCATTTTTATTTCAGTGATTATGGTTATGGTCATTTGAAAAATGCTGCTTTTTAAACTGTTGGTATGAAGTGTGTGTGTGTGTGTGTGTGTGTGTGTGTGTGTCAAGCAAGGAAGGAACTGCTCTCCTCACCTTGCTGTGGCCTTCTCCCTTGGTGGGGAGCTACTGCCATTGTTGTATTTGTGAAGTGACCAGTGCAAATACCAGCTCTTCCACAAACCAGCGAGATGCTTGCACAATACCTTGATTCCAGCTCAAATCCACATTTCATCCACAGCACAAATTAGTGAAAGCAGAGACATCCAGGATGAGAACATGTCAATGACCACTGGCAGGTCTTGAGAGAGCGCTGTAAAAGACAGCATTGGCCTGACCTGGCAAAGAGACATCCAGTCATCTCTCTTGTAAGAGAGACTGTCAGTGGTCTCTGACATATCCTGTAACGCTCTGATTTCAATTAATTGTGCTATGGATCCACTCGTACAAGCACCGACTGTTTGTGGTAGAGCTGGAAATTAAAAAGCTTGCCTATCCTCCACACTGCATAGTAACCCTTTTTCACTGTCCCTGCAGGATGCTGATGCTGATCTCAGAAGGGAGTGTGTCCTCAAATCTCTCATCATATACCTGGGAGAATGTGTTGAGGACCTGATAAAAGAATACACGGTATGTCCAAATCTGTTGTCTCTCAGTGATGAGATGCAACTTTAATAATCCTGGGGGAAGCTTGAGAAAGCCCTGCTATTGGATGTGGTGATTAATAATCAGTTGTTCACTTGTACATTTTGTCCTATATTTGACCTCAGATGTCCCAGAAAGATCAAGCCGAGCTGGAGAGTACCACCATGGCGGTCTTCGTCTTTAGAGAGAACTCCAGCCTTCTACAACAGCCAAAAGAGATCGGGATCATCATTGATGGTGTGGAAGTTCTCAGTGAGTTGCCTTCTGTGGCAGCTGGAGTGGTAATGCTCTTTGGACTCTGTTATGCTCTTAACATGGAATATCCACAGGGGTTCAGGTTCACCTTTGAGGCTCTTCAGAAGATCCTGATGGAGCTTGGTTCCAACAAGATGAGCTCCAAGATTCGCAAACTGAATGGTGAACTCCAGACTGCACAGTAGTATGTGTGACATGCATACACATGCTTGTGTGTTTACACACACAGTAGATGTTGCATTTATATTGAGGTAGCCTGTAGTAACCACAAGTCAGCACTTGATGAGGGGGAGAACCTCAGCTGCACTTAGTTGCACCTAGCCAAGGGGGTGCTGTAGCCATTTCAGGCTATGTTATATTGTTGGGCTTTGAGTGAGTGTTTTGAATAATATTTCATGTAATTTCATTTACCGGTTATTACAGTTCAGATTGTATAGAGCCTGTGTATAGGCCTATTACCACGTGTGTGTTTGTCCTGGTTCATTTGCTAATCTATTTTTTTATCTGACTTGTATTTCTTAAAGATCTGTGCTGGAAACGTTGTAGCAGATTCTAAGTTCAGATACAATATTGATAAAGACCCTCTCCAGCCTTTCACCTCTTCTCTCCACCGTCTCCTCCCCTTGCCACCTTGCAGTGCCTTTAGGGATGCTATAGTGTATCATTTTAGTCAGCATCCAGGTTTAGTCATAGTCCAGGGTTACACACATATCTGCCCTCTTTTAGATAAAAAAAAAATGAAGGCCGATTGCATAATGTTAATATGTTGCATATGGTTAATATGTTTAAGATTAATAAATACATTTAATGTAATCTGTTGGCAAAGTGTCTTTTTTTTATAGAGTTTATAAGGTGGGAAACAAATTATTTTTGGGTCAAATAAAATGTAAAAAATATAGTTTGGATATATGTAAATTAATTAACTGGTGTCAATGCAAACAATTCAAGTTAAATCAGTTAAAACTGAATACATTAGGTTGGTTCAATTTCAATTTATTAGTTTGGTTCAATAACTAAAAGTGAAGAAAATAATTTGGATCAAGGCAAAAAATTAAGGTTGAGTCAAGTGCAGTATTATTGTTTACATCAACATAAAATAATTAGGTCATATGAAGTTACTCAATTTAGATTCTGTGAAGTCAAATATTTTAGATGTGATATCTGGACATCATTTTTTTTAGTTTGAGCAAGGTTATACTTTTTTCAGTGTACTACAATACAGGGATGGCACAATGAAAAGAGTGGGAGTTTTATGAGAAAGGCGAGGTAGAGACACAAAAATAGACAAATGGTGGGATGAGAAACGGAGTACTTTCATTCCTCTGAGATTCATCTTATCAGATGCTACTTCTACTTGCTGTGTCTCCTTTGTCTCCTTTTTATATGTTTAGCAAGACACTGTGCTCTACCTGGTGAATGTGATTCGCCCACACTGTAAACAATAAAATTCCTGATGAAGAAATAGGTGTTTGGCAAAGTGGAAGTGCAAGGGTTTATTGTTGGGACTTTTACAAAGTCATCTCAAAGAGCTTGCCAGGGAAATAAGTTGTGTTTAATATAATTATGGGAAGGTTTTTATTTGGGTTTTTTTTCTCTGTATTTTCATTTCAACTTTGCGATTGAAGTCTGTGGCTAAGGATAAAAAAATAAAAAAAAAAAAAACAGAGTGTAACAAAGCGACCAAAGCAGAAAACCGAGTGCATGTTAGGACAGTGACGCGGTTTCCCCCAGGTAGTTTCTTAAAAGCACCCAAAACCATGTTCCAATGCTTCTATGATTCCTGACACCTAAAAGGTCATTCAGGGGTGAATTTTTCATGAAGAGGAGACATAAGCTCCTCACTGGCTCCCTTTGGAAGCTGGAAGGAACCACGGCAGTGTTCCAGGAGCGTGCATTAGACTGTAAATTTAAACTTTTGGACGTTTGAAAAGATGACCGGAATGAAAGAAAAAAAGTCCGTCAGGAAGAGAGAGAAAGCAGGAGGTCGATGCAGAGGACAGAGAGCTGAGAAAACAGCTGGGGAGCCAGATCAAATGGTAATGGGGGAGGGAGAGGCTTGTTTTGCCCCTGCACAGCAATGGGGGAGAACCAAGCGTGTAGTGCATCAAATTTTCATGTGAGCATCAGTGCACAGCTTAGAACTGCATTATGGAACCAAAGCAGCAGAAAATATCCTTGAGGAACAGCTGAATAAAAATGTGGCTTATTTATAGACCGTGATGAGAACACAGTTGAATGATTTAATTAAGCTAATTAAAGGACAGTGAAGGGCCATCAAGCAAAATATGTATTTATATAGTAATGTGCGTGGAATTATTCTGGGATGTGCCACATTATATTCCAATTTATACCTACATTTCATTCAACTCTGTGCACATATTAAGAATTAATGAGCGAGGGGGGAAATCAATATGCTCACTAGTTTAAGCAGAATTTTAAATGAGAGTCTTAGTCCAGTGTTGTACTCATATGTTCCTTTATACTGCCATGTTGAGTAAACACATACTGGAATGTCTCCATAGAGATCATTGGCAAAATGGCGCAAAGCAACACGCCTTGACTGGAAGTGTTGTTGATGGTAAACATTCACAGGCATGCACATGTGATCCTGGGTGTGTCAGAAATGATGTTCATACACTAATGCAGCAGAGTAATTATCCAAAAACATTATGAATAAATACATGTATAAATTATATATAATATAGGTTACATAGTTCACAGTAACATTCTGTCTTTGGAGTTAGAACTTGCAACAACATTTCTGAAATCCCCTTGCAGTGTGCAGCCTTTATTCACATCTGAGGCATGCAGAAGATGTTGCAGAAATGTTACTTTGTCCTTGGTTAATAGGGGCACTGAATGAGTTTTACCAGAAACATGAACCTGAGTCATTTCCAAATGAGAAAAAAATGTATCTAGGGAAAGATACAGGCTCCAGACAAATGTAAAATACACAAAAAGGTGGAAGGAAGAACTAACATTTGAGCCCTTTGCGAGCCTTTTCGTCAAGGCCATCTCTATCAGACTCCGACAAAAGGCAGCCCCCCCGTCAAAACATTGATTTGGGATGCTACAAAGCATATGTGTCCTTTTCAATAACAGGGCCAACATGTTAACCTGGCAGAGACTTCTCCAGATTGCTGTGCCTGTCTGAAAAGGTCTATAGTCATCAGCCACGCGGGAAGGATGAAAGTTCTGGCTGACAAACGAGGGGCTCTATAATCTCTGTAATACTTGGGTCATGTTTGGGAGCACACCTGGTTCCCAGCCTTGGCACCTGCTTCACAGATGCAGTTAGCAGATGTGCCATTGAGAAGAAATAGCAATCTGTTGTGTGGGTCGAAAAAGGGATGAGTAACGAGCCCACAGGATTACAATATTCACGGACATGCTAGCAAGGTGAATAAATTGGACGTAGGCTCCCTAATAATTTTGTCTGACAAATGTGTCAACATGCAGCTCTTAGAGTAAAAAAAAAAAAAAAAGCCAGTATGCCAACTTTTTTATTTCTTTGTTTGTCTTATCTCTTTCCTTAGGGATAAAGCTGTCTTTGAGTGCAGGTCAATAAAGCAAAACACTGACAGCTTCATCAGAGAAGGGGAGGGATACAGGACATATGCATGTGCACATATGCACATACATCATATTATGCAACTATTTTTCTTCTAGATAAATACATTTGAAGTAAAAACTCTGAATGAGACAGCTGAGAGCTGTGCAAGCCTAATAGCAGCAGACAGATCGGGCTGTTGGTGTGATAAGGCTGTTTCATGGTCTCTGCGTAATATTGTGCCATTTCAGAATGGTAAGGTAAGGGTGTCACAACTGAACCCGCTTTCAAAAAGCCACATGATTTTTGTAGTAAAATTGCCGAAAAGCACAAGACTGAAAGGTAAAAGTGGCGTATTCAAATTCTCTGAAACGTTCATGAAGAACATTTGTGTAGGAGAAATATCCATGACTTTGAGGTTGATGTTGTGTGAGAATTTCAAAGGTGAAGGACATTCATTATATCCCCATTATCATATTCTTCAACATATCTACATGAAATAATGAAGGCAATAAATGTGTCCGTGTGTCTACTTCAACTGCTATTAAAATGCAATAATTCATCCCTGATCCTTTAACTCCTATCTCAAGACACATTTGTTTACAAAAGCCTGGCACTTAAAGTACATAGTGCTGCAAGCTTGAGAAAAATAAAAGTAAACACATATCCATGCATTGGAATTGATGTCACATGAAATGTAAGACATACAGTATACATTAACTCTTTTACCAACTCTTTAAAGCGGTTAAATGGGAAATCTTTCTTGTATAATTAAAACTACACAAGCAAACCTTGTAAGATAGAGATAAGAAAACAGCCCAACTTGTGCGGGTCAATATGACTGCGAAATATCCTCGATTTTGGCTTGAGTCCATATACAGTAGGTTCACGGCTCACAGCTGTTCATGCTTGTTCGCTGCATAAAGGTGAGTCAAACACCCATGCGTATCACTACCCCTCCATAATACAACAGGTTTATGACCCTGTTTAGCAATGGTAGGGCCCACTTGTGCAAACTCGACCACAGTAATCCGCAGCGTTCACAGAGCCTGAACAACACACTCAATACTTCTCCCAAACTCAAACAAATCTCTAATGGAAATAGACACTATACAAACACTCCCTCTTCAACAAACGCACATGTACACAGACCAGTCTAAACCACCTGGGGAGATTTTAACGGCTCTTCTTCTAGATTACAGCTCTCATCCACAAACCGGTTAAACTGCTTGGTCCACAGCTGATGTCACCAGGCCGTTTTTTTTTTTTCTTTTTTTTTCGTTGTTGGTTTGCCGTAGACATGTGGGCGAGCCGGGTGTGGCCGCCTCTGCCACAGCTTACTCTCTGGCCAGAGTCACATATAATTTCTACACATCTCACTAACCACGACATGGCCAATATGAGACGTTTGAAACCCTGAGAGCGCCGCTACCAGCCAAACACGCCTCAATATATGCCTTGTGCAAACAAGCTTCAAGGTTTGACAGCCACTCAGTAACCTTCCCCCTGCCATTATCCATAAGAAGTGGCTGTGAAAGGCTATGAAAATGCTCTAACCAAACATGAAATCCCAACATCTGTACCAAGGACATTGTGCCTCTTGAGGAAAACAGCGCAGGCGACAATGGAGATTTAGTGTGGAGGACGCACCTTCCTTCTTTCCCCCATCTGCTTGGCCTTTTTTATTCCAAGCAAATTACTTTATTGTGAATTTTTCCTTGGGTGCCTACAAGGTGACAGTTTTAGTTAGATCTCCCCTCCTTTCTTCAATATCTGTGAGCTGACACTGAACCAATGTCAAGGTCTGTGTAAACTGTGCACGTTCAGAAACATAAAGAGTGATTCATAGGTGAAATATTCACCTGACAACAGCTAAACAACAGCCCCATTCAGCGGGCTGAGCCCCCGGTGTTATGAGTAATTGTTTCGGCAGTGGCTAAGGAACAGTTGGTTTGGCGTCATGGGTGCAGGTTGGGACTTGTCCTTCCTGTCAGAGCTCAAACCTGAACTTCCAGGAGATGAGTGTGGAGGGTGCAGAGAATGCAGAGCTGTCACCTGATAAGTGCATATTGTGATTATTTATTTAAAACCCCCAGTGACACTTTGGCAGCGCAGCAGTCTGAAGGGGGAAGGGCAAACAAAGAGAAAGAGAGGAGGAATACCCGCGAGACAACTGGAGAAAACTGTTCAGATCTCTTCGTATTCACTCAGAGGTGGTGACATTACATTCCCATCGAACTCTGAGCATCTGCCACACTTATAGAAATATCCCACTTCATATCTGCTGCTTCCATGTGATCTGTGATGCTTCTTTCCCCCCCTTTCTCTTCTAATTGGTTTGCTACCGGAGACGCCATTGAGCCAATCGCGTTGTATCCCTCGACTCAACTGCTGCTGAACTAGCAATGTTCCACTTCTGTCCCACGATGCACTCCAATTTCTGCAACACCTGCTCATTGCATGACTCCTTGTTGATAGACCTCACATGAATAAAACATTGAAAATCTAAACATGTATCAAGCTTACACGGAGGTAGCTCATAGCACAGCATGTAAGGTCTGAGCATGCTGAAATCCTTTAGAAAATAGCACACAAAACATGAAATCATTCCTCAACAATTGTGATAATGGTACGAGTCATTTACAGAGCAGCAACAACAAACATTAGCTGCTTTTAGCGCCTCAAATTAGAGGAAATGTGCACTAAACAATACATCTGCTCATCAACTGAATTGCTGACAGGTTCACCTATAATGAAAATTATCATCAGTTTCAGGTCTTGTTTTTATCAAGCAACATTTTACTTAAAAGTCAACCCAAACATATAACAAAATGATTGCCCAACAGACACACCAGGGTGCCTTGTTAATGTTAAAGTACATAAACAAGCCAAATTACTTGCACATGAGTATTTCTGCACTAATTTCACACCACCATGAAACTTGCCAGGTCTTGTTAAGACTCTTTTAAAGCTTGAGGCACAGAGCTACCACGCAGCCATATCTGGAGCATCGCTATTTTAATGTTAAGTTCATATATTCAAAACTTGACATTTCAAGCATTCTTTATCATTCTTCACAAATTCCCAAGTTCACATGTCCCGTTTGTCTTCTTCGTCTTCTGTGTCGCTTTGTGTCAACACAAAAGGCCTCCTCCCCGACTCTGTCACCAATCAGATTTGGCCGGGGGCCTTGCGAAAGCATCACCACCGTATCCCCCGTCAACACAAATTAGAGCTTAATTACAACAGAAATACCCATTCACCATTGTTTCCCTCCACAGTGCTCCCCTGAGCCAAACCATCTGCATTACTTCAATAATATTTATCATGTTATACTGAACAGCCTCACTTTCCCACAATGCCCCTCCTTAACAAGCCCCGACCCAAAAGCACGCTGTGTGTGGATAATTTCCCGCACGTCCATCCCAGTTTATTGTTTCATATACTGTACAGTGCCACTCTTCCTCTGGGCAAATGGCCTCTTTTTTTCTCTTTTTTTTCCCCCATGACCCTAACAATCCCGATACAATGCTTTGCCAACACTTCTGTGTTCCATTTGCGTCTGGCATTCCTCCACTAATTGCATGAAACTAGGTCTGCAACCTCTTTTACACCCAATCAGTGGGGGGCAGGAGGGTTCCCTCTCTTGATTATATGCCACAGGAGCTGGGTAACGGCATCAGTGCAGATTAAGCGAGCAGCTCAGGTGGATGTTGGGAGGTTGGGCTCCTCTTACCTCACCGTGTCACTCTGTTTGTCGTCACCGCCAGGAGTAAAAAGGGGAGGGGTGGTGGGGAGGTGGCTGGTGACGAAGCCAATTATTTTCACCTATCTGTTGCTCCCTGCCAGAAAACATGTAATCTTAAACGGTCTCAGTGATCCCTGGGCAGGCTTTGAGCCCTTGGAGAATACGGTTTCACAGATGAAGCTGTCACAGGAAACAGCTTGCATTCGGCAGCAAGCTTTTCAGACGCACGCTTCTCACCTGTCGCCTATTAGAGCATTATGATAGGGAATTTACAAAAGGCTCATTTCCTGAAACAAAAAAAAAAGCTTGTGAGCATTTTCTCTAAGGATGTCTGTGTAATCACTTATAGTTTTGTTCTTAAAACAAAATTTACTGCTTGCTCAGTGTCTTTTTTTATGGAAATGAAGAAGTGTGCAGTGGTTATGAAAAAATGATCCCAGCAGCGAGCTCCCAGGGAAAGCAGGGTGGAATTTCAGCTCTGCAGCAAAGAATGGCGAGGTGGAGGGAGGGATGCTGTTACAGTTAAAGGATCATGTGATGCAGGCTGACTAAAAGCCGGACTACAGAGTCTCCTCGGGTAATTACTAAAAATAAATGACATGGGGCCAGGCGAGCAAAACTGTTAACTTCTACCCCAAGGAGAAAACTGAGCCTTCTTTTGATGAGTCAGCTTTCCCTGTGGTGGCCAGGATATAAACAGCCTTCAGTTTCTCAACATTTCTACAGCAGGTTTACATTATTGCAGGACCTGAAGCACACGACTCTCTAGTGAATCTTTTCTACAGTCTACAAAGTTACACAGAAGTGCTTCACGCTGAAGCAAATGTCAGACATTTAGGCAGCTAAAAGCTAAAAAGCGCTTCTCTAGTGCAGATACTATGGCTCTTTCCTTGAATCGCTAGGCTGCACACTAAATCTTTATCTTTCTTAATGGCAAGTGTGAAGAGCCCTCTAGCTGCTCCATACCTTGAGATGGTGTCAGAATTGCTGCCCTTAAATAGGGAATAAGGCAGCTTTTTGAACTTAAGAAGCACAGAGTAGTGCGTTATTCTTCTAATGCACAAGTCAGTCTACCTTGCACGACACTGCTAACCCCATTCAAATCCAAATAAAAGGAACCCCCTGTCAAAACAACCTGTTTCCTCCCCATGGTGTTCTCTAACCCTTTAAATAATGACAGCTTCATAAGCCAGCAGTGTCTCTGTGTTGTCTGTTTGTGACTCCATCTTTGAAAGCTCTGTGCCACTCCATCACAAATGTTTTTTTGGCAGGCTGCATCATGAAAGTGATCACTCGTAAACTAGCACAGCATTTCACTTTAATCATTTTAGCCTCTTCTACACAAAGCAAGGTCAATTTTAACAAAGAACAACAATTCAATCCAACAAGCCCACAAAATAACCATAACAGCATTAGTAAAGTAGCTTGCACTTTTTAAACAGATGTTTAAGTTAATCAATTTGAAAGTGTGAAAAGTTGTTTGTTTCAGTTGCAGGCTGCTTAAGATGAGATGGGAGTGAAGAGTGAAAGACATACACATTAACATAAAGCTCAAAAATGACCATATTATGCTGCTTTAAAGGACAATTCCAGGCGAATTCAACTCAGGGGTGTATTTTCATATCATTTTAGGTCTAAAAGAATGAATCTGAAGATTTTCAGTTTAATCGCTCCTGTTTTGCGGTAGTTGCGTCTGTCCGTGCATCGCCACGGCAGCAATGAATGGGAGTGGATGTAAGTTCCGCTGTTTAGGCTGTTTCCAGCCGCAATTTTTTTCCACAGACAGCGTCAGATGGCTACTCAAACATGCACCGAGAAGTTTATTTACTTCAAGCAAGCCGACATGTTTGTAAAAGTCGATCTAATTCAAAGTCTCCCGGAGTCTCGCGCGAGCCCGAAGTTGCAGTGCTGGTGTATTCAGGCGCAGTAGGAGCTACCGCTTGTGTCATAAACACAGGAATATCAACTCTTTACTTGCTTGAAGTGTACATTTTTTTCCACAGACTGCATCAGGTGGCTACTCAAATATGCGCCGAGAAGTTTTTTTTACTTGAAGCAAGTCAAGAGTTGATATTCCTGTGTTTATGATACAAACGGTAGCTTTTCCCACTGCACCTGAACACACCGAGTACGGCAACTGGGTCTCGCGCGAGACTCCGGAAGACTTTGAATTAGATTGACTTTTACAAACATGTCGGCTTGCTTGAAGTAAATAAACTTCTCGGTGCATGTTTGAGTAGCCATCTGATGCTGTCTGTGGAAAAAAATTGCGGCTTTGAGGGCTGGAAACAGCCTAAACAGCGGAACTTACATCCACTCCCATTCATTGCTGCCGTGGCGATGCGCGGACAGACGCAACTACCGCAAAACAGGAGCGATTAAACTGAAAATCTTCAGATTAATTCTTTTAGACCTAAAATGATATGCAAATACACCCCTGGGTTGAATTCGCCTGGAATTGTCCTTTAAGCTTAAAAGGTCTCACA
Organism: Trachurus japonicus; assembly: GCF_045865225.1. Taxonomy (NCBI): domain Eukaryota; kingdom Metazoa; phylum Chordata; class Actinopteri; order Carangiformes; family Carangidae; genus Trachurus; species Trachurus japonicus. The sequence goes on from NC_140919.1 coordinate 29,967,443, forward strand.
ATCCTTCACTTCTATTTTCATGAGGGCAGACGATCCTGAGAAAATTGCACCCAATGTTCGACACATACTCTCCCCTTTTCTTTAATTGCATGATTCAAACTTAAATTTGGCACAGCCCCAAAAACTGAAATACTTTGGTCAAACCTTAACCACAGTTGAGATTAGCAATGATGACGTTATCAGACATCCTGCTGACAAACACAGTGACCTCAGCTCTTGTCTAGAACAACCACAGTGCACAAACATGAGAAACAAGTGAGTCTTCAGCATGTATCAACATGTAGGTATAGTGGACAATCAGTCACCTGAGTGAGTGTGGACGTGCAGTACTGCATGTCTTCTCATATTTATTTGTATTCTCATCAACATTGGGTTCAAAGAGGTACGTTCCGGCAGTGCCTCCTCAGATCTATAAATATCCTACATTTATATTTCATTTATTTCACTGGAGGCAAATCAAGGAGAGCTTTTCTTCTCACTAATGGATCCCACACAATAAGACTGACTGGACATCAAAGTTACATAAAAAGAGCCTTGAAATAAGGCCATTAATATAATTCTTCTCTTTCTGCTTCTGGATACATATTTGCACCACATTGTGCAAGTAAATTTATTTTCTATAATCCTCCCAAAGGTACTTTTGGTCATCAGCTTTTATGTTCACAAACATAAACTTGCCCAAACATTTTGAAATACTTGTACACGGGAACTGTGGGCACAAAAAAGGTGCACTGAAAATGGCATTATATGAGAGAATAAAGGTTTTACAAGTCACTAATCCAGGATGATTACAGCCTTCAGTTGATACAGTAACTTGCACAAACACCGGTGTACATACAAAACCAGCCTCGGCACACCTAAGCGAGAAAAACGACTTTGCAAATGGCAGGTGTGTGTAATCTGACTACAGTTGAGAGGTGTCTTTCTTTATCTGTATCCCAACAACAGATATGAGCGCAGATACTGTACTTTATATTCAGCATTTTAACAAAAGGGCTCAGAGCAGCATTTCTCCTCCAGGACATCAGAGAAAATGATACACAGTGAACTGATACACCAGAACGCATATTGTCATTACATTTACTCTTGAGGCATTTGGCAAACACTCTAATCCAGGGGGACGTGCAAGAAGACACAATGGCCTCAGTATTAGCTGGAGGACACTTCAGCAGGCCACACGGCTGATGTTACATGTTAGGTAAGTTGCTGTACAATTGTGTCAAGTTCATGGTTCTACTCCTCTCAACCTTCAAAACCGAGACATTTGTATCATAGAAAAAGACACTTGATTAAGATAATTTTAAGCAACACAAAAGCACAAAGAAAACCACTGAGAGTCCCAGTAGTACGTCCCAGTCACGTCAGTGTTTCCTATTGAGGGAAATTACAAACATCAGAACCGGGCCAAAGAGGTGTCAAGAGTGGTGCCGTAATCTGATTTTGGGTTGGGCCTTTAAGTCAAGTCAAGCCTGTTCTCTATGGAAAACAGCCCTGTCAGGACCTGCGTGGTGGGCCCCCTCTTTGTGTCACTGTCATTTAGCATCTGCGCTGGCCTGTCAAATAGAATGCCACCCTCGCACTGGCTGCTAGCCCCCGTATGAGACAGGATGCTGCACAAAGGCCCCAGGATGATAGATGATGTTATACAACGGCCACTGTTTTTGTCAGTGAAGGGGGTATGTGGTGGTGGTGGTGGTGGCGGTGGTGGGGGTCCTATCCCTGACATCTATTGATGGATATGATTCTGAAAATATGTCAGTGTGTGAGATGAAGCCATCAAAAGGAGGCAGATAGGCAGGCAACCGGAATGAAGAGACTAGCCCGACCATATCAGCAAACCCTGTGACATTTTATGGAAATGTTATGGAAATGTTAGTGTAATAATTAATTCATAAATTTCAAAAGCAAGTCATGCCAAGTCACAAAAGTTTTTTTTTTTTCTCGGAAAACATCTTCTGTAGCACATGATGCGGCTTGAGTTTAAAAAGTAGAGAAGAATTATATTATTATAGAACAGAATAAGTGGAGGGTGGGTCAGTATGAGCAGCACTGTGTATCAGAGCAGATAAAGAAAAGGCCAGTGCCTCAACAGATCGGCTAAATCAACAGAAAATCCGAGGAAGCAGATGCCACAGAGCTGGACACGCTGTTTGCTTGCGGAGGGAACTCCGGCAAACACAGCACAGATTCATCATAGTAATGACTGCTTAGCACCAACGATGCAGAGAGAAAATGTACTTTTAGCACCGTGGAAATCGCTGTGCAGCCCCCCAGCTGTCGGGATGTGAAAATATTCAATAACACCTCCACATAAGCATTGCCCCTATCCCCGACCTCCCATCCCCTCTCTCTCACTGACATATGTATTTCTGGGTGCCGAACGTTAAACTCCTGTGTCTTGTCCATGAGCTCCAGCCCCCGGAGGGTTCAAATGTGAGTCATGGCCACTGGCTGGTCTGATACACAATGACAGATCAGGCCTTGGGCAGACAGAACAAATGCCATCACGCCACACTCAGCTCACAGTGCTGCGGCACAAAACACAGCCATTAGCTATCTTAGTAGGCAGCTGTGTCTTAGGAGACGTATTCCAATAGAGGGAATTGGCATTTTACCACACAAATGCATCACTGGGAACTGAGAGCAATGATAAGCGTATAACTGACTATACCAAGAATTTCACTGAGGCAAGACCACATTGGAAAAATTCCACATTGTGATTTGTGACAATGCAAGGCCAAGAGACAACCTTGATGTTCTTCACCCTGAACAATCTCACTCTCAAATGAGCTAATAATGTCAAAACCAGTCATTTATTACTGCTTTTTAACAAAAAAAAAGCTATTTTCCAGATGCAAACTAAATCAATATGCTGCCAAGGGCCAACATAAGAGAAAATCTCACTGGCATATTGATGTACAAGTATGGCCTTACTCAAATACAGTCTGTCACAAGCAATATCGTCAGACTTACAATGCGAGTGTCACAGATCAGTGAAGCTGAAGAAATAACTATTTTTTCTTGCACCCATCTGTATTGTGTAACAATCTATGAAAGATACAATGAACACATGCTAGTACACTATGTGAAATCAAATGTCAAGCCGTACCAGAAAAAATAATCACCACAAACAACCACAACTTTGGACACAAAGTAATAACACAGACAAGGGAGCCTGAGACAAATTCAAGGTGTTCCGTAATTCTTCTTTGGCTACAGTGGTATTTTGTTGTCAGTTTTTACAACTGGGCCCTTGGAGGCTGTGTACAGAATTCTCTTTGATAAGGCTCAGTCAAAACCAAAGAAAACATACTTGAAGTGTTTCGTGACCACAGTTGTTGTTTAACTTTCCATTAAGAACATTCTTCACCCTCTTCCTTACTTAAATCACTTCCTGCTCATTGTGCAGGGCTTGCATGTAAAACCTGACATATAGGATGTAACAGAATCCATCAGGCATTTGTGGAGATCCTATGTTTTTTCTTTTTACGTGCTTCCCGAAACAGACTGCAGTTAGTGAGAAAGGCAGAGGTCAGGGTGCAGCAACAAAAGGAAACCAACTGTACTTTGAGTGCGACACACCTGGCAAGACTGCGTCAGACCTCTAGATGAGTGTGATTAACCCCCTGGCCTGCAAGCTTTGTTTTCTTCTAGAAGCATCTGCTCCAGGGAAGCAGCTCAGGCTGCAAGAGTTAATGTACCAGTGAAAGAAGCAGGGACAGCTGCAATCTTTGAAGATCCAGGGAGGGGGGGGATATGGGACTTCCGTGCGGCTAAGACACTGAGAGGACAACGGAAGATGGATCTGCCTGTCTTGGATCACCTTTGCCTGCTCTGTCTCAAGAAGACAGCAAGACATTTGTAACAAAAACATGTCAACCATGGAGGGACGGGAACTTGTAAATAAGACATTAACCTCTGTGTTTACGAAGAAGCAATGTGTGTTTTTCATTGCAAAGTGCCTTTCCATTGCAGTGCAAAGTACTGCAGCACAGCTCGTTCTAAGGGTTGGGCAGGGGTGGCGAGGCAAAGAGTAATAAAGCGTGCCAGTTTCTTTCTAGGGATAAAAATATTAAATCTTTACGTTTTCAGAGATGGGGCCCATTTTCATTTTTCATTGCTTCCTCTTCCTCTCTAAGCAACTTGAGAGGATAAAAAAATGTTTCTGGCTAGGATATCTGTGCCAAGGAAATCAATCAATTAGCTATAAGCGCTGAGATAAGTCGCTTTCTCATTATGTGGAAGGGAGCTGCACACTGATGTTGCGGAGTGCACTTACTTGTGCACACAATGAGGTCAGCACGTGACCCCTCTCCAGTGCTGGGTACAAATACATCCCTTCTGCAGCGCTCTGGGCAAAGCGTTAAGGACCATCTGAGTGAATCCCTAACATGATGCCATCCTGACACATCGCGTTGGAAAACACAGGCCGCTGCGTGTGCATGTGTGTTGCTAAAAATACTTCTGCACATGCAAGCACACTCTGGAGGATTGGATCGCATCGTACTACCTCGCTGTTGTGTGTTTGTGTATGTGAGGCGACTTTGCATGCCTGCACACACACTGCATTGTAATGCATGAGTTGAAGTCATGGTGCCTGAGCACATTCAGTCTCTTAAATATATTCATTTCCTCCAGTATTTAAAACATATAATAGAAGGGGGAGGAGCAAACAGCTTTCTACTAATAAATCACCGCCTCCTTGCAAAAAGGTTACATGTTTCTAACTGCTGTCTTTTATTCATCTTGGTGGGATTTTTCCCTGCTCCACCTTTGATTTATTGCACATCAACTGGCCCTTGAGTTTTTGAGGTCTCGTTGATTCATAGGAGGCTGACAGTTCCTGACAGTCTCCTATAAATATTAGACATAAATCTAAGGTTCAAGTCACAGTGGTGAACAATCTGAAGAATATTTATCATGTAAATTCAATTAGTACTCTGAATAAACTAGTACATCTCAGCCACCCACCTAACGGCAAATGGTGTTTCAGTTGTATCTTCAAAAGCTCTGTGAAAGAAACTGCATCAAAATATGTACATTAATTCAGTGTGCAGCTTTTAATTTTTAATTAAACCTTTGTTTAACCAGGGAAATCAGCTGAGAACAAAATGTGATTTACAATAATGACTTGGCAATTTTAAAAAAGGCAAAATGCAGCCCGAATATTCAGGCAGCCCAACCTGGGGGAGCAAGTTTTAGACTCCTGCAAAGATTGAGAAATAATCAACAATTATGTGGATTCAAATAAACCTGCATTATCATGAAACAGTAATGCCTGTAATCCTCTCGTTATTCATAAAGTCTGCTTTCACATCGACTGCATGAAAATCAGCACGGTCTACATCCAGACGAGCTAAACAAATGAGTCTACACATGCAGCACAAAGGGCTTATTCATGCCTAGGAGATCCTGATCCTGCTACCCAACCTTAAAATGCCTTTAATTCAACATATAACACATCCTTTAATGGTAGTTTTCATTGGCTCTCTTCTTAAATTCTTGCAGGCCTTTCAAATTTAAGAAAAAAAAAACAAGCAGATGAGAAATCTGTTCAAGGTGTGTGGGAAGGCAAAGCTCAAAGGCACAATGATAAGTCTTTCATTTCTGGCTTTTGTTTATCACACAGGTAATTTTAAAAGGATATAATTTATTATTCAAACTGAATTTGCAGAACACAGAGTCTTGGCTGTGCTTAGTTTTAGAGACACTCTTTGTGTAAATGTTAAATAAACCAGACCTTTGATCCGGGGATTACCTTGCAAATGCATGACTGTCGTTCCCATACTAAATAGAGAGGTCCTCCACAATAGGCCTATACTATTACACTATCACACGGATGAGTATTTTGTGCGGCGCTTTATGAGTGCAAAACTGCTAATCCACCCATGACGTTTCCATTTTTCCAAGCATAATACCACTCGCTTTCAGTTACTTAACAGCCCCCTTTCCTTTGCATATGATGCGGCTTCACAGCAGTCTGTACTTCACCACTTCCTCCTGCTGTGACTGTTATGAACATTTGCTTTGATCTTGTGGTAATTGTGATTGAAGATACCTAATTTTGCTAAAGTGTTTTCAAGATTGTTTTATTTATTTATTTTTTACAATTTGTTGTGTTTATCTTCTGCAAAAATTGCAGCCACCAGCAATGATTGTGAGTCAGAGGGCAATGTTTTGTTGATTTGGAGTTGATGCACTGCAGAGGAATTATGAAAATGCCAGCTTTTGTGCACTGATAGGTGCAAATGTTGCCAATTTTGTTTTGTATTTATGAATGAATGCTGTAAATTCCTAGAGGGACTTGTAAGACTGCAGTCTCTCCAATTATTTGTAGGATACATCCTTGAAATACAAGCATAGCTTGGGAAATGGCCTGATTTTCACACTATATGAACATGTTGTCACTATTCATAATATGCAAGAGGAAACACATCAACAAATACACCAGGGTTCACTGCCCTGATGTGTCTATGTTAGGGCTTACTGCAAGTTATAAAAACCAAGAAGGTACAAACAGGCAGGCCAAGTCAATTATCCCATACAATCAAATAAAGAAGACCATTGAAGTGTGTATGCCTGAACAAACTGCAATGTCTTAATCTTTGTGGTAAGTAGTTGTATTCTCAGATGGCAACAAGTTTCTGCTTGATGGATTCTCTGAGCTCAAAGCGTGAAAAGCAGTTGTGGATGTCAAGATTCCCCTGACACTCATTCACCGATGATCAATTTCCCATCCTCCATCCCCTGGCCTGCCCTCACACATCAGCATCAATCCAACACAAGTAAATACAGTGAGTGGCTTAATGCATTTTCCTCTCCAGGGATTCCGCAGACCAAAATGGCATCGGAAGGGTAAATAAATAAATATTCTGTTGAGTGGTGGAGTGGATTGCATTCTGTCGAACAGCGAGCAACCTTTCTTCCCCACTCCTGTCCATAAAAAGTGAATGAAACTCTTTTCAGTGTAGGCCTCTGAGCATAAACAGCCACGGACACAGCTGCAATAGAGAGTCTGGAGTCGGATGATACTAAAAGTAGTGATAAAGCCCGGTTCAAATAAGGAGAGGGGAGGCAGGCTTGTTAAACAAATCAAAAGACACCACTGTTGAGTCAGCATGTGCACTTAAAGAGGGGTAATTAAGAGTCCTCTTTTAGCGTGGCCTCCATTCAAACTGCAATCAGGAGTTTGGCACAACAAGGGCTATGAAAATCACTTGAGCTAACTAGGTCCATCCACAGTACTCCACCATGACATAATCCTTTGGAACGAAAGTTTATTTCCCATCACTGCATCAGCCCATGCCAAGCTAAAAATGTGCTGCTCCTCAGACAATGGCAGGAGGGACAAACAAAACAAGATCCAACCCAGTTTAAGGGGCATATGTTGGTCAGAGTGGCTAGATGAAACTTCACTTGGTCACTCGCTCATAGCATAACATCATGCGATTTGATTAATCTCTCCAAGCGCATAATCTAGTGTGCTGCCCACAGAGCACAGCAGTTCTCATCCCACCTCTGCACAGCAGCAGCTGGATAAGCTGTGATAGGACGAAGGGCATGGTAGCAAATACAACACATCCAGCGCCTGACATCGTGACCTTGACTGGAGAGCAAGCTGACAGGCGGGCCCTCTCTATCTTTTCACACTGCCGAAAAAGGGCCCGGTCCAATTACAGGCACCGGGTACACTGTCTTGTTAACTTCAGCTCTCACTGTACATTTGGGCAGCTCAGAGATCAAGCACTCGCTGGAGTTTAAAACTGACAGAGCTACCTTTTCTGCTGTCACAGCCTCCCGTGTTTCTCTGTCACTGGCGGGTGATGGAGGAGCAAAATAAGATGTCTGAAGCATCTATGCAGATAGTGATGGCATCAAAGGCAATGGCTGCTGACAGCCCATGCAGGAGGTCTGACTCTTGTTAAAGCAATCGAGTAGAGACACACTGTAAGTCAGGCGCCACATTGTAGTGGAATTTCATGGCATGAGATGTACACCCGCCACCATGGTGCAGTTGGTCTGCCATGACATGTTGACTGCATTTCTAGACACTCTAACACTTCCAAGAGCTACCGGTAGCCTGCAACAACGCCGTTGGAAAACTCACATAGGCCTCACTGCAATAAGAGTGTTGAATTAATGCGCTCATTAATTGAAGCTGAACGCTGAAAAGTATTTGACAACAATTTGGATAATTTATTAACCATTCAAGTCATTCATTTGGCTGGAAAATACTGGAAGGTTTTCGCTGTACAATCCTTTTCAACTGTCTGTTGCAATATTTCATCCTGGGCATTCCTCTTCTTTTTCTTTTTCAGATAAAATAAAATAAAAACCCAATTTCTTATCTAGAATTAAATTAAACATGTCAATGTCCTGTGGCTTTTCACTGAACCCTAAAGTGGAAATGGTTCCAGCTCAGCCACATGGACAAGACAGCAGTTGCGTTTGATCCAAACTCCACCAGATTACTAATGAGGTATTGACCTATAAATGGCACTTCAGAAATGACGGCTACCAATATTGACCTTTAAATGTGGAGTAAATATAAAGAGTGTCTCCCAAAGCTCAGCACAGTGCATGTGCCAGAGGTCAATACCAAGACTTCATCAGAGCCATTAAGTAAAACATTCTCCTGGAATAAAAAGCCACATTTGTGGCCAAATGATCCCATGGACTAGACGTGGGATATCTGAATGTTTAAACAACACACAGGGCAGGCTTGATGCAAGTGCAGCTGACAGACTGAGGAGAAAGGGGCGACCTAGCAGTGCAGACCACAGCTCTGAAATACGCCTGAGTGTTAATTGGAAACACAGCACAACTGCTTCCTCACTGAGGCGTGTCATTGGAAAGGAAATAAGTAGGAGCAGCAAAATATACAAAGACACTCATGAGGATAAAGGAACACAGCTCAATGTGATCAGAGCAGGCAGATGAGACGACGCTAAATACACATCTGACTGCGGCGGCACAGTAATCTGAGCACAGACAAATAGCCATTTGTCTAAAAATGCCCTCATAGCAAAAATGGAATGTGTAATTTGAAATAGTCAGAGAACTTTTTTCCCCCTCTGGACACTTGAGAAATATGAAAAACCATGCAAAAACATATGATGAAACTTTTTCATTTGTATTCAAGTTTACTATTGGTGTCAGATAAAATCCATTTAATTCCACGTTGATTCATTTTCATGTCTCAGGCTGAACTGAAATACTGAATGTTCAGTGCAACTTGGGTTCAGGGGAACATGAAAATCAGATTTTGTGGAGATGCATGTTTTTTTTGGTTTATATATTTTTTCTTTTTTTAAAGCATTGGGAGGATTTGGCAGCATCTGTTTCAGATGGATCTTACAGGTGTACTATTGCACTGTCAGATGATACTGTTCTGGTGCCCCTATGACTGTCCAACACCCTACCCCCATTCCCTGACCTCTATTTCCCTGTTGGTCAGTCCACAGCAAATCCGAAAAGCCTCCCAGCATCTCCATGGCGACGGGCCTCAGTCGAGCAGATGGCCTCAGTGTGCCGCGCGGCAATTAAAGAGGGAGCGACGGGCAGGGAAAAGAAAGTGGGTCAGGATCGAGGGGGAGCAGGGCCGGCAACGTGAAGCTGCCTCTGCCTCGGGCCTGCGCACAGACGTATGCATTTGCACACTTGGTGACGTGCACAGACACACACACACACACACACACAAACAATGCGTGTGTTTATGCCTCAGTGCACTTCTTCCTGGGTCTTCCCGGCAAAAACAAACACCCACCCCATACTGGTCACAAAGCATCAGCAGTGTGTGAGTGAAAGGAGGGGGTTAGGAGGAAGACCGGGGAAGTGCAGCGCATATCAAAAACCCGCCCCTGAATCTCACACACACCAAATCTCTCCAATGGTGAGAGGTCAGAGAAACTTCCACCAAATTACATGGGTAAATCCCACCACCCAATCAATAGGATTAACCCCTTGAAATCCTGTATAACCACGTACAGAATCAGCCCTGTGTTATTTGGATTACTTCCACTGGAGCGCCACTTACTCTAGCAGGAATCCCTTCTTTTCTTCTTTTTTTTCCCAGCTTAAGCAAAATTTCATAAAACAGCGGGGATGAAACACACCCTTGACGTTGCGGGGCAAATCCAATCAGTTTTATCTCCTGACTTTCATCACATACTGAGTAGTCTACTGATACATGGGACTAACATTTCATCTTGACTTGGAGTCCCTTGTTATAAAAAGATCTGATTGAGCATCTCAGTCACTCATTACTGAAATTAAAAAGGCTTTAATTAAACTCATTTGGCAGACAATATGATCTTCGGCACATTATGGAGTTGTTAATTTAATTTACCGTCTTATGTGTCATAATATTCTTACAATTATGCAACAGGCAGCCCCGTTTGTTTGAAGATAGCTTTAATGGAGAATGTAAGTTGGTTTTGGGGGGTCTACTGGCTTCCCGCATTGACATAGAAAAAAGGCCTAATGAGCTGGAAAAAATTGAATGAACTTTTATTTGCACAAGTCCTTTCTTCCAGCAAGCAGCCCCAATGTGCCTACACAGAACTTCAGCCAAGAACACCATTTTCAAGGCAAAGTGGAATCACCCTTGGAACATTTCCTCATTCACAAGCAGCACAACCTTCTGCAAACTCCCATCCCCCGCAGGGTCGACATGTAAATCTCCAGTTCCCAGTTTCCTCTTTACATTTCAGCTGTTATTTTCCCTCGCATTCACAATTTAGAAAGAAAGGTACAATCCTTAAGCCCATTCTGCAGACCAATTTAAAACTTGGCATCCTGAAGGGCATGAGTCTGCAGGCTGTAAGGGGGAAGGTATTTTAATAGTTTTGCTGCGGTATTAAACAGCCCGTATATCAAGTTTCTCACTCCAACATTTGTTCCTCTTTAGCTCCTACTCTCAATTTGATAATGCTGACAAGAGTACCGGGATCAACTACAAGTTCCTGCATCCATCAAATGAATATTTACGATGCTTGCGCTTTATGTGAACAGAACATATGGTTTAAGTGGGAGAAAAAAAATCAACTCACACACATGGATAAAGGCAGGAAAATACACTTTCCACTCTCGGTCTTTATCTGTGAGACTATGAGCTATGTGGGAGCAGGGTCAGGGAGTGGGTGTTCTTGTGGCCATTTATATCTACATAACTTATCATCATAGAATTGCTGTAACTCATATATTCGACAAGTGGGCGGGAGTGAGGGACCCCTGACCCCTAACCTTCTGTTTCTCTGGCCTGACGTGACATTTGGCATCTTCATGGCTCAACTGACAATTGCTGTGAACTACAAAATGGCCCTGCGTGATTCCTTTACTGTTATCAAAGCCCTCTCCAGATTCCTGACTGGTTAATTCCACTTGCAGTCCCGTAGCCAAGCAAAGACATGTGCTGCCAGAGTGGAAGCTCCCATGTGGAAACCCCTAGCAAAGTTATTCAGCTGGAAGAGGTAAGAAGAAGTGAGGAGGAGGAGGAGGATGAGAGGAGAAGAAGAGAGGTAGGTGGGGGGGCACAGCAGACATTTTATATGCAACTATTCTGCTTTAGAAATGATTATAGCTTCAGGGGAAATAGTAGAAAGTAACCCAGACAAAATGTCAATGCTGAGTAGTAGTCAGATCGCGGACAACTATGACCTGGATTATTCCTTTTTGAAATGTTTCAAACTGAACCACAGCTCAAGCTTAACTTTAGTCCTACAGTTACGGTGACAGTCTCTCCCGCACACAAACCCTGTTTTTGAGTTGCCATGCGCTGCTGCAGCAGGAACATCAGTGAACATCTGGAAATGTGATCATTCAGTCGGACACTTTTAAGAACAATGCTCACCAGAGGGGGTTATTCCTCTCTCCAAAAACAAGAAAAGGGTGTAGATGAAAAACAACTGCAAACGAAACACAACCTGTGGAAAATAACAGAACCTGACTAGTATCACTACAAATACCGGTGTTGCCGTATGTTGACAAAGAAACTGCAATGCAATATACTGCAGCAATGGCTAGTTTAAGGTGCTGCATTTTTACTTTTGTTTTTGAGTTTATTATGCATTTTTCAGCTATTGTCATATTTCTTTAAGTGATTCTACCTCAGGTGCATCTTTTATTTGATTTTTTTTCTTCTTTTTTTATACAACCATTATCCATTGATATACAGTATAGTTAAATTAACTCATAATTCATATTCAAACATAAATCAACCACAACGACAGATTGGTTAGGCTCTCAAAGAAACAAAAGATGGCTGGGCACCAACAGGTAAAACAGAGGATACTGGTGAGGAAGACCTGCTGACAACATGCATTAGAGATACAGCAGCCATCCTTTGATAGAGACCAAAGATGTGTGGGGGGTTCTATATATGCACATCTTCTATTCATGGGCATGAGACCCTATGGCTCATGTTTGTATAAGCTGCATGCTTCTAATAAATGTGAGATATGGAAGGACCATGAGGGGTTTGCTGGCCTTGTTCTCTTCCTCTTTCTGGCGTGTGGTGTGTTATCTAAATGCAGCACACTAAATAATAAATACAAGTAAATACATGTGCATGGTGTAAATGGGGAAGTGGCCTGACTTTTGGACCCCACTGTAGTTTAAGCACAGCACAACCATACCCTACAGCTTTGCTTTTTATGCATACAAGTCAATAGTGTAAATGGGTGCAGTGCTAACAGACTCGTTCTGTTGCAGCTCGAGATAAAGGGATAAACAGAAGCTCTTTCTGCGCTATGAGGTCGGGCTGGTGGTTAGATTGCTCTCTCACTCACCCTCCCACCTCTTTTTCACACACATCCTAGTAGAAATCTACTGGTAACTCCAAGCTCTGCAATGCCATTTTTAGGGGGCTTTCACACCTACCTCCTTTGGTCCGGACTTTCGGACTTTCCAGATAGTTCGGATCAAATTGACAGGTGTGAAGCTCCCCCGGACCACGGTCCGGACTAAAGACCGAGTCTTTGGTCCAGCCTCAGGAGGTGGTCTCGGTCCGGACTATCCTGGACCAAGGTCCGCTGCTGCGTAGTGTGAAAGCATTTTTTTGGAAGGTTCGAACTATCAGACCAAATACAGGAAGTCACGTCAGATTCGCTCGTGCCGAAAAAAGTAATTAACAGAAAAAAAGGAAAGAGGAGCCGCGGCAACACTTGGGGAGAAGAGATCATATTATATCCAGATTTGGTCAGAGGGATGGGTGTGTCAGTGTAGGCTACACTTGTAAACGTTTACACGGAATTAAACAGTAGAGTGTTTAATATAAATCCCTAAATGATACATGCATTTTTTTTTATATGGCCTATTCTTTTATACATTGACACAAATATTTTTTTTTCCGCCGAAAAAAGTCTGAAAAAGACGGATATTTATCAGCGGGTGACACCAAACAACGTCTGCACACTTGTCGGCCCAGCAAGTCAGAGCTTTTACTTCTCTCACACACACACAAGTGACCTGGAGAGATGCAGCCGCATCTGACAGGAGGATCGCGTGTGTGCCCTCCACTACACAAAACAGCTGATCGCTGCTGCTCTCATCAATGAGAGCATTTTCGCTGCGGCACGACCCTCTTTTTTCTCTCCTTTCATCAGCTCCAAACTCACTCTTCTGCACCGCGATTACAAACCACAGCGTGCTTTCCAGCAATATATATATTTACACATATTTTTATTTTATTTTTTTCAGAGCACTGTCTATGCGCTAATGTCAGACGCACGCTCATCCACAAGCGAATCACTGACCATTATAAGCAGGCGCAGCCCTTGCAGGTAATGACGACATGACGTCGGTAGATCCTTTAGTCCGCTGGCATAATAGCAGTGTGAAAGCGAACTTTACTGGACTATATGGAAACAATGTAACAAAAAAATAATAATAAGTCCGGACCTTGGTCCGGACTATTAGGTGTGAAAGCGAGAAGACACACAGGAAGGAGGCGGGGGCATTTGGCACACCTGACTTTCTTCTTTTTTTTTAAGTATATTTTTGGGGCTTTTTCACCTTTAATGGACAGGACATTTGAGAGAGAGACAGGAAATGGGAGGCAGAGAGAGGGGGAATGACATGCAGGATAGGGCTGCTCGACGTGGGATTCGAACCGGGGCCGCCTGTAGTGAGGACTGTAGCCTCAATACATGGGGCGTGTGCTCTACCAACTGAGCTAAACACCACCCCGGCACACCTGACTTTCTGAAAACAATGCAACATCACAGTGAAACTCAGCCAGGCATGAAACTGGGGAATCAATAGCAGACAACATTAGTTGCTTTGGTATAGACCTCACTAACAAAATGGAAGGATCAATGCCAAACTGTAGGCCATCCCTGTGTTCACATTCATTTCTCGCATGCAAAGTTGATCCGTGTGTGCATTAAAAAAAACCAGGCAAAAAAAAAAGAAGAATTTCTCATACTCATGCGGGTTGACCTCAATCTCACTATAATGACAAGCACTGGGAAACTATCGCGTCAGCCAAAGAGCAGGTGGAGTGAAGAAATAATAGCTGAAATATTCTGAGAAATGCTCACACATAAGCAATTGAAGTCCTTTTGAACTAGGCAATTATCTTTAAAGACGATCACAGCGGGGGAACGTTGCAAACACAAACGAAAGACGCCCACAGTGAAATATGACAGACACAGAGCTGACCTGTTATCAGTCATATTTTGCGAGTCTGTCTGCGCAGGACGAGGGCACTAAGGAGCTTTGCACCAAGCTGCAGCACACTGGGAGCTTAGCTATATGTCAGAGAGAATAAATAAACCTGTGTTTGTGTTTTCTAAGCAGCCCCCCCCCCCCCTCCCTCATAGCACCACCGCTACCGCTGCGGCTGCCCCCCACACCGCACCCACCCCCCGCCTTCACCCACTCCCATTTACAACCATGCTGTTGCTTTGAAGCACAGTCAGCTCCCGGAGAGATATCAGTGCGGAATATTAAATGAGTGAACACCATCACTCATTAAAAAGGGAAACATTTCATGAAACAAACCCCCTTTTGTATCAAGTGCTAACCAAGCCGACTCTCAGCACGCAACCGTCCTCAAAGGCAGAGCGAGGAAAGGGGGGAGGAAGAAACAGAGGTGGGGAAAGGGGGGGGGGGGGTACCTAAGTTTGTTGAAAATAAAGGAGAAAAATGTGAAGTTCTGGCAGGAGATCAGCTCTGAGCCTCGCAAAAAGCCCACGTGCTGTGTCACAATGACAGAAATTTCGATTGTACTTTGATTCCAAAAATTTCTGTTTGATTGAAGCCTCTGCAGATTTTTCAGAAATGTTCGATTTTTTTTCACACGAATGTGTTCTGCAAGGTTATATTCCATTTCAGCTTCACCCCTGGAGGGTATTTATCAGTGGATGGCATGTGCAGTGGATGAGCTGGAAGGATGGTAATGGGATTGACAGAAATGGTTTTTGAAGGCGGTGCGGATGTTTTCAGTCAGAAGTGAGAGACACTTTGTGCTAATATTCAGTGTCTTATATGTTGACCCTTTTGAGGTCACGCATTTTTGAAGAAATGTCAGAATTTTCATGAGTATTTGCTCTTGGCTGGCTGGAAAAGACATGCAGTTAGAAGGTAGTGTCAAAAACACAAGGAATCTCAAATAAAACGCCTCTTCCATATCCTCAAGGCAGGAAGAAAAAAGAAAGTCAAGTAGGCATTAAAGGCTTTGAAAAAATTATTCATGCACTTACCATCATCACTGGGCAATTTAATTATATTACTCATTAACAGCTGAATTATTTAATAGTGTCAAAGGACAACATATTTAACAGAAAGCCTGTACTTTTGCAGTTCATATAGCAGCTGATATATTGGTCTGACCCCAGGCAGTGAGAGGCTGAGATGCAGGCCAGCTCTTATCAACAGACTGCACAAGTCAGCGCACAGTTCAACTGAGTCAAACATGGTACAGAAAACATGGAAACAGCACCAACTGGTCCATCACGCCTTGAAATGAACAACCACTCGAGACTAGGACCATGAAAAACAGAAGAAAAAAAACAGAAGCACATAGTCGGCGTAACTTAGCCTTAAAGTTGATTCTGACTTAGCCAGTCAGGTGAAATTCACTACACATCTCAGTAACTCTGCTTAATGTTTTTTTCTGCAGCACTGGTATCAGGTCAGATCTCTACTGCCACAACAGACTTGAATCTCCACCTTGGAGGATCCATCCCCCTCTTTCATCCTCAGACTCAGCAGGTCATTCACTGGAGGGTTATCAGGACTTCTTTGCTCCTTAATGGAGGCACATCAGCACAGCTGCCTGTTGTAAACTGATGTGTTCAGGCAGTTACATAGGAGGACAAAAGGGGGGTTGGAGCTGCACTCATCAGATCTTCTTTGGCGCACAGCTTTAGTGGGAAGACCAGGAATTCTCCATTCTCTCAATCCCAGATCAGTCTATGACTAAGTGCCACAGTTGTAAACGCAGACACAATGAGTAAAGAATGGTATTCTCATATGCTTTTTTTTCTTTTTAAGTAGAAAATAAAAGATGACTCCACAAGAGACATTAAAAGGCTGTATTCCCTTCACACCCGCTCTCTGAAATACAGACACTGAAGCAGTTTCTGCAAATAAATAAATATGATTTCTTTCAACTGAAATGACTGATTACAGGTAGTAACTATAGTAACTGCTCACTGAGGGAAAAATAGAGCAAAGTAACTCTACAAGATATTGGCAAGCCAAGATGGTGTCACATGAAAACAGTGCAGACTGTTAAAATCCCTCCAACATGCGAGAATATTTACTTTTTCTTGGTATAAGATTTACATCAACTCAGGAACCATAATAAGCCAATTCTCAGATGCTGTAACAGCTATCTGACAAACGCAAAGGAGAAATATGGAACAAGTGTAGTCAGTCAATGCTATTCTCATGTTAGAGAGCAGCGCAGGAATTTAACCATTTAATCCCTTGACAAGGATTGGCTAAATAGAAAGAAAAAGACTTGACAGATTAATGCCAAATCAGAAACACTCAGGGCATGATTTGATCCCCCTTATTGATTTCCTTTTCCCTTACTCTGCTGATTCTGCGATTTGAGTTGAAACAGAGAAGAATTTCAAGGGTTTAAAGCATAAAATTGTAGCTGCAGCCTGCTGATAAACGTGTTCTCCATCCTGATCCAACGTGGTGACTGTGTGGTGTGAGGAAGGCAAAGGAACAGGAGGGGACATCTAACACACACTACACACCAAAATAACAACTGAATCGAAACAGTGCATGTTGTACTAAAGTGCATGCTCCGACAAAACAAGCTCTCTGGTGGTAACCTTAGACGGCCTGTGTCTGGGACAAACATCACCTGTTATGTGACTAACCTTCTCTAATACCTAAAATAACCTCTTTTGGTGACAGGGTATCATATCCTAATAATTTGCATCATCACAGAGATGTAGATGAGCCATAAGCTCCCCATTCAAAGCCTTAAAATACTGTATGTAATCACTCATATTATTACTATAATCAAGCATATGAAACTATGGACAAACGGAGAAATGAACTTAATTCAACATTCACTCAGTTTTTAATAGTATTTGTGCAGTCTTCCGCGCACGGCAAATGCTCCAGTTCATCATAAGTATTCCATTATTTAGGTTCAGTGCGTATTGTCATGTTTTATTCAGTTATTATGGGATATGCAAAGGCCACAGGGTTTGGAAATGTACATCAGGAACTTACAAAGGAAGCAGTGAATATGTGCCTCTGGATTAACTGTTGTGGCGTATGGAACAAAAGTCAGCTAATTTAAATATTTTCCTAATGACAAGAAAAGAAATCACTTGTTTGAGAGCCGCTCCTGAAATTAATGAGGGGTCGATCCATTTCCAGGATCATAGCACACAACAGAAACTATGCTCCACAGTGACGGTTCACACAATGTTTGGAGAAGGATTTGCTAAAGAGCCGACAGCACAACCACAATGAGCTAAATGCTCAGAGAGATGAAGTTTGAGTGGCCAAGTGCCTCCATTAGTTCCTATGGCAAAAGCGAAGCTTAATCTCCTGTCAGCTCCCCTCATGCTAGTCTCCCAGGACTCGGAGCTCTCTCTCCCATCCATCACCTCAGCAGGGACCAAACGGAGACTCCCCAAAGGAGTGAGGATCAGAGCAATTTGCATTCACACTCTAACCATCAAGGCCCAACAATCCCGTAGCGACTCTCTCCATTTCCTGATATCAGAGCTGTCATCCAAATGAAATACAAAACTGTTCGGACTGCCAATTACAGTTTTCTTCAAAAAGAGAGAAGAACAAATGAGAAAAAGTCAAAATGCTAATTACAGTGTTCCAAAGTGGCAGCAGCTTTCCTCCCATGACCCATCAGAGGAGACATATTCCTACTGCTGCTTTCACGTCACACATCTATTTCAGCACTATTTGTGAGCACGCATGCATATTGTCCTCACACCCCCTCCTTCAGTCAGTCAGTCAGTCAATCCAGCTGAAGTGTGTGACATTTCATACACAAAGGCCGACTTCAATTTGCCTCAGATGAGTCTGAAAAACAAATACACACTGCAGCAGCCCAGCATGTGACCGTTTGTCTCCAGTCAAAAATGAACTGTCGTGTGTCAGACTTCAGTGACGAGCATGTGCATAGAAATCAGACGGTTAGCTGTGTAATTAACCCTAAAGTCAAAACAATAAAACCGTCCATCAAAAAGGAAAACTGGAAACGTCCCCCCGTGGTTTACACATTACTCAGGAGGCATCACGTGAGCATCAAACCGCAAATAAAACACACGTGACGGACAGCGATGCACAACATAATGCAGCAGTGTTGTGATATTACTCAGGAAACATACTACTGAAAATTCAGGAAAGGCATACGTGAGAGACTGCATGAAATGACTGACAGTGCTGAACAACAGGGGTCTGCAGCAGAGTGATTTTGCCTTGCATGGGGCCAAGTTATTACAAAGACTATAATTCAACGCTACACAATTTCCAAGCCCAAATTATTAGTACATTCAGAGTTGATGCTCGTCCACCATTCAGCATTCATTTCCCAAATGTTTAATCCAGCTAAGATGAAGAATTAGAGCTGGAAAATCTCCTTATCCCACCGCTGAGAGTGATATCTATATGGGCTTGTACAGCACCAGGACCCCAGAATGGAGCCAAGCCATAAACAACCACCTGGTTGATAACTCAATTCACACTCAATTAAATATCAGTCTGGAGACCCGGTGCTAATATAAGAAAGTGGGACCAGAACTGCTGTGGTTATTCACTGATCCATTATTCGCAATGTTCCTTTTATTTGATAATCTATTTGGCAAGCATCTTGGAATGTTTTCTGTTTATGAATTTGGCACTCTTGTGTTTTCTACAAATGGTTATTACCATGACAGGAACAAATGGTTTTCCCTGATGGATAACTGCAGCAGGGTTTGCTGCTACTTGCATTTGTTAGGGCCATTCCCACTTGTTTGTGCTTGGGTAATGAGGGAAGAGTCTGGAACATGTTGTATATCAATTAGACCATCAAAGACAGTGGGCATTTATGGCTGCACCCTTTAACCTCAGGGTGAAAGACCAAATTCTTGTTTTTGCATGTCAAAAGAAATGCTTCCAAACAACTGCTCAAATAAAACGATTTCCAGGCCCTTCCCTTCATGCTGATGTCTGAAAGAGTGAATTATGGTGTCTTTTTGGGTTTGAATAAACCACAACAATAAAAAAAAAGAAAAATAAATTTGAGTGTAGTGTATTTGTACAGGGTTTAATTGGACTTAAAAAAAACACCTTGTGCTTTTCTCAAATAAGACATTTTCCAGGGGCCTTTAAGTGCAATTTTTGAGACATTTTCCACTCCCTTGATTGAACAGCTTCAAAAGATTTCCTCCATGAATTCCAAGGGAACCAGTTAATCCTGATCTTCTCCACAAGCAAAGGGATCATCTCAATGTAAATCAGACAGGGCTTTTGATCAAAGTATTCAATCAGTCTTGAACACATGACGGCATAAGGAGCCTCGCTACGAACAAGGTCAACATCTTAGTTGTTCCTGAGCTCGAAGCAAGTGTAAAAAAAAAAAAAAAAAAAAGAAGCTCAGATGTGTCTAAATATCCAACTAGAAAAGGCTTTTTATATTTATTAGACGTAGATTTAAGGCTCAGCACAGTGTGTTCACTATACATTCTGCAGTCTGTCAGAGCCAGGAAACGACAACATCACTGCCTTTAAAAACCCGATCTGATATTTCTTGACCACACTTGACCCTCTTCAATTCCTGACTTAAAATAGGGGTGCCAGGCAGAGTTTACTAGTGCAAGATGTAAACAAACCAGTAAATTTTTGGCTAAGCCTCAAAAGCTCCCTCTGCCTAATGGCCCACAGACACTAACAGGCGTGTATACACATGCTGTTTTGTTATTGGCTTGTTTTGTTTTCCAATTAGAAGGTTGTCAATATAACCAGGATGATGATGTGCCTTCCAATAACAGCCAAATACACTTATTAAGCATGTGTTAAATACTTGGGTCCTCTTTGGGAGGCTTTGATATAAGGGGGATCAATGTCAAATTATCACTCTGTTTATCAACCACCACTGCCTCCCTCAACTCGTCATCCTCCTCCCCAAGCGCGCGCACACACACACACACACACACACACACACACACACACACACACACACACACACACACACACATACTCTGACTTTTATTATGTATTAATCAATCAATCAATTTATTTAATGGCCATTTTAATATTATTGAGGCAAATTCCCGAAAGTAAGAGTTGAGACAAATCCTTGGAATATAAATGTAACCAAATCCTGTGTCTAAAATAGAGAATATGATTGGACATGAACGCAGATAAGGCCTCTGATTCCCTTTCACAGGGTAAAATAATAAAACACATTTATATGTATTGTGTATAGTGCTTATGTTAAACGTATATATTACAGACAGGAGCGCGGAGCATAGCAGGCCACAGGTGTCAATTATCATTCAAGAGCACACTGTGGCCCCTCGTTGCCATTACAATGGGATATTGGAGGACTTGGAGACTACTGGCCTGAACGGGTTCGCACATATCGCCATCTGCCTGCTGCCCGGGTAAGTTCATTATTTTTTTTGCAGCCAAATAAGTATTCTGCAGCCGTTTAGATGGGTAGGATTCTGGAGCAGACAACACTTTCCAATTTTCTCGCACTCATTTGCACATCTTGTTGCACAACGCAAAAGCAGGCAATTACATCGATCCACCCATTCATGCATTAATCAACTGTGTGGCATTGCAAAACATCGTGCACCGCACACGCGCGCGCGCGCACACACACACACACACACACACACACACACACACACACACACACACACACACACACACACACACACACACACACACAAGCAAATGAGTTATGACAAAATAAGGCACATCTATCTCCCTGCTGGAGTCTAATTCTGCGGCTTACCTTGGATGTGCAGCGCCAACAGGAGTATCCATATCCCCACACACATCGCCATGGTGCCTCAACTATCCGGATCTTCTCTGGAAAGAGTGGATGGATAGGACTCACTCGAGACGACAAAGAGCACGCATGCAACTTCTGCAAATCCCACTTCGGCGCCCCAAACTAGTCTACCTCTCTCAACGAACAGTATAGCACACTTTGGCAGAACTACAGGATCGTTGGTGCGCCTCGCCGTGCCAGAGCATCAATTTCACGTCTGCAGCAACCCCCTGGCTGGCGGAGAGTTTGCCCGAAGTAAAACCTGAGCGGATTCCCAGTCCCCACTCCAAAAGAAAGAGAAAAAAAAAACAGAGATCCAAGCGGCTGCGGAGCTGCTCTTTTATAGGTGATGGGAGTCTTTCAGGAAAACAGCGGGCGATGAGAGAAAGGAGAGTTGGGTTCTTGTCAAAGCAGCTCTTCTAGTTTAACCATCTAGCCTTTGTTGCTCCATCCACCGCAGCGGCTGCAGAACTCTCTCTCTCTCTCTCTCTCTCTCTCCCTTCTTCCAGTAGCCTATTGTGGATCAGAGGTAAAGTGGGCGGGAGGTCTTCGATCGATGCTGCGCTGGGAAGTTTCCAACACTTGGAGAGTTCCTCCGAGGGAAATGTCGCCTTCTGTCCGCAAAATTGACACAACACCTCAGAGATAATCTGCTGGCACCGTCCCCGTCTCAGTTCCTTCACAGTTCCCGGCTCTCCCTGCCTGCAGCCCGCGGCCAGCCAGGATAGATTAGATCACAACACCAGGTCGTTGCTGGAAGTTGCTGTAACTCTGGGAATAGAGGGATGCGCCCCCCCTTATTGTAGCTCGTTTTTTTTTTCTCTCTCGGATGTAATACTGTGTAGCTTTATCCTGCTCTGCACACCGCCCCGCTGATCTGCCACCACAGTGTGTTGCTGACTATCGCTGACGCTTTGGGAGAGATCGGGATCGGGTGACGTTGTGCAAAAGGGAGGAGCCTGGATTGTCCTGCAAAAAGCAAAAGCATCGCCGGGAGAGGACTACAGTACAGCAGCCCGGTAGCCTCCTGGGGAAGAAAGGAAGTGACTCACAAACTTTTCTAGCACGTCAAGGGGTCTTAAACGTGACACGTTTGGAGCCGAGGCTGATAAAACCGTGCGCAAAAGGGGGAAAAAATCAGGAGGAGAGATATAGCTAGCTCCGTCGACGAGGGAGGGGTGGGGATGTGGGGAGAGACAGAAACAGGACGTGCACAGTCATGCCTGAGTGGATTAATGCAATAGGAAACTGCTGCATGTTGAAATCTCCCCCTTATACACAAAGAGGCACCGAAACCTCTTAATAAAAAAATCTGTTTAACTAGATTCTGTTTAACTAGAAGAGGGAAATGAGAATATAAAAATTCCACTTGTGGTTACGTAGTTGTCCAGGTAAAGTCAGGACAAAACATGTTCAGAATATTTAATCTTGATAATCAGCTTGACCCCACATTTATATGTTCAAAAGAAATTAATCTCACACATAACTAAAGAAGGACACAGGGAGAGAAATACACAAACAAGAGCTGCATTTATCAGTTATTACATCATTAACTTCAGATTAGTTGAATCAGTGAGAAAGTATGTCTCCTGCGGTGTACCATCAGAGATCCCCTCAGTGACCCCTGCGGCACTCCAGACCTCATGTATACCACAAATCTAACAAATCAATCGGGTGGGGCAGTGAGAGCTAAAATATGATCCAGATAGTCATCCACCCACACTCTCACGGTGAGGTAAGGTTTGCTGATTTACAAACATGATAAGTGACACTAAAGGAGGGGTTTGTGGTAATTTTTAAAGTGAAAATGACTCACAGATTGAAATGTTTTCCTGATATCTAACTGCTATGCATGGGTATGTGTGTGCACATAGAGGAGGGGAGAGTGCTTTACCTCATAAGCCAGCTGTGAGAGCTCACTAACCATGCACAGTCCCCCGGTCTTTCTCTCTTTCCTTCCTCTTTACTCTTCAACCAGCTCATCCTCTCCACCGGAAAAACAAGCACACAGGATCAGGCATGTGATGGTGCCGCCTGAAAATGAATGGGAGGACGAATGTGATAACACTTCCCTCTTGTGGACAGTACTTCTTCAGGTGCTTACAATAGACCGGGCCCCTGCATGGTTTTTGACGTTGCAGTCCATTGTGTTATTTGGAGTTTGTGGGTTTGCATAGAGCCAAAATCATGATTTACTATCAGCAGCACAGAATTATCTGCTGAACAGCAAGAGAAATTACCTGGCATGACAAACGAGAACTGGGCCAATTGGTTATTAGGGTCAGTGTGGTGTTTGGTGCACTGCAACATAAATCACGCTGTATAAAAAGGAGCCCCTTGCGCGACATACTCTCTCCTTCGTGAAGGATGAGCAGTTAATAAAGAAACCTTACAACGCTGTTAAACACAGCAAAAAAAGACTACTGCATTTGTCCTGGGTGCACACTGATAAACCCTATACTTGACAGTTTGTTTTGCCAAATACAAACTGTGAGCGTTGTTCATTAATCAGCAGTGGACGCACTGGGCAGCTGCAGAGGAGTCGAAATCTCGCCACACCAACAGAGTCCAGACCCGGCCAAATCTTCCCATGCTACCTAATGGTTAGAAAACTCTGATTTGCCCCTTGACTTCCGAGCGTTAACTCTGATGCCCCCTTCATCGAGCGGCCGAGGTTGTGATTGATTTACAGGTAAGTTGATGAAATTTGATACACTCATTCTGAACTACAGCTTGTGCCAGAGCCCAAGGCAAGGCCAGAGCTGCTGTGGAGATTTAGGAACTGCCTTGCATAACGAATATCTGGAGACACATAAGGAAAAAGTAGTGATGGCTAAATTATAGAGTATGGCCAATAAACCTATCTGATGAGGGTTTTTTATTATTATTATTATTAATGTGTCAAGTAAACTGTGATCATGCATTTCACTGCAGTGAGTGAGTAATAGAGATTTTGCTGCTGTCAGTATTAGTACAGGATTTATTTCAAAGTAGAGTCAGTAATTTCTGGTTACCTGATTATTTTGGTTGCAGATAGCTGCTCTGATGCATATAAAACCTTTCACAGCAAACATGCAAAAATAGTTTCAATGTTTTTCAGGCACCATTTGACCTGTAAAGAAAGAGAAATATAACTTCAATTTCAAAACATTTCCTTTTATTGTGTGATCGTGTCACTGTGATCTTATTTCTTAGTTTAGATTTCCTCTCATGTTTCAGAATTGATCTCCAGGCGGACACACTTCCTGATTTAAAGCTTCTTATTCACAATTTCATGGCAAACAAATGGAAGGAAAATCTAATTCTTTACACTCCCATTAAACTCAAGCCCATTTTTTAAAACTGTGAAGCCACACAGAAAGAAATGATTCACTTACATTACGTCAAGTATAAATAACTCTGTCTAAGCTGCTTCGGTCCCAAATTTTTGTCATCACCTCAGCCGGTAATGCAAATGTTGATTCGTACACAACATTTGTTGCATTGGCGATCTCACGTAAATTGTTACAAACTTGCAATTGTGCGCACAAGATTTATGGCAGAACTCTGGCAAAGTGCTGATGAGCGAAACAGAATCCAGGTTTTCAGCAGTCCAGAATAGCATGAAATCTGAATTGGGACCAACCCAAGTCTGCCTCCCTGGAGAGCAGACAAGTCTTTTGATCCAAAACTGTTAGTTTCCCTGGCCTGAAAAAACATTTGATAGAGAAATCTGTGTCCTACAAAAAAACAAAACAGCCTCTCCAGTGTCTGCAATTCCTTCAGAATGAAGACAGATCAGCAGTGTTACATTAAATTTAACACTGACATCTTAACATATGGAGATGTTACATTATACTGTATGTTACCAAAAACCTGGCCTCCTCTGACAAGAAGCAGACTTCACCCCGAGCACAGGAACTAACATCTGGAAACAGCAAACAAACAAATAAGGCTGTTGTCCAGCATTTACTACAGTGCAATTACATTGTAGCAAACCAATTACTGGCTATTTAACTTAATGACTTGATACAGTAAATGGTAATCGTTTTACCAGCCAGACTTATGTTGATAATGATTTCAAATCTGCATTCTCCATAGAGACGGCTGTAGAGTCCTTATAGACAAATTATTTCCTGATTCAATTTTCTGGTGACAACATGTTGCAAAATCTTCCAACAGTTGATTGATAGTGACACAGATGACTGTAGATAATTTGTAGATAAGTACTGTAATCTCAAGGCAGTACACATAATTCATGGTGGACATACCATAATCTTTGGTGATGTGCTCATGTTCCCAAAAACACAAACAACCAGCACAGAAGAGAAGAGAAAAGCCAAGACTGCGCTCCAAGAGGCAGCTAATCTCCTTCAGAGTGGGCAGCAAAGTCTTATCAGCCTTTTACACTGTTTATTGACAGTTTATCTTTTTTCTTCAAATATCAATCAAAGGGACAGAAATTGGCTCTGTGGCGTTACCAGCATGTGCTTCGAAATCATTGGAAGAAGAAAAGAGCAAGTCTTATAGAGTTTTACTGTCAGTAGTTTCCTGGGAAAGGATCGGGAAAGAAAAAAAATGACAAGTCATTCAACCTGTGTGCTCTCTTAGCAGCACAGTGTTGGACAGATTGCAGGGAAAATACCTCTGTTGCCAACGATAAAAATTCAAAGATGGTTTAAGAGGTTTCTAACAACGGTCATCAGTGAAGTATATATATAAGCATTGAGACCTGACCTCTGCCCATGTTCTGCACTTTAATCAAACAAATTTGCAAATGGAAACATCTGAACTCCTCTCTCCCTCATGTTCAGTATATTCAATATGTTTCGTTTAATGTCACATGCATAATTAAGTGAATCCCTTTCCCTTTTTCTTTTGCCCCTCCCAGAGTACAAAAAAGTATGTAAAAAGTATCTTTGGTATCCCAAATGAATTCTTGATTTATTGGGATTATTCAAGCATAATGCATTGCCTTCCACATTGTAGCTAAACTTATATTCACATTTCCAGGATTTTATAAAAATCAACCAGAGGAAACTTCAGTTGAAAACTTTCATTTCACCATAGGTCTTTAATTTGTAGCATGTCCTAGTAATTAGTGAACTGGTAGAGGTAAATGACTGGTGCTATTAGACTTGAGGCAGAAATATGTCCACTTATGTGTTTTATAGGGCAGGGCTGTGTTGTAAGGATCAAAATAGATGCTTAATAATGAAAAAAAAACAACCATCATATTATCGGGCCATTTTTCATTAGAAGGAAGCATATTTTGTAATAAAAGAAGAAAATATCCTCTAATCATAACAAAAGACCTTGTTACTGCAAGAAAACCTGGTGATTTTTCTTTGTCAAGCCAAATGAAATATGCTTCTGTAGTTCAGGGCTGTTTTTGTTTCATTTTAAAACCAAATCTGAAGCACAAAAATGATGGCTAACCTAAGAAATACAGCTGACGCACTGTTGCCCAGAGCATTTCAAATTGAACTACGCAGGTACTCAGTCTTTTATTTATGAATCCTGATGTGTTTCAGTTACAAGACAAGGAAAGATGGTGTACCTGGCTGCACATGTGAGCGAATATGCGTAGCTGTTGTGTGTGTATGTGAATGTGCAAGAGAGACTTTTTCCCCCCTTCAGGGAACGTTTAGGAAAATGCCACTGTTCCCAACTTAAATAGGAAATCAATCTGTAATAAATCAGCCAAAGTCACATCCTGTTACTCACTGACAACTGCAGACAAGTAAAGTAGGTAGCTGGCCACTGAGTGAATAGCTCTTCACATTATACTGCATTGGCACAGTTATAGTATCTGCAGGGATACAATTGACCTGTGTCTGCTGACTAGCTGCTACTAATGAGCGAGCATTGGCCCTAGCTTATGTGCTAATAAACAAAGAATGAGTTAGTGTGGCAGAAAGCTGAGCCAACAGACCACAACAGATCCACACACACAAAATAAAAAAGAAGCTGAAATGTGTTCAGCTGATTTCATCTTAAATATCGACTATTACATACCTGTCAAATTCTGCAAATCCAACCTATTACATTTTGTTACTGTTCTGCATTGTCTCATATTCCGAACTACACTGAACAGTTATGATTTTTCTGGCCCTTTGCTTCAGCTGAATCGGTGTAGAAAGTGTTGTGATTGCATTATCTCTGCAAACTGTGGATCCAACAGCTACATCTCGGCAAGGAGGAACTTTTGCAGTGGCAGCAGGATAAAATCTCAGCTCTTTGGATAATGAGATGTATCACATGCATGGCAGCTCTTGCTAAGTTACATGGTTTTATCTATCAACGGACTCATTTTCAAGCCACTTCAATGTCCTATAGCCCAGATAGGCTGCCTTGTTAAAATGTGGATGTTTCTGCTCTTGTACAGAAGCGGCCAGACTTCCCCTCACATGAAAAATAAATTATCATTCTGAGGGTGTTATCAGCCGTCCTTAAATCACTCATGGTTTCATAATCACAGTACCTTCCTGATGGCAATAAGCCACATTTATTTCACTCATCAGTGCTAAAAATAGACAAGATTTAGCATAACTCTTTCCTCTAAAGCCGTGGAAGGCACGTTACTGTCGTTGATGTCCGTGTGTGCCAGCCAGGGTTGATTTGCTTTCAATCCAATCAGTTCAAATTGTAAATAGAAACTGCTAATGGCTGAGTATTCATTCTGATATCTCCTGGTTCGGTATGACAACCTTTTCATGCCAAAAGCTTTTCATTTTTTTTGATATTCAAAGAATATCCACTTTGCTGAATTGATTGCTGAATGGAGAACAAATTGAATCCTGCTTTTGTGCCAGCATTCAAAGCCACAGTTTAGCACATGTGCTTCACAAATTTCCTGGAAATGTTCCAGGCCTGTCCTGTTTGATAAAATGCCTAATATAATTGACATCCATCTTGAACCTATAAGCAAGGATTTACCATGCTGAAAAACAACCCCCGTGGTGTGGGAAGACTCCTGGTATTAAAAAAAAACCCAAGAGAGTATTAAACATCAGTTACATCCTCAAACCAAACCTCTGAACTCAGTATCTAGCAGACAAAAAGTTCATGTAAAGGTCTACAAGGCTGGAAAATAATGTGGAAAAAACCCACCTACATTGTTGTCAGGAGAGACTAAATCAGCATTTTTATGAAGAAATAATGGAAAAAACATCTTCCTCTGTCAGAGTCTGAGGAGGACACCCAAAGGTGATACAGCTGCTCACCACTGTGTGACTGTTGGAGTCTCAATCTTCTAGTTGGGATGTTTGATGATTCAGCTTTAAGTTAACCAAATTACTTGTTTGTGTAATTATAGTGTCCATCATCTGGTGTCACCTACAATATGGCCATTAAACACCAACCCTTTGTGGAGTGCATGTTTATAAAAAACAAATATCACTTATTGCAATATAAGTTGTTTACCATCATATTTATGACAGATTGCCATCTCTGCGCTATTGACTGCAAGTGATCACATAAGCACGCACACACACACACACACACACACACACACACACACACACACACACACACACACACGGAGACTTGACAAAAACAAAAAAACAAACAAGAATTGTGAAATGACAAAAACATAAAATGATTTACAAGGAATGCTTTCCTTAGACTATGTAAATTAATGCAAAGTAAATGTATAAAAAAACCCAGATTGGACATTTTGAAATGCTGACTGCATCATACTCAGGCTATTCCAGACAACTGCCTCTGGCAGCTGATTTCATTTCTTTATTTCAAAGGCATACATCATTAAAAGTGTCTGTAGAGAGACACATGCTTTCTGTTGGTGCCTATTAACTTCTATTTATATTTCATGATTTATTTACCAGCAGCTTATTAGCATAAATTTATCAGGAAGCAGTGACACAAAAGGCCACTCTCGGTTTTTGGTTTAATGGAAGTAAACACTTAAATAAGCTGCCAGCTCAAAACAGAAGCAGAGTATGAAACTAAACTTAACCAGTCACCACCAGACACAGTTGCTTGTGTAACAGATGGCACAGATGCTCAACGTGTGGTGATATAATGCAGCTGGATTGCAGTGAAATCTTATGACATGAAGCTTGATCAACCTCCTAAAGTAGGTTAAAAAAAATACTGATTCCGAACGCAACTTGACATTACAGGTGTCAGTTTACTAATGTGAACACAAATGCAACAAGCCACACCCACTACCACACTGATACCTATTGCTCTAGGAAGTGGTTCACATTGTCACTGCATTATTACATTACTAATAGGTCAGTTCACACCCACCATCAGACTCAGCCTTCATTTTGATCACAACTACAGACTGTACAGCTTTGTGATCTGTAACCTGTGCTATCTGCTATCACAGACAAATGTGTCCACAGACAGACCGAGACCTGCCAAAAGCCACCTCTGTGGTAGTTCCCACTACAACAGGTGTGTCCAGAATGACGTTTTGCCACTATGACACACGCGCGCGCACACACACACACACACACACACACACACACACACACACACACACACACACACACACACACACACACACACACACACACACACACACACACAGAAGATAAAAATAATACCAGCCCTGCTGTCAAAGCTGGTGACAGCAACAAACACTGATGCTGCTTTACCCTTTTTGCTGGGCAGTTTGAGATCATTTTAATGTTCTTTTACAAATACATGACATAAATGCATCAAATCCAGCCAAAAATTGCATAAAAGTGCTAAGTGGGCTGAAGTAACAGTATCATACTGTCTCCTACTATCACAGTGGCAGTATACTTGTAATAACCAGGGTTTGCAGGAGAGAAGCTTTGTTACTCCTTCAACACATCGGGAAAGAGGTAGCAGAGATGGCCTTGTTTATTCTCAGATGGCCTATTTTGTATTTTCAAGTCTTTGTCAGTGCTTTTATGCCAAGAAGTGGCCTTTAGGTCTAACCACAGTACTTTTCAGTTCTGTATGTCAACGTTTTCACTTTCACTCTTGACTGTCCTCCAGTCCTTACATCCTTTTTTCTACATGTTGCATTTACACGTTTAATTTCATGTGCAAGGTTTGCATTATACAAGATTATAGAATAGCATCATTACATGCTTTCTACATATTAGTTTAACATGATATCCTGCACTTATCTGTTTTGTGCATGGCTTTTAGGAATATGTGAGGCTGTGTACTATCATAAAATATGCTGTTTTGTTTGTTTTCCTGGAATTACGTATCCAGTGATTTCTATAAATAATTTAATTTTCCTCTTATATGGTTGTTTTTAACATGTCAGTGTATGCTTCATACGTGATCAAAAAAGTTATGCCACAGTTTTTATTACTGCGTCTACATAAAAAAAGATGTGCATCTTGCACCTTAGCTGCATTACATCAAAACAACTTAAAATCTACTTGATTCATTTCACAATAATGAGATCTTTAAAGTGGGAAAATGTGTACTCATTCAATCTATGCAGAATATAAGAGAAAGATGTGACCTGATGATTTAGAGGGGACAATTTGCTGATTCATGCACACAAGACAGACAGACAATGTCTGCACTCATAAATACACGTTAATGCTTTTAACAGCATGGCAACAGACGTAAAGTAATTTCCCTGCTTGTATTCTTGCAAATTTCAATGTATTATTCTGCCCTGCCATCAATATTAACAATTATAAAAGCCATCAGCTGTGCATCCAATCAATAGCTTTTATGTTAAGCTTTCAGGAAATGTACTGCAAGCAGCAGATATAGTTTATTTTGTCATTTGTGTGGGATTACTATCTATCATTAGCCAGCACAAAAACATTTCAGCCAGAGCAAAAATATCACTTTATGAGTTTACATTTTAAGATAAGAACTGACTTGAAAAATCTACTTTTTTATACAACGTGGAAAACTGGTCTCAAACTTTGGGATCCTTCTGTATTTTCAATTATACCAGGACATTGTGTATTCACTTAAAATATACCCATTCACTAGGGGCGTAACAATATGTTTTAATAGTGATATTATACTTGATACATTTTGGCAATACAAGGATGATATTGTTTTTACAGTGATACATTACGATTCCACGAATAGAAATTGATACGGTAACTTTTTTTAGCCAAAATTTAAATCTGTGAGACGAATACTGGATGGTGCACAATGCCAGTTACACTGTTTATCAAAAAAGTGCAGCTTCAGGTTGATTGAGCACCTGCTTCAGTTCTCAAAGTGAAAAAAATCATTGGCTTGTGATAAGATAACAAAAATATTAACTGGCCCACATGATCTGACTGCAGAATTCTTCTCTGTGCATCCACTCACCAGCCGAACTAAAAACTCACTCTGCTGCCTGGGATACACAGGAAGCGTGCTACGTGCTTCGTGCAAAGCTTTTTATATTCCATTCCGATCGATGTGATGTGTGGAATTGTCACATGAACATTCTTAACATGTGCAAATTTCCACAACACCAACTTTTGTCATGCCAAATACAAGCACCCATTTCTAATTATACAATAGATACAATAGATTATTTACATTGCATGCCGATTTTAGATTGATATTGTAAGTAGATTGTTTGGATTCAAATCGATGCAATGAATGAATCGTTACTCCGCTATCACTCACGTATACATACTCAGGAACATGCTCATGATTCGTAACTACAGACTTAAATCATAGATTACAGTAACATTATCTAAGAAATCAGAGGTGCAAATGAGGAATTCAAATTAAAAGGTTTCAAAAGATATGAAGATATTAAAAAGATTTCCATTTGGTGTGGCACCGCATCATCACAGATTAGATAGATTCATAGATTATGCATCTCCACATTTAGCATACAGTAAAATACAAAAGTAAAATAGTAGAAGGCATATTACTGTATGTAGGAAGGCAGGTGGAGTTGAACTGCTGAGCGAGATGGAGAAAGAAGACCCAAGTGCTGGAAGGAGAGGATTATATCTGCAGATCTTTAATTTCAGTCGTGGGCTTCAAAGGCCTGCAGAGAGAAAATGAGAGAGTTAGTGAGTGACCAGTGGGCTATCAGCAAATGGGTGGGCAGTGGCAGAGGGCTCATCACACGGACCATTCTGGAGGTGCACACAAGATAAAATTACTTTGTCTGAATAAATTCTAGCTGTGGGCTATGGCCATTTCCATTATTATATTTTATTACCACTGAAACATCAGAAAAATGAGTCATGGATCTTATAAGATTATCATTTCTCATGTGGTAAAACCTCAGAAAGCGAAAGATATAACATATGTATGGGTTGCATTTTCTTTTCTTCTGTAAAAGATGAGGAAAACACATTCTGTTTGACAGAGAGATGGGAGGCTGTTTGTATCAGGGGTTCTACTGTGCACCTTGTTTATTTCCATATTATCACAGTGGGAGCACAGAATCAGCTCAAGATCAATCCTCTTTAATGCTTATGTGAGAGAAACATCTGGTTTTCAATTAGATATTTAGCAAGCCTGACAACAGGGGGTTACCTCAAAGTAGCAGTGGTGTCAGTGAGCCTGCAATGATGATGTGGCTAATGTGCCTATCGAACAACACGTGGATCGAGAGCTCAGCCTGCTGCAGTATCTTAAGATAGCTCTGCGCAGTCTGTTTCTTCTGATAAGGTGCAATCTGATTCAAAGAGATCAAGCATGCAGCAGGAATATAAGACGTCTAACGGAAAATAAAACCCAGTCAACAGCCACAGATTAATAAAACCACACACTCAATCAGAAAAAAACGGGATCCTGTCATGTTGGTCTCATGTTCCTGTTTGAAACCCCAACAGTCCACCAGTCTATCTCTGATGCCTTTATGCCTGTGCAAGTTTTAATAATACCCTCTGAGCATGCCAGGGGGTTATCAGCTTTCACCTCCAGGTAACAACCGGTCTTATAAAGTTGTTGTGGAAAAGTGTTTTTTTTTTTTTTTTCCCCAGCCGAGGTGGCAACATTTGAGAATACGGAGATATCTGGGAAAAAAAAGAGTATCTGCTGGAGCTGATAAGACTTCAGGATGATGAAACTGATTACAGTCCCTTTTCCTCAGGATGTGGATTTTGCTGATCCAATCGAAACCTACCGAACAATACAGTTGAAAGGGATGAATCTGACTAAACATCCTGAATAAGTGATAGTCAAATAGCTTAGTTCAAGGGCCACTTTTGGGACATGATGGGAGCTGTGGGCCAGTTGACAAAACTCACTTATCAATGCACTCAAAATATTTACCTTTGCAACGAGACATACTGTAATAGTTACACATTCTGAACCAAGTTGTATCAAGATAGGTGGAGCCCAATGAATGGATCCACAGGTTTGAAACAGGAGTGTTTTTTGTTTTTTTTCTTGTCTGACAGCACAGTATCTTGCTTCTTGCATGTGTGTGGCATGTAAAGGAGAGAAGTGCAGCATGTTCGCCTGCTGCTCCCCACACCTCCCCCCAGGCATCTAACCTCCAAGGAAGAGGGTAGTGATCATCAGGATGTTGGTGCTCTTCAGCTCCAAGGCTGACTTTATCTGACAGCTGATCCAAATATACTGCTTGAAGCCTCTACAGGTTAAGGCCCGCATGTCTGCACACACAGTCAACAAGTTAACATGTCACATACAGTCACAAGAGCAATATTTATAAGAAATACATACGTTTTGAGTTACACCAGAACTTTCTTTTGTGAACAGATCTTTAAAAACTGAAGCTCAATCGGTCTCACCGATTGATCTGGACTGGTGACTTCCTACCAGTGCTGCTCCCTACCAGTCAGGAGATAATAGGCGTGCTGGCTATTTGATAAACAGAGTATGAATGTGCAGAGATGCCTGGATGAGTGACTACATCAGGGGGGTTGAGACCATTTTTAAGTGGGACAGCACATGCGGTCAAAGCTAAGTTTTCGGGCCTCTATGATCAATACAGGCATCCTGCCACCACTGCAGCAGTCATTGATTGAATAATTTGCAAGGCGTCATGCTGGGTTTCAAACTTGTTAAAAGGAAATGTGCATTGAAGGTCTGCTATTGGGAAAATAAAGGGGAACTGGATCCTTTTGCTGTAAGGACACAGAGCTGCGTGTCCTGGTGGAAGTGAACATTGAACATTTTAAAATACTAAAATACTATGATATATGCTGGAACAGATGGTATTGACTAAATAAATATGATCTCCAACGAGTGAATTCCACTTTTTGAAACCTTTGTCACTTAAGTGCAGAACTCGCTCAGCCTTTGAAACTGGCCGAACCGATTGGCTTGAAATCAATGTGTTGTCTGAAAATGAGTCTCTGCAGCCTGCCCACCAAGAGATAGTCGAGTCACTGAAAGATGCTGCATGCAAATGACCAAAAAGTAAGCCCCCATAACTAAGCAATTCATAATATATATGATATATTTTATGTTGTCATGGGAATGTAGTCAAATGGCCAGTCACACAAGACTGCCAGTCCCTGATGGTCTGAGGCTCTATGTGATGATAACACAACCTGACAATATTTTTTTACTGTCCCATTTGGAAGTAGGAAGAAGCCATCACACTGACTCACAACAAACACAATCTCAAACATCATTTCACCATTCTTGGAATATTTTAGAGCAACAGGAGGAAAAAGCTTGCACACTGATCAAAAATGGGAACCATTCTTGGAACAGCAAGGTCTTTGCAGGTTATTCTCGCTTTCAAGAATAGCATTATGACCTGAATGGTAGAGGTGTTTAACTTCACTTTGACCATTAGATAATATGATAGTAAATTACATTTATTGTTCAAAACTTAACAAAAAACCTACAGAATTTGTTTGATGTAAGAACAAAAGTCAGACTTCAGAAAAACTCCAAATACAATAAAAAATAAAAAAAATCAATGTGTTTGAAGCAAAGTGGACCAAACATGAATACAAAGATAACTTCTGAGAAGCATGCACGCTTAAAGTGAAGAAAAGACATGACAGACTTTCACAACTTGTGGGTTATATGTTGTGGGTTATATGGGGTTTGGCAGTGTCTTCATTTAAATAATGAATTTTAAAAATGCATCAGTACTGACACCCTCAAAATTTAACTCAGAGGAAGATTTCTGAGGGAATAAATGGACTTTTTAGAATGACCAGCATGGAAAGCAATTTAAATTTGTGCAATGAATGATTTTCTTTGGACTACATAAAATAGAGAAAAATGGTCACAAGTCACCCAGTGCCTTAAACATTCATGGTAACCAACAATACAAAATAGAAAAAAATATCAATAAATAATGATGCTAAAGTGATAAAAGTAACACATCATTGTAATGAGGAACCCTAGACTAGAGAGTGTTTTGCCACTTTGTTTGATGAATAACTAACGGAATCTTTTTTTGATAATGAAAAGGTTGACAATTAATTTTACATCGATCGACTAGGGATAAAAACACCGTGGTTTCAGCAGGAGACTTTTTTTTCATTTTGTTCCTTGTGAGAATTCCCCCAATATCTTTAAATATGTATGAAGATGTGAGCAAAGCAAACATCCTGAAAAATGCTGTGTGACTGTGTGGTGTAGCTTTGCAAAAGCACTATACAGTTCACTGCATGGATGCTTTGATGGGTACACACCGAGTTCAGGTTTGTGTGGGTAAGTGTGTATGTGTGTGTGTGTGTGTGTGTATGTGTATGTGTGTCTGTGCGATTCCGTTTGAAGGAGAGGGAACCTGGAGAAGTGAGGAAGGTGATGAGCTGGTGTCTAAAGTTAAAGCCAGCTTTGGGATGCGTAGGCTACACTATCTGTTTGGCCCACAGAGCACAGGGCTGTGCATGTGGTTTGATAACACAGGACCCACGCATAAAACAGGCTTAGTCTCCTAGAAAAGTTCTTTAATCAGCTCGATGCGCTTAGTGAGCAAAGACTGTGGGAATTGAAGTGAAGAAACTCAGGTCAGATAATGAGACTTACATCTGTAACACAGAGAATGTGATTTCCTTGAATCCAGCACAGAAAGAAGAAAAGCTCATTATCCTTATCACTTGTCAGAGAGGCAAGATATCGATATTATGCATATTTTGTGAGGCTCTTGTTGGAAATTAGCTAAATCCGTCCTTTTTTTTCCCGTTTGCATTTTATGTGTCCATTTCCATATTTCACACTTTCAAATGCATGAGGCCACTGTTTCAATTTGTCTCCTGACTTTATCAGTGTACTTTATTTTTGCACCCATTTCATTCATTTCGGAGAAAGCTGACAGTTAATTGAACAGATGGATGATAATCATGTCTGTCGCAAACTTTCCCTGGAGACCATCGTCTCCCTCTGCTGGGGAACGGCCCAGTTTTTCTATGTCTTCCCAAGGAACAGACAAAATAAAATGTGATGGATGTTGAGCAAGAGAGGAAAACAGTTCATCAAGCCACGAAGCAACAGGCATTGTGACATTCAGTAATTACGGCTGACAATGATTAGCACTTGGACCAATCATTGCAAAAGTCGAGTGCAGTTCCCACATTTTTGTTGAAACCCTCGATTATCTGACAAAGATCATTTTCCCAGAATGCAGCTCAGTCGCAGGCATTTTCGTTTTTTTTTTTTTTTTCCACTCGTGATCGAAGAGAAAAGCTTTCACAGTTTGAATATCGCATGCATGAAAGGCTGCAGATTTCTGAATGAGAAACTGTCTTTTCACAGAGGGCAGAGTGTTGTTCCAGCTACAGCACACAACGCCTGGAGCCGATGCAGTGTCGTGCTCAGGGGCACTTCAGTAGCTTGCATGCTTGCTGTCACAGGGGCTTGAGCCTATTTTAAGGATATTCTCCCAACTTACTACTATGCCAGTCTGGTGAGAGGCAATGTCATGGTCACTGGAGTCACATCATCCCTGTCTGCTGTAAACAAAATGCTAATAAATCTCATGTGGAAATAAGACTCATACTGATGCAAGAAAGGAAGGCACAGCAGGCAGCCAATCAGCAACATAAAACCGCTTTGTGGTACTTTTGGGATTAAAGTATTGGATTATGATATTTAAACTCATTATATGGGTGTGTGACATGGTTAATGTAATGTTTTAAACTGGGGCAGGGGCACAGCTGTAAAACATTCTCATTAAAGTTGACACATTTCTATGTAAAACAGACATGTTTATTAATTATGTATCTGCATAAACACACACACACACACACACACACACACACACACACACACACACACACACACACACACACATCTCTAATTGTGTCTCACCTCTTGGTGGTTTTAAGCCACAACTTTAGATCTTTTCAGCTTCATAAAATTATTTCATTCTATAGCACTAAAGGGTTGGCTGTCACTTTGATTTCGGAGGATTCAAGCCAAACAGGTTGAGAAGTGCAGCTGTAGGTAGTGCCACATTTGACTTCTAAATGAATGCATTACATCCCACACCATGACGTCGTGATCACAGTGTTGAGCCAGAAGTGCACAGATGCAAACAAAAACTGGAGAGCTTAAAATACACTGTATAAGACCTGGGAAGTTGCCAATATAAGCTTCATTTTCATCAAGTTTTAAAAAATGATAATCACTGTGCCAGTAATGCTGCAGCGCTGGAATAAAATCAAATAATCTTTTGCACACTGGTCTGAGAAAATCAAAGCCTCTTCCATGTGAAATGTCATCTTTCATCTGCTCTTGCTTTTATTAACTTGAGAAAGCTATTATAATGAAACACTCAGAGAAAAGCCACAAAACAAAGTGCTTACCGGTGCTTAGTGTCTACTCCAGCTGGAGTTTTGTTTGCCAGTAAAAACAGTTCTTTTTCAAAACACAGTCAACACCTTAGGCTCCACACAATGCAAATGCAGCTTAAAATCAATGATGCATGTGTAATGGATTTCCTACATTTGAAATGACTGACTGAGCAATGAGCACTATGTGCATCTGGTGTGAGCAAGGGAGTGCATTTAAGTCCACTTAAAGCACACAAGCCATTTATTTTATTTAAACAAAAAAAATAATGAAGGAATTACAGACAATGCAATATAACAGGGAATAGGAAATATATATATTTTTTTGTGTAAATAGCTGCTGTGGTATCACCACGAGACAGCAAAAGACTGGTTAGATCAGAACGCTGCATTCCCTATTAGTATTATATAAGAGATGTCAAGGCTGGCTTAGCTAACACTCCCCATGATGCCACAAGCTACTCATGCATGTTTTACATCCTGTTATGCTGCCGTGAGATTGGACTATAGAACCTCTGAAGTGACTCCTCTTGTAGAGGTCAATGCCTCTGCTCTGCTTTTTAACATATAAATGATACAATGTATACAATGACTCGCTACTTTCTTGTGAACATGTGTCATAGGTGAAACCGTAGCTCCAGTAGCTTCTATATTGAATACTGAGCTTGTATACTTATCAACTTACTTGGTAAAAAGTGCTCATTGAAAAGACTTTCAATGAGTAAAGAGTAAAAACAGACTGATCCTGCATTTATAAAATGCATTAGTTTGTTAATTGTTTTGACAAGATCAAGAGGAAACATTACTGTAACCTTTCTATCTCAGATGCAATTTTGTAAAGCCTCCCTAAAAAAACAACAGGTACTGGTTCTGAATGAAATGATGCAGCAAAGTGTAGTTTGTTTTGTTTTTTGCACTTTGACTGTGTCATAACGTCAGGGCTGCCTCACTGTATTATACCCAGTAGGCGTGGCCACTGGAGGTCTTTGTTCTCAGTTGGCTGCTATTTTGGTGCACTGTATATAAACAGGGTTTCAGCTCAAAATAAAAATGGGTGCAGCTGTATTGTTATTTGTAGTCGGTAGATTTGGATGGCTGGTTTCAGTTTTTTGTTAACTGTGTGAAAAAAAAGAGTTAAAGACTGAAAATTGTTTAAATTTAAATGATTCACAGATGTTAATCTGATTTTAATTGGTGCAGGTAGTCTAAATTGATATACATAATTCAGTGGGCAAATCAAAGTATAATAATAATCCATATAATTTGATTTCTGTCAATTTTGGATCAACTGGTGTCCCGTGTAATTGAGATATGATGGACAGCTATAAAGTGCAGCATGTATAGTGTTTGTGTTCAAGATTGTGGAATTATAACATTTATTTCTGCATTGATGAATGCTGAAATTTGCTATTCCAAATGGAGTGTAATCTACTCCATTTTTGGCAACAGATTACATCTGAATTAATCAGGTTATTGTAATTCTCCAACATGTAATCCTTCACCCCCGACTCTGCACGCTCCAGAGTTTGAATCTCAGTGTGTTTGTATCTGTTGCTGCTGAACAGCTTAATACATGAAAGTCAACTTTCATGATGTAAGTGAAGCTTTAAATTGAACATTTTCACATCCTGCAATAATGGAAATATCTCTTTTGTTGGCTTCATCTCAGGGTGAGGAAAAGGATAGCGCTTAATGTCATGTGTGTGTCCACTGCTCCTCCCGCACAGAGAGCTAAGTAATTTTATGCTCTAATTCATTCCTTTAAATTAGGCAGGAGGCATAAAATATGAAAAGGGCAGAGATATTTTGAGAGGTCATGTGATTTTTGGCATAAATACTTAACAACCACTTGAAATGAAACATTTCATTATGTCATGTGTGCAAATAATGTTCGGCTGTAACTTGATTAAATACGAGAGTAGTCTCTAATGTGTTCTTGATCCATTATTTGCCCGTGAAATGAGATGTGATGCAGCCATAGGATAATCTGCCAACCGGTTTTGCATTAATCTGGGTGTAATGCAATATGCAATCCCCTGCTGCGACTGTTTCTGGCAAAACCTAATCAAAGACAACAAACAAAAAATTAAAGGGTTCATTTTGTTACGCATGACAACTGCAATGACAACACCTTTGTCGAAATAAAAGTGGCTCTAGATGAGTTTTATGCGCTACTGTTAACAGTTTTAACTAGGCATGTGTTTACCTGGGTACTCGAGTACTCAAGTAGGCAATCTGCTTATCGGTTACGAATTATTACCCGGTTAACCTAGGATTAAAAAAAATGGCATGTTAGAGCACAGTCTAGCATCGGATCAAACTACATACAGTAATCATGCCATGGTTCAGGTTTTTCATAGTGTAGAACAGTTTCGGATCAAACAACATGTTTTTTTGCTGCGTAAAAGCATTTTTGGATCAATCCTCGAAATTTCAAACCTTTTACAAGAATCTGTGGTGTTTCCCTTGGGGTAAGCCATAGGGAGGGAGACGATAGGTATCATCAAGTCTGTTAGAAAATAGGCTTTCAGCCTACAAACATTCTGAAACCTTCCGAGTTATTTCGTGAGACGATGCAAGGCAGAGGGGAGCGCAGTCGCCAAAATGTAGTGGACTAATAAATAACCACCACTAATGACTGAAAAAAAAGAAAAAACAAGGCAAAATAAGATGCACAAAAAAATAAAGATGCACATATGGAGCATATGTGCATCTTAAACTCCAATCTCCACTCTTATTAACCACCTGATATTTTGTCTGATGGCGCCGTGTGTCAGTAATACATTTATGCATTTATGAGTCATTCTATTTTTATTAAAGTAATCGGTTACTCCGTTAGAAAATTACTTGAAATGCCCATGCCAATTTTAAACACCAGTAAAGGCACACTAATAATGATATGAAATTATAACAAAAAAATAAACGATCTTTCTTTTGCGACTTTCACCCATCATTGACTGTATTTTTTTTTGCCTCTACACCTTTTATCTCCAAGTATGAGCATCAGACATCTCTCTTTGTTGTGTCTCTCATTTCTTACTGTTTTGACAAGATAGACTTTGGTTTAGGCCCGGGATGTCTCACATCTTCATTCTGTATTATAAGTAGAGCGTTGTTGGGAATAAATTAACCGCTGTCAAATCTACACCGTTTCCCCCCTTACCTACTGACATTTATGAGGTGTTATTTCTCTCATGTATTAGCAAATTGCATGCATGCAATTCATTTCCCCCCAAGGCACCTTGTCGTTTTTCTCATCTGAACGGAGGGACTGGGGCACTGAGCTATGTGGGAGATATATTAGTGTCCAGGAGCACAGCGCAGAGAGGGTAGGGCCTGTCTCGATGATTTATTCCAAATCCGAAAGCTCTGCAGGAGCGTGTTGTCAATCCCATTGGCATCACCTTAGGGTCACATCAAAGCACTGAGTTGGAAAAAACAGAGACAGTTGTTTACAAATTCTGCCGCCTGTTTTGTTCTTTGTTGGAGATGGGAATTAAAACGTAAATTGGGTCTGCTGTTGTGGTG
The DNA here is from genome assembly GCF_045865225.1 of Trachurus japonicus. NCBI lineage: Eukaryota > Metazoa > Chordata > Actinopteri > Carangiformes > Carangidae > Trachurus > Trachurus japonicus. Next base: position 30,009,104 of record NC_140919.1, read on the forward strand.
TTAAATATGAAGAGGAGGTGACGTGTCTGTGAATTTTGACTGCCATTTTCTTGGCCCCTGACAACAAACGGCATCAATGTTGAGGCTTTACAGTCATTTACTTAATAACAGTGTTTTCACACATGGAAAGCGCGTGTCAGTTTAAGCAGGATATCGGCTGCAATTTTGAAGTTGAGCGATTTCTACGGCGTCGCTAAGGAACACACATATCATAAACTAACAGTGCACAAACAGGATGCCCAGTTCATCGCTGGAGCCACAGTATCCTCCTGAATCACCCTGCTTGCATGCTTGAGTCATCACTTCTATACCACAGTGCTACCCAGAGGTCACTGAGCTTATTAATCAGCACACACAACAACACACATCAGTTTTACCGTCGCTTTCACTGAATTCACACCAGAGTTTCTTTGTATCAAATCTCTTACCACAAAGAGCCCAAATCTTAAACACAACGTGTAAAACTTCATATCATTAATCATTTAAATCAGTCCTTCCCAACCTTTTTCCATCTGGCGTATCCCCACAGTACTGCCGTCACATTACAAACACAGTCTTATGAACTGATTATAAATTAGACCTTATTTAATATTCATTAATTACATAAAACAAGGATATTGTTACAATATTTTTGCATGAATTGAATTGTAAATGTTTAGCTTGCTTTAATCAAGTCTGCATTCATACAGGACAATTGGCTCATTACTTTTACCCAGCTATTTCAAATGTCTATACTTTACTTTTCTTCTATTTCAAGTGCAAATTCAATATTTTTAGCTAACTATTTAAACTGCTTAGCCCTTGTTTTAAACATTTAACAATGATTCATCCATTTCCATTGAAACTGTTGATCCATTACATTGAGCCAGTTAGTTCAACTATGTGTCTGCCCACAGCTCTGTTTCTGAGTTGAGTTAATTAGTTGAATTCTCTACATATCTCTCTTAACTGCAGAACTTCAAGTGCCGGTTGGTAATCACTCATTTAAGTGACACCACACTTGAATCTCTGTTTCAAGTATTTCCATTAATAACCCATTTTACAACAACAAAATTAGAAGCACAAAACCACTTCTTGGTAGGTCGGGTTATAAAAACAATTTTGGCTGCCACACTGTATTCATTTTTACTGCAAATTTGACTATTGTACCAGAATTGCATGATTTGTAAACATAACAGTTTGTGCTTCATCCCTCAAATTATTCATAAGATACAACGGTAAAATGGAGCAAATATCTCAACTGCATTAAGTATAAACCCCAACATCATAGTGCAGTGGTGGCTGAATCTGTTAATTTCCTACTTGCTGAAGTTGTTGATGTATTCTGTCTCTGTGTGATGGAAGTGCGGACATTACCCTCCCATTCGCTTCCATATTGTAGTCCCAGTGGGAAGCATTCATCCCAGTAAGGTTTATTCATGAGGACAGGCGAGTGCCCTGTGCATTATAAATAGAACAGAGCTCTCAGCCGTGCTCAGGATCTGACTGCATCTCGCCGGTTGCTACAGGTTTGAGATCTCAAACGCAGCAAGACTCACACACACAGAAACACAGCTTAATAAAAGCAATTGCACATTTAGTTTACTTTAGGGCTCAATCACATGACAATGACACTTGATTGGATAATTTGCTTGTTATCCCCACATCCCACAGTTGAGTCAATATACGACAACAAGCTGCGAGATTCACAACCCTGAAATCGTGTTTGCCTTGCTCACAGTTAAAGGCAGCGTTCATATTGACTCTGGGTTTTATGTTTGAACTACGTTGATTGGCAATATTTTCTAGTGCTGCTTACACTGATCAGAGGGACAATATTAAAAATAAGTGCATCCTGGTTGGCAGTGTAGCAGGCACCACTGCAGCATCAGAGCCTTGAGTATAAGTGACTGCCTTTGATGCATCTTATCTTCATCTCTCCAATTTTCCTCTGCTGCTGAAAAAGAATTAAAATTAATCAACTCCAATCCAAAAGCAAACCACACTGCCATTCATGAGCACACCTTTGATTACTGAAATTCCAACCCCGTTTCCCTTTAAATGGCAAAAGCTAGTTTTAATCTTCAAGCATATTCTATTCAAAATGGTCTTGTCGCCAGGACCCTCCTTCTCTATCAGATGTCTGAAAGACTTCTTTGTGCCGTGTTCTATGATTCAAATTTTGATACAGAGTCAAACTGATTGCACCGCGAGAAACCAAAGGTGATTATCCTGATGGACTAGATAGCAAAATGTAGCCTATTATGTGTGATGAGAAAAGGTTGATTAATGTGAATTTCAAGTTGACTCTTCCTCTTTCTTTTTTAACCTCTCTTCAACTCACCTCATATTGCCCCGAGGCCTTCTTAGACTTGTGGGAGTAGCAAAGACACACTTTGAGATTATTCACTAAATAGCACAATGATTCAAGCATGTACAACTCGATCAATCATATAAACTCTTCAGCATGTCTTCTGGGACATCTTTGAAGATAATGTTTATTGATTTGCAAATTCATTTCCACTGAAAATGACACCAACATTGTGGAAATGTCAAAGCAAAGCTCAAATCTCATCTGACAATTCCTACTTAAAATGCGGTAGTAGAGCTTTCCGATAGACTGGACGTCACATTAAGTTTTGATGTTACAAAATTAAAATGATATCATATGCATAGGTAGTATTCACAATGTTTAAGAGCACTTGCACATACGCATGCAGGATAGAGATCATTGCAGCTTTGAAGCACAAATGTGCGTGTGTGTATGTTAGGGCTGCACAACATGAGCATCGTCATTGCAATGTGCGCATGTGCAATAGTCACATCACAGGATGTGTGATGTTTTCTTTTATTTTTATAACATGGTAACATTTTGTAATTTTCCTACACTTGGATTTTAGTCTGAAAGACATCTGCAATTCCGCCCATGAAGCCTGCACCGCATTCATGTGATCAGTTATTGATCCATGGTGGTGGTATTTAAAAGTCAGTGCGACTGAAGATGGCAGAGGGAGAGCAACACTGTTTAGTCGACCCGTCTGCATCTTAATCCCATGTAATTGTTTGCTGCAAAATATGACTGAAGGCAAAGTTCTTGTTATCAGTTAACGGTGTGCATCCCTAGTAGCCGTCTTGCACATCTTTGTCCTTGACAATGTACAATCTGGAGGTTGTCCAAGTGATGAATAAGCACAGGACAGAAATACAGGGCAGCAAGAAACGCATTCATGACCTCCATTGTGTACTTTTCGTGGAAGATCCCGCCAATAATTTTTATCCAATGATTGAGCAACTGTGGGACACACGTGCTATTGTTTACAAAGTTGGTCCGCTTGTAAAAAATGTGAATTAAATGGCAAAAACGGACCAAAAAAATTTGGTCCGCACCAAAGCAAGTGAACTATCAGACTTTCCTGGTGTGAATATGCCCCTAGTTTGCTTGCAAGTGAACCGTGGTGCGGTTCGTATGCAGTGTGAACGCTCACTGGACCAAATGTAGAAAGTGTGGCAATACACAGTGCATCTATACAGTGTCTGTGTAACATTAGCAACACAAACACTGCATAGTCCGTCATTGACCATATTTTCCATATAGGTCCTTTCCATTAAATATTCATTAGGCCAAATAATGGATTTTTTTCCAATTACAATTGGTTAGGCATCATGTTGGGGGGCAGCCCCAAAAACACTTTAGGGGAAACACTGTATTTCTTAAAGTGATAGTTCACCCAAATTTCACAAATTTTCTACTCACCCTCATGTCGACTAAGGGTTGGGAGAAGTTTCAGAGTCATTCGTGCCTTTTTGGAGTTACAGGGGGGATCCGCGCAGCACTGCATTGCCATATGACGGTAGTGAACAGGGCTCACTTTTCTTTATCCAAAAAGACACACCAAAAATCATCCAAATACCTCCATACTGCTCGTCTGTAATGTGACGTCCCTCTTGTATTGAAGCCCCGACATGAGAAATTGTTCCGAAAAAAATTAAATAAGTCTAGCGGAAGCTCCCAGTGTCTCAGTTCAGTGTCAGTGCAGATCTCGCGCGATTGCACTGACACCAGCGGAGCTGTGAACTGCGCAATTTTCACTGAGACACTGAAATTTGAATTTTGGGTGAACTATCCCTTTAATATTGCAATTACTGTATATTGCAGAAAAAAAATATTGCAATGTTTTTTCCAATATTGTGCAGCCCTAGTGTGTGTGTGCATGTGTGTGCAAACAACGTTTATGGTAAACAAGCAAATCCTGCTTCCTCCTTCAGAGCGTTTCATACTGAGCTGTATTCTTTGCAGACGGTTAGAGATGAGGTACTGTAATAGGTTGTATGTTGCACATTTGGGCTCACTAAACATTTTCTCCTCCATGATACGTACGGTAGTTTTCTTCTTAAACATTTCATCTTAGCTCAAAGAAATCTCATCCTTTAATTCAGTCCAACTGTGGCTGAATGCAAACTTAACTAATTCAACTTCATCCTCTTTGCAGTGATCAAAAATACAGATTAGATGTTTATGTGCATTGCAATTTCAGCTATGTTGGTCCAAAACACATTTTTATTCCCTTTTACTTCTTACTCAGATTTTTTTTTTTTTTTTTGCCTGAGATAAATAACAGCCAAAATACATTAGTGAGATTTTATATTGAGAATAATACAGAGGAAGTGCTGCCCCTAGCAATGTCAGAGTAAGTTACAGTCATCCAGAAATAGGTACTGAGGATAGGAGGTGAACATGTCATCCTGACTTAGGCCAAGCCAAAAGGAGCTTTGCAGAGAGAACAAAAGCAGCCTAACTGCTTCTCTCAGCCACAGAAAACCTTTGTTTCATGCAGCAGTCTACAATTGCAGCTCATGCGCTCTCCAATCAGATCAAGGTTTCAAATACGTTATCTCTCCAGACCACAATGAAGCAGCGGAGGCCATCGATATTTCTTTCATGAGCAAAAAAGGGTGATATATTCACATTTTATTTTTTCTTATTGGAACAAAAGCTCGGTGAAATTTAAGCAAAACGATGTCCTCGGTGCTTACGGAGATCACATTTTTATAGAGGCTGTGCAATTGCATCATAAATCTCCAAGCAGCCACAACTGACAACATCATGGCGGTCCACTGGAAAACTGTCCAAACACCCAGATCAGAAATAGATACCTGAAAGAGTGCTGTCATGTAGAATTTCTCTCTGTCAGCAGCTGAAAGATGAAAGACAGCTAGTGCTGTGAAAGAGAGAATAATACTGTATCATTACGTCCCACTCTCATGGCGGGGGAAGTCATTACATTCTCAATCTCTACCTATGTTAAAAAAGCGAGGTACTGTATGTGAAGCACAGCAACATTTTAAAGCTCTATGAGAATCCACTTGTAGGTTTTTAGATGCAGGGACTGAAAAGGTAAAATGGATCTTTATTGTGTATCTGTTTAAAACTTATTTTCTCAGGTGGTTCGTGAAAAAGAAAAGCTCATCAACAGTGCAGTAACTAATCAGTGCTGTGACTCTCCACATTAAAAAAACACTTTGTTGTGATTACGGTAATGATGTTGGTTAAATCAGAGGCAGAGCTGTTAAATGAATCTTTACACATGACATCTTAGCCTTTCTTAACCTCAGGTGTGTACAGTTTATAAAATATTAAAAATGTTATCGGCATCGGTTATGAGAAGCAGGAAGTTAGCGGTTATGAGTTATTTTGCATCCCTACTAGCGAGCTTATGTCACTGTCTGCATTCAGCAAGCTATTTATGCAACTTGCAACTTGCACTTGCTATCATCACACATACGGTATAAATCTCAATGTGTCAGCTACAGTACTGCAGTTGGCATATGGATGATATTTTTGTGCAACTACAAATAATTTAAATTTATAGGACAATTCCAGACAAATTCAACCTGGTGCTTTAGTTTCCTAATACTTCAGGAATCTGAATATTTTCTTTTTAATGTCTCCTGTTACGCAGTAGTTCTGTCTGTCCCCGCATCGTCGCAGCAGCGTATAATGTGAGCAGATGGATCTTCAGCTGTTTAGGCCGTTTACATCCCACAAAACTGCAATTTTCTTTTCACAGACAACGTCAGATGGCTATTCAAACATACACCGAGGGGTTTGTTTACTTCAAGAAAGCCGACATGTTAGCAAATGGAGCTGTCATGTAAAGTCTTGTGCAAGAGTCAGGTTGATGATTGCCAATATGTTTTCAGTAAAAAAACAATATCCAGACTTACTCTTACAAAAACGTTGTGACTCTGATATTCCTTTGCTGATAAAACAAACGGGAGCTTCAGACGACCTGTAAACATAGTGAGCCGTTAAAGGGATGGTTCAACATTTTGGCAAATTGACCCATTGCCATAATCCCTATAGTCATAGCACAGGGCTCCAGACTGCGACTAAATGGTCGCATTTTGCAACTAAAATTTGAGACAGTGCAAGTACATTTTTCATCTTCTCGCGCATGTGCGACCAGTAAATTTGCCGATTTTTTTTTTTTTTAAGTGACCAGTGTGATCGGCTAATGTGTGAAAAGAAAATGTGTGTTTCTCTTCTCTACATCTCAGAGGAGACATCTTTCCACAGCAGAGCTCCATGTTGTGGTGGCAAAAATGAGTTCTCTTTGTTCAGTAAAGAATTAAAAAGAAAGTTTTCACACGTTGCCTGTCTTTCTTGAGCTTTAATAAAACATTCATGAATGGAGTCACAAAGACAACTAAACAGCACACGGTCAGTGGGTGAGTGAGAACAGTAAAAACGCCAAACATTTTTTCTTGGACTATAAGTTGACTTCTATTGTGATGCAGAATGGGTCATATGGAGATATTTCGACTTTTTTAAACCAACAGACACAAGCAGTAACTTGTTTTTTGCGTGCAACACAATATTTGGTGAATTGGTCTTTCCTGCCACACACTATAATTAATTACGATATTAATCATATTTTATTATTTGACTACTTAAATCACAGGAGCATAGGTGATTTGTTGAACTCAGCCTGATGTAAACATTAATAAAACTCACTAACCTGTCACACAAGCAGCTCCATGTTGTCCCTGTATGATGTTCAGGGACAGGTCAGGACAGTCCGAAGACAGAGAGCTTTGAGGTTGAAGTTTATATTAATGAAGAAAGTTCCGTGTGAAACAGGAGAGACATAGCCCGAGACCAGACACCGGAGGGAGAAGCAGGTCGGGCGTGCACAAAAAAACAAGCTTGTCGCACCGAATGCGCGCACAAAAGACGCTACATCTGAACGGCCCCCATGGACACACGCTTTAATCAAGCAAAAAAAGATGCAGACAGTCCAGGTTCATTGTCTCACTGTCTCACTGAAGCCCCCCCAACCAAAAACATTTTTATTGAAGATTTACACAAATCACAGAAATTACCCATTTGGGATTCAAAACGGCGAATTTCACCTAAAGGTGACGAGTTTGCACCCCTGTAATACTTTTTTCCCGCTGCTGCAATTTACTAGTTTTCTGGAGCGCGGTACACGAAAACAAGCTCGGCATGCTGCTGCGGCAACATGACTAAAAAAAAAAAAAAACTTCACCAAAATATCCCTATGCTGGATTTCAGGCACCGTGCCGGAGGTCTTCAAGCCCTGAGACTTTGTGAGATCACGTGAGACTCCGTATTACAGCTCCATTTACAAACATGTCAGCTTTCTTGAAGTAAACAAACCCCTCAGTGTATGTTTGAATAGCCATCTGACATTGTCTGTGGAAAAAAAATGCGGTTTTGTGGGATGGAAATAGCCTAAACAGGGGTGCCGAAAATAATTGTTTCAAAGATGCATCGAGATTCTTTATTGGACGATTCTGAATCGATGCAGTTATGTCACATAATCGATTTTTAAATTCAGACAATTGGCGGCCTTCACCGCTAAATTTCTCACTGCCATCCAGAGTCCGTTTTTTCCGGGCTTTTTATGCATTTATTTTGAAAGGACAGCTGGAGAAGGACGGGGGGAGGGGAAAGAGCGTGAGAGAGGGGAATGACATGCAGCAGGGACTAACGGGAGGATGAATCACACCCAGGGTCACTGCAGCAGACGTGCTCTACCAAGTGAGATGCCGCTCGTGGCCCAGCGTATTTAATCGGAGATTTCATCAAGTGTTTCTGTGACGGTAAGCGGCCGCTACTTCATTAATGCCGCTGCTGCTTCAGAGTCGGACATCCGCTTTGGGTCGTATTGAGTCCACCTCGAGTACGGGCGGAGTCTGCCGTTACCATACCGACGGGCTAACGTGTCCTTTTTAGTTTAAAATCTCCTCTCCTGTTGTCAATAAACACACATGCGACCGGACTACACAGCTATTAGATGGTTGGCTGTGTGCCTGTCACTCATAGCATTCAATGTCCCACATCCTTGATTTTTACACAGCTGACGTATGATGATACAATCATACAGACATGTCCTGTGTGGCAACATAGAAAATTAAGGATATGATGCATTGTAATTGAATCGAATCGTGAGGCCAGTGAAGATGCACACCACTACTACACAGCCTAAGATCCATCCACTCGCTGCTGTGGCGATGCGGGGACAACCACTGCATAACAGGAGCAATTAAAAAGAAGAACAGGTTGAATTTGCCAGGAATCGTCCTTTAAACAGGGCAGTAGTCCATTTAGCAACCAACATCATAGCTAAAATGCTATGATGATTTTGATTTTTCCTTGTCTTTGTGCAGTCTGTGTATCTCCATTAGCCCTTAGTGCTTCCCTTTCTCCTTGTCGCACATAAATTTAGACAACAATGGAGTAAAGGTAGTCATTTACACTATTCATCAGCACAATCAGTCAGAGCAGTTTTCACTGCCAAATATCAACCAAGAAATGTGTCCCTTTCACTGACAGCCAAAGCAATACTTTCTATTGTTTTTCAAGATTCATGTTAGAAAATTGTCTCCCTCTCTTCAACCTGTGACCTTTCTGTTTCCATTCTTAGCAGTGGATTACAGGGCTTGTAAGTGCAGACATGACAAAGGCTGAGAACAGTGGCACTTAAACATGGTTATTTCTATGATTTCACCGACCAACCAGGTTAACTTTGTGTCATTCTGTTTTCTTGGCCTTTGCCTGTCTTTGTTCTACAGAGTACATGACCGTCGATTCAACATGACCCATCTCATCGCCAAGTATCAAACAACAAATGTGTCCTTTTCCCAATGACACACAAACAAGCTGCTTACTATTTTTTAAAGAAGTCAGAAGAACATCTCAGGAAATGTTTTATTTCTTTCCCAGGACACTGAGGCAAAATCTCTGCTCAGTCCTGGAGCGTTGGCAGCCCTAATTATCTGGTGTGAAAATCAGATGTGTTGAGACCAAAACACTGTTGTTAGCAGACCATGCTGGGGTTTGCAAACAAACAAGCCAACATCATTATAAAATCAATCAAATTTAATACATTTTGCATGTCTGATAAATCCAAGTGAGACAACAAAGTTGTTGCTTTCAGTCTCATCTGAGAAAACACAATCAGCTGTTACAAACCACTGAAGCTGAGAACTAAGAAATCCAAATATGGCTGCCAGGGGTGTGTTAAATCACCTGACAGACTTCTGCTGGAAAAGGAAAAAATGCCAACATTACTTTATTCTTTCTGTATACTGTTGTCTAATATAATCTTCTAGCTGTAAGTTATTCCGCTCGCGAATAACAGCCACATGATAACACAACCGTACCCCCCACCTCCCTCCTCGGTCTCTGACAGCACAGATGCTCCGACAGGCTGAGACTGGTCATAGAGTGTCACTCACAATCAGTCTCCGAGTGCCAAAGTGCATTCATCCAGAAAATGCCAGATTCCACTTTAATCATTTTTTTCTTATTCTATCTCCATCTCTTCATACCTTAGCTATCTGAAATTCTGAAGACTATTGACAATCTTGACCTTCAGGATGACAGTTATCACTGTTCAGAGATTTGTGTGTACTGTGAGTTTGTGAAGTACAAATCTTGGAACACTGCAGGGTTTACTGTTCAACATTATTTGACTTTAAGATCATGTTTTGACTGAATATTTGAATTGTGAAAATGAGCCTCTGTGAAGGTTCTCTTTATTTTGCCCACCAAATATTTTACTCATCTCCAATTATCAATAAGGATTTCATTTCATTATATTATTTCTCCTCGCAATAAAATAAAATAAAATATGTTTTTCAGAAATACAAGCAGATGAACTGTAACTGCTCTTTGTGTTGAGAAGAGATCATATGTAAAACCATTTTGGCATGGTTGGAAAACTTTTCTTCACACAATTCTCGTAGCGTTAGCGGAGAGGACATTCCTTACTGTGATTACGCCTATGACAGTGATGCTGCAAGGTATGACGTGCTTGTTCTGACTGCATCAGCATCACTACAGGCCTTCCACAAAGATATAGCTGTTCATGTAATGCCTAGGAATGCATGCTTAGTCTTCAGAAAAATGTAGTGGTGCGAATCAAAAACTGGAGATTTCTGGAGTTGAGTCTGAACCACTAATTGTGAATTCTGGGAACAGCAATCAGGTAAACCTGTTCTGTCCTCTCCAGGTCTGAGGTCAGAAAATAACAGCAAGCTGCATCTCTCACTTGGCAGTGAGTTCTGTCAGGGCTATTCTGCGACTTACTTCCTCCTAAAAGTGAGAGTGAAATACAACTCAGTCAACTTCAGGGGAACCAATAAATAATCTGACCAATATCAAGAACTGATAATAGTACTGGTATCAGTAGATTTCTATCTCTGCCATCCCTAGACAAAACCCCTATAGGAACATGTTATCATTGGACTGACTTCTGCTGGGAAAAAAAGAGTAAATTCCATTGACAGTGATCTGGTAAACTACAGCTAGATAAGCATGACTGGTGGTTGTCCCACTGCAGAGAGGTATTCAGATTCAGATTATACACTTTGTTGGAAATAGAAGGGTGTTATTTGGAATCCTCGTGTTTTTGTGAGGAAAAATGAATGAGGCACTGTGTGTTAAGCATTCTTCAGAGGGAGGTCATTTGCTTCTGCAAAATGCATTTAGAATGCATAACACCCCTGCCCAAACAGATTGTAGATGATGGCTGCAGCCAGGTGGAACCACCAGAGCCGTCCCTTCATGCTTAAATGGGCAGTGAGATGCGTGATCCTGCGTGTGATGTCAGGATGTAACCCTGTAGCAGGTAGCGTACACCAAAAACTACAATGACGATGTTCGTGCATATTTGATGCTGCATATTTGATGGGAAATGTGAGGGCAGGATGGCAAGGATGAAAAGCCACATCTATGCCTGGAACGCTGGATTTGATCAGCATATTAATGCGGAATAGTGATTATACTTTGTCGGCAATACCTCAAGGCCGGACTTTGAGTGAGAGAAAAAAAATAAAAGGCTGACCTTCCAGCCGAGCTGAATGAAGTTTTACCAAAAAATGGAAAGTTCACTATCAGCATTCAATCTTAAAATCAAGTCTCATCCATTTACATAATTAGAACGTGGATCTCCAAAGGAGTCTATCCATGCAATCCACTGTTTAGTAATAAGTGCTGCAGGACATCAGAAACCTCCATAGAGGACAAGTGAGAGGCGTTTTAAAAGGGAGATGAGGCACCATGCTCGAAAGATATATACATGAGTTTAAACCAAAGGAGACACCTCTCTTTGGAGAGAAGCTGATTTAATGTGGGTGCTGGGGAAAATTTACCGTCTGCCTCTTGCCGTATATAACCAATGTATAATTTACCAGTTCTTATCTCCCCATGTCGCACATGCTGATCTGGGATAATGGCATTGTTTGAGAAGCAGTCAAGAGAGCAGACTGCAGAGTCATAAGATAGTGTACATCCGTCACGTATGCCCCATGTGGGGTGTGTTCAGCTTTTTTTTTTTTTTTTTTTTTCAATCAGGAAACAATACAGAGTGAAACTCCATTTATTATCTGCACTCACTAACTGTACTGCGCATTATATCCCTAAAATGTAATTCTGATTGGCCAAGATAAGACTTACATCCATCATAGATCCATTATTTGAGAGATGCACTGCATCCTCTCTCTTTCACATACACACCCAAATGTGTTTACACACACAGGGCATTCATTTTTTACCATGGTGCAATGAGAACAGTATCTGCTCCATTGATATCAATTCATGTAAATTTGAGTAACCTCACATTTCCAAAGATATATGTGAAATTAATTAATTCCTGAGAGACAGCCATATGGCTGTTAAAGTAACAACCAAGCACGCAATTCATCATCCCTTAAAAGTGAGCAGAATCCAGAGTTCTTGTTTTTTTTGTTTTGTTTTTTAATGGAAATTATCCCATACTGTTTTATGAAACTTCATCAATCGAGTACATAACTGGGTTGGTATTTTTCTTTTTCTGGTATTTTACTTACTTACTGTACATATATTGTGGTAATGAGGTGAAGACAGTTGCAGCACTTGGATACCAAGACACATAAATTAGTTCACTATGAAGGAATTAGGTTTTCTCTAATATTCCTGAGTACAGCCAAGAACTAAGAATATCACACTGACAGGAGAGTGGGTTATGGTGCGATAATAAAAGGAATTTTCTAAACTGAGTACAACATTTCCAATTCCATTCTGTCACTGTTATCACAAGTTTGTCATATTTGTGTATCGTGTTCCAGTACTCTTTAATCCCTTGTGACAAGGTCTGCAAAATGTACTCTTTTACATTTCCTCATATTTCTTCAAAGAGGCACACAGTCAGAGCAAGGAGCACAAACTCCGACTCTTACGTATTGATTAGATGTGGGCTTTTTTTTTTTTCATCTGGTCCTGAACTGCAGCCGAGAGACTAAAACACTCTGACTAAAAACCTCAAAACAAATCTTGAGGTCGGTTTTTCTTTTTAGGTTTGGTGTCAGAAATTACAGCTTGAGGAAAGTTTTGGTCTCTCGTTATGGACTGTGTCGGGCAGATCTTCCCATTGGCTGTTACAATAACTGCTGTCCCTTCCCTTCTTGGCTGTGTTACCTTTTCAAGAGTCCCACTGCAATGCAGGACAACAACAGAGCTCATCAAGCCAGCAGCAAAATAGTAGCAAGCTTTTGATGAAAAACTGCAAGGAAGAATTTGATCAAGCCCCCTTGAAGGCCAGTACAGCACTCAGTTGATGGCTCAACTAACCTCAGGCACGCCAGCTATTGCTTCACTATTCCATAACAACATTTTGCACTGACATGCTTCAAAATGACATGGTCACCATGTAATCAGCCAGGACGGGGACGACTGAACATCATAAAGTTAACATTACACAATAAGCTCTGTTTATAAGCTTACTTTATTGATACAGTGACACACTGATGACCTTGGGGTTCGCCTGGGTTTGATTGTTTTACATTTAAGCAAAGGGAGAACTATTCCATAACACAAAACCATCAGTCAAGAAACATCCCACGTGTCACATCCACACAACTGAATTTCCATAAAGGATTTACAGCACATGAGAGTTTAAGTTCTGAAAAGGGTACAGACACAATGGGCCTCATTCACGAACCGTTCTTAAGAACAAATTTGTTCTTAAGTCCTACTTACGAAGTTTTTACGAAGATTGTGGCATTCATGAATGTTTTCTTATCCAGAATTTGTTCTTAACTAAGAACAAAATCTACGAACAGTCAGGAGTATACTTACGCACTTTTAAGTGCTGAGACTTCTGCAAAAATAACCGATTTTAGTGTTTTCTTTTGTTCTGCAGTTGTATGATATTATATGATTTGAATAAGAATTATTTTCTTATCTTTTATGATGTTTTTAATAATCATATATATTAATAATAATAATAATTGACGAATCATTTCAGTCTCTTAAAAAACATTATAGACACTTAATTCATATCATTTTTTTCCACCCTTTTCTTTGGGGGGCGGGGGGCACACAGCTGCCAATATGATTTTTTTTTCCTAATTGCGGGCTGCAACAGTGCACTTACTGTAAGTGTTCACACTACATACAACTGTTTTTTTTTCATATGTGATAATATGATGATATTTATGATGGCACACGTGAGAGTGTGGTCTCTCTGATAACAACCGAAGAGCTGCATCCACTGCTGACGCTACTAAATATAAATATAAAATATAAACTAAATATAAGCCTTTTGTTTGTTTCTTTGTTTAATTCCTGCCGCAGTAGCGCCACTTCACTAAGTTCTTTTTACGTTTGGAGTCTGGTGCTCCCTCACAGATTTTCATTTGAGCATTTCAACTTTCTTTCTCACTTCACCTTCTCTGCTCAGTGCCTGTGGGTTCTGTGTGCACACGGCCCTGCAGTCTCATGCCCTTTTACGGGCATTGATGGGGCCGTTACCTATGCTAATCCTATGTTAATTAGACTCACCTGGCACACGCCCTCAACTTACGAGGAGATGGCATTCATCAAGTAGGAACACAGCTGCGAACAATTCTGAGGCTTACGAACGCGTTGATGAATCTGACGTAGGGTTTTCTTAAGGAACTTCTTAAGAACAACTTAAGAAAGAATCTAAGAAGGTTCTTAAGAAGATATTGGTGAATGAGGCCCAATGTTTGCATTTGAGCAGAAACACCTGACGCAAAGAAGACAGAAGGTTTTTACTTCTGGGCCGAGAAGATGAATTTGTTTTATCCAGCAAAGCAAACCCTGGCCGTATACTAAGCGAGACAGGATGTGCCCAGATATGTTGTGTGTTTGTGTTCCACTATTCATCACTTCAAACACATCCTCAGCTCACTGCCAATACGGTGCCTCATCCCTGATGCAGCTCAACAGTGCGACTGCCACCAGTGCACTCAGCCCAGGAGCCATAGCCAGTGATTTACTATCTCGCTGTATTTTGTCTCACTTGGGTGCACACCGCTTGCCACACTGTTGCCCTGTCACAAGCTGCCTCGAAATATTTGTAATTCTGTGTAAAGCAGTACCGGTGAAGTGGTATCTCCACTGAATTCATCAGAGGACACTCTAATCTGGTTCTGTCTCGACTCTGCCTCTGCAACAATGAGCAAGATGAGTGTGATGAGGCAGAACCAACAGAAAACATTCTGCATCCATCTGATCAGATAAAGTGTTGCAATTACTCGCCAGGGAAGTTTGCTCTGCGATTCAAGGTATTGTTGAGCCTTTTACAACCTCAAGAGAGTCGCTCATGGGTGAAAATGTGATGTTGTTTTACTTAATTCTGAGCAAAATCTACTGCTGACAAGTTGAAAACTACAAGTATCTAATAATTAAATACAAAACACAGCTGAATATGTAATCAGTTTAACTGTTAAGGTAAATATGCTGATGTGAGGAGCTACTTAGATTTTTATGACATGTAATTGTCTGCAGCCTGGGTAGCTTTTTCAATTTTTTCTTTCTTTGCTACACTAAGTCTCATGTCTCATCAGTCTTTGTTCGTTTTGTGTTTCTTTGATTGATTTGTTTTGTTTATGCAAACTAGATACCTGAATACAAACAAATGAATGTGAAATATGGATACTGCCACCTACTATACCCACAGGCCCAATGGTCTTTGCAGTGTGTATTTGTTCCCACTAAAAATGATGCATAGGGCTGCATGGTTATGGGAAAAATAACAATTATTTTGTTCAATTTTGAAATCACGATTATACACGATTTTGTGTGTGTGTTGACTGGACAACAAACAAACTGCACGTTTTATGAACCAGCAACAACTGGTCAGAGGAGCTAACTAACTTACGAAGTCACCAGCCAACAATGACTCATTACATTTGTTTTTGTGAATTAACTGACACATGTTGGTCAAACGACAAACGGTCATTCAACAGCAAAACATGTTTGAGGCCAGAGATGATACTTCAAATGTCTATATGGACCTAAAGAATACTGACCTCTGAAAAGAAGGAGCTTCTGGAGGACAGCTGGCATGGGTATGAACAATTTTTAATTTAAATTGTTGTGGTCATGCACAATATAGAGCTGCTGCTTCAAGGACGAGGAATGTTTGTTTTGTTTTGTTTCATTTTTTTAATTGCCAATTAATTCGGCTTGGGCAGTGGTCAAAACACTTTGGTGTTATTGTTCTTATTCACCTGCCCAGGGACTATGGATGGAAAGTAGCTAGTAAGCTAAATCCGGTACAAGGCATCTCTTCTCATTTCGAGACTAATGTTAATTTGTACATTGTCCCTGATACAAATAAACTTATTAAAACTTAAACTAATGTTTAAGAAAACCCTGTATATGTTTTTCGTCCTCGTGTTTCCACACAGAATTTATTCACTCTGTCTATATCTTTCAGAGTAAAGTTTCCAATAGTCTAGTAAAATGATAAAATAAGTTTTCAATATACTATTATTATGCACATTTGTTTAGTAGCTTCTTTAAGTACAGCCCACATAGTACAGCAATCTTTCCTTAAGGGGACAATTTAAATATTTTGACGTAAAGCAGCACTGGACATTTCCTGTTGCCACAGAATGTCAACGGGAAATGTATTCTTGAATAAATTGAACTTGAATATCCACAAATCCTTTCAGTAAACTGCACACAACATGCTCATGTTTACCAGCCTGCCTGGTCTGTGATCACTTTATACCAGAAGATACCAAATGGACGCAAGAGGCAGAGGAGTTGGCATTACATTAGAGTCTGGAGTAATCGCTCCAGGCAACAGTTTGGGATTTCAGTTTTTTTTTTAGCTTTGATTTGTTTTTCCTGTGTGTGTGTGCGTGTTTGCGCGTGCGTGCATGTGTAGAGTTCAAACCACACATCAAAAATTCAAGTGGGTAAAATCTGCAGGGTCTGAATGAGAATCTCCGTTGCAACTTTAATTTATGATAAAGGCTTGTATGTCATGTGTATAAAGCAGATCTACTATAGAGTGCAGCTTTATGTGGGTATTACTTGACTTCACTTGACCTAACAATTACATTCACGCTAAAGGGTCACACAACGGTTGTTATCAACTCGGTAAATCAATCCAGGCTTTCACAGTCTAGGTACTAGCCTGTGCACATACTGTATAAGGGGTGGTGTTTGCAGCATCTGACCAATCACAAGCATGGACATGTCTGGCAGTATTATCAACAGCATTTTACTAATGAGGAGCAGACAACAATTCTCCAGCGATATGGGCTGAAAGATAAAATCCAGGCAAAAAAGCAACACAGTCGCTGCAGCAAATAAAAGTGCAGAAAGTAGTGCTGGAAGAGAGGAAATGACTGTGTAAATGTCGAAGTTCATAGGCTTAGAAAATTACTGCTCCATCATTATGGCATGGCTCTGACAGTAATCAAATGTGTGTATTACAGGTTCAAGGTTCCTTATTATCATCATTATACCAAAAATGAGTACATATACAACGAAATGACACAAATTGGCCCGTTGGCCAGATGTAATTTTTGTGATGCATAATACAATTCTAGTCTATTCTTTCAGCTCCAGGTAAAAAAAACAAATATAAAACATCATTCAAAGCAGTAAGTTGGTTCTGTGAAAGCATGCAACTCATTATGGATGGCATTACACGCGGTATTCTTACTTGCGGATTCAGCATCACCAACTGAATACATAAATGCCGATGCAGATGCATAGCACAATGCAACGTAAACTGTTCAATGGGACACTGAGCGCACAACTCCAGCATGTCACTGACCACATACGGTTTCTCTGTAAGAGGTTAACCACCGTCGTTGTACCAAAACCCCTTTTAACACTGAAGTTACCTCGCTAAGCCCAAATGCTGCTTCATATTACAGGCCCCAGGTCTGAGCTCCATATCAATTTATTTTTATTTTCCCAAAAGCTCCATGTTATGTCTACAACTCACACTTGCAAACTAATCACATTTAAGATGATATTATGCTACAAACTTTTGAGTCATGAAATTGTTAGTGAATTAAATTGTTTAACTGGTTCCGGAGTAATTAGAATTATTCCATCTCCTGTTCACAAGGAAGCAGACATGATTTATCCTTCCATTTAGATGCTTTTATTGTTAATCATTGAAAAAAAAAAAGTTAAAGTATCAAGACTGAAAGTTTTGCACCATATCCATAATCTCTGCTGCTTTTGTTCCTTCTACAGTAGTTTAACATTTGAAAAATATTGCTGGAATTAATAAAATGATTATCATATTTTTGATACAAAACATTATTTCCATGATTTCTCACAGTGCAAAATGCGGAGCAGCATAAATCATGTTACATTTGATTGTGCTGTTTTCCAATTAATGTGCCACAGGCATTTACAATTCAATTTTGGGTCTTTGTGTGATGTTGTCTTAACCAAGGCTGAAAGGAAGGCACACTGTGTTCAGAGGTAATAAAGTAAATAAAGGAGTTATTTGCAGAAAGGAGAAACATCTCTTCTGCTTTCAACATGTACACTGTTGTGTATCATGCTCAATCAGCCATGTGTCTATGTATTTGCAGGGTAGCACAGCTGCAACAATGCTGCAACATACCATGGACACACACCCCTGTGATTATGACATAAAATTACATTTCAACTCCATCCAACCAGATTTAATCATTTCTCCCTGATTTTAAATTACAATAAATACAATTTAACCTGATCAGTCAGTGTGTTTTTGATCAAATTGAATTTTTATTTGAATTAGGTCATTTTCAACACTGAAAAGGACTTCAGTTGGTGGGTTGAAAGTTTTAAGACTGTTGCATGTATCACTAACTCGGTTCTGCTTTCACACTGCCATTTCTGAAGCGCACCAAGCTTTCTGAACGTCGTCACGCGGTTGAAAGGAGCGCTCGTTATATATCCGTTTGGGGGATTGTATTTGTTCTTTTTTTTATTTATCAGATGCACATGGCTCAGCAAGCTGTTCAAGGCAAGCTGCATGCTAACCACACCAGGGTTTACTTGTTTGGTCCGGACCAGAGCTTTTACACCCACACAAAAGAAGCAGGCTATCCAAGGAAACAAACTCTTGGTCCATTTCAAGCAGACCAAACAGCTCTGGTGCGAAAGCGCTAAAGATGGTGCGAAAGCGCTGGTGCGAAAGCGCTAAAGATGTTTTAAGCCTTGCAAAGAAAGAAGCTCTGAGCAATTAACTGAAAAAAACACATTAAAACATCTCATGACTTAATTTTGGTTATTTCCGTTTCCTTTGTCAGTACTTTCTCGACTCCTACCTCGTAAAATACTACGTCGTGTTCAGTCACGTGCTTCCACCCCATCCTACATTAGTCCATGTTCACTCAATGTAAAACTGGCAATATGAATGACACAAGCAAAAACACTGACCCTCAGCCTATTCCACTGCAGTCAAACTGGGAATTTCAGAGACCATGATGTAAACACCTGCCTTGCCTCTCCACTGGGTCTTATCATTTATGAATACCAGACAGTGGTCGGAACAGTAATAGTGACCTGACCACAGGTATATATTTTATAATTTGGAGCACAATCACAATGCAGAATATAAAGACGGGGCATCATTTAGCTCAGTTGGTAGAGCAGGCGCCACATATGCAGAACCTGTAGTCCTCGCCACAGCCAGCCCTGTATCAAATCTGAAGTGATATTGTGCAGCCTGAACAGATAAAAAGCAATTCTGTCAGAAAACTAAAACAAACTTGCAGCTTACTGGCATGAACATTCTTGTTCAATTGTAGTGGCTGTGTATCTATGAAGACAAAGAATTGATGATCCAAATAACTTGAGAGTAAAATACCCTTGGATCATTGCACAAAGGTCAATCTGAAAAATACCAGTAGTAAAAACTACAAAAATATATGTCCTTACAGGCTGAAAATAGCAAGCTACGGTATATAAAGGGTCTGTCAGAGGAAATGCGTTTCCCTGTGGCTAGCAGACCTTATAATACATGGTATTTCGAAAGTTTTATAATAACTATTCTTTCAGACAGCATCTACACTTTTCTACTTGCCTTTCAAACAAACTGCACGGTGTGACACTGAAATATCTTTTCATTCCAAGTGAAAGATTCATAAAGAAATGTCCTGATGACAGGTTCTGGTATCATGGGTCAGTGCTGTTCAGACCACAAGTGGCGTCCTGGGGATAAACAATGCACAGTGGATGTAATAGAAAAGAACACTCAACCTTGTAAAACCGTCCACCTTGCTGTGCTGCACAAAAGGCAAAAGAAGAGATTTAAAAATTGGGTGTTTATGTTGTGAAGCCACTAAAGTTGTTTTTCATTACAAATGCTCTCCATATACTTTTCAATGTTTTCTTTCAATAATTAAATCTACCATAAAAGTATCACATGTATTGAGCTCAAGAGCCCCACATAGCTGAGATTTTAAATCATTTGTGCTGAAGTGCAAAACATCAACAGAGGCAACAGGATGAGAAGGCAGATCCAAATTATCTCTCCGCAGAATAACCACATTTGGATGAAATTCAGTAATGTCAGCTGCATGCTAAGATTTGAGGAGTGCACATTAAATTTATATGAGCAGCTTCACTGGTTCACATTGTCAATTCAAATGTTTAACTTGTTCCTCTACAGACATGTAAGCACTGTGGGAGCTGACTGGAACTGCAGATTGGAAGGTAGTTGTCTTCTCATAATTGCAGCTTGCTCTACTAAAGCAATACCTACTGTATACTACACACGATTGTGTTCATCACACTTGGATTCTATTTATGGGGACGTTCACAACATTGTTTCACAGTATTACAAACACTTGAAAACATAAAGGTCCTGTTCCCTCTTCTTGAAAAACATACTCTGTACTTTCTCTGGAAATAGTCAAATGCACTATGAAAGTGTAATTTCTAGATGTGAATCTAGGAGAGCCAGGCAATCAGAGAATTTTTAGAACAAAACGTGTTGGACCAAGGTTCATTTTCAGTGAGGGTTAGCAAAAGCAGTTCACCGGCTGGATGGAGTGTCCAGAGAAATAAGTGTTTTTCAACTGTTACCTTTGAAATGCTCCTGGGTCAAACTGATGCTTGGCAAAGAAGTGCTGAAAATGATCACAGAATCAAAGTATCACAGAGCATTTTTCAGGCTTCACAGTTTTGTATACTGAGTATTCTCCTGGAGGCTTATATAATTTAAAAAAATGCTGATGAGCAGCTCTTGCTTTCACAGTGACAAATGGCCCAGGATATTAAAGTGAACACCTCCGTCCTAAAAATCTATTTACTGTATGCTGATGTGAAAGAATCCCAAAAGTGAAATAAATACATTCCCCATCTCTCTTAACACCAGTACAGTGGCATTAATGAACAAAGCGTCTGAACCCTCAGATTGTACTTTGAGGTAGGAATCACAGCAGCTCCCACTAAATAGAAATGATTATTCTGCAAAGGTGACTGTGTTTTATTGTTTAACGTGGTTTGGCTGGATCAGTACCAGCATCATTACCATGCATCAACCAAATCAGCATCATCCAGATTAAATACAGTGTTCTGCTCAGGTCACTGACAAAGTTACTTTTTTGGATGTGTGTTAAAGCAGGAGTAAGCGATCTGGTCGTTTTGGCTAACTTCTTGTCAGCCGATGGAGTTAGCAGCCCCCGCCCTCGTCATGGATCTATTGGTCCTCGTCCCTACGTCACCACATTCACGCACATCCCTTGGCTGCAAGTTTTCTCCTCGGCTTACAGCAGAGCAGAGTGACTGACAGACCCGCGGTTCAGACCAAACACTCTATATAAGTGAGTGCTGTCAGAAGATATAACTATTTAAGACTTATATTAACACAAACATTCCACTTACTTCTCCTTTAATACGAGGATATCTTTTTCAAATATCTTCATGACGGAATTATTTTACCTGTTCTGTCTATTATAATCAATCCAGTCCTTTGTTACCAGTTTAAATATGGTAAATGGTAAATGGTCTTGTATTTATATAGCGCTTTTACTATACCTGAAACGATACCCAAAGCGCTTTACAGTACATCACATTCACCCATTCACACACACTCACACACTGATGGCGGAAGCTGCCATGCAAGGCGCGAACCACCACCCATCAGGAGCAAGGTGGGTAAGGTGTCTTGCCCAAGGACACTACGGCAGCAACCGGGACAGAGCGGGATTCGAACCGCCAACCCTCTGATCATTGGACGACCCGCTCTACCACCTGAGCCACTGCCGCCCTCTTTTAAACATAAATACAACCCATGAAATGTGCATTTGCCAAAAATCTCCTTTCTTGTAACATAAGGTTTTTTTCCTGCCTAAAAAAATGACTGGGTTTCATTCAGAAAGATTCTATTTGACAGATTATACCTCACCCAGTCGCTTTAACCTGTTGAAATGCCTTAAAATGGCCAACGCAACCCCATAAATGATTACATACACTTGCCAAAAAAGTGGCCACTGGGTCAAATTTCTTATGCCCCATAAGCTTTTATGCACCATGGAGACGATGGAACTTTCAGCTCCAGAAGCAGGATGTTGAGACGCACAGATGTCAACACAGACTCAGCCTATATAGATTCATTACAATAACACTGAATTGGGATACAGCTATACATATTTCTCATCTTTATGTCTTGAAATTTTAGTGATTATATCTTACATTTAATGGAAAACCCAAAATTCAATATCTCAAAAACAAACAGAATCCTGTGAAAAAGTTCACTACTGTAACCAAATAGTGTCACACTCTAATCAGATAATTAACTCAAAACACCAGCAAAGTTCTCCTGAGCCTTTGGAGGTCTCTTTGTCTGGTTCAGTAGCTACACAATAATGGAGAAGACTGCTGACCTCCATCATATTCTATTTTGAGATGCACCTGTATGTTAATTGATTTACATATTTTTATTTTGGCTAAAACACCTCTACATCATTCATCATTCATTTTTTTGTCCCCGGGGGCGGGGGCCGAATACGTGTTGTCTCCCCATTCGGTCAGACAGATGCCGGTTTCTGATCCTACATTAACACCGGAACCACAAGCCTTCTAATCCACCCTACAGTATAAGTGCCGCAGCGTCTCCCAGACCATCATGAATACCACAAATTCTCAAATAAAAGCAGAGTCTGACAGACTCCAGTCTCCTGTACTGGACTGGGTCTGGCACCAGGTTTGAGCAAATAAAAGGCAGTATCAATTAGAATCCGGGTATTTCTACTGTATTTTCTGCAAATTCTTGTGAATGAACAAAACCTCTCAAAGCCCTCGATCCCCCATTTGAGCAGTTTCTAAGCTTCATTCCTGCCAGAGTTCTCACCTGGATCCGCAGGCTGGTGTTGAAGCCGATGCAGCCAGACTCACAAGCATTAATTCATGGCTGTACTGCAGCAAAAAGAAAAAAAGAAATGAAAAGAAGAAGCCCGGCGTAGTCCGATCTGACGGGAGTTATTAAATGTTTTCGGAGTGGTAACGTTAGCAGCAAAGGGAGCCTGCAGCAGGTGCTTCCACGACAGCAATATGCCCAGGTAAGCAGGGCTTCTTCTTCTTCGCGCTTGGCGGTTGATACAGTATGACAAAAGTAAAGATAAAAGCTATCAGAAAAATAAATAACTAAGTAAAGTGCAGATATGTGAAAATTTCACAGTATGTAAGTATTTTTACTTTACTGTTACATTACAACACTGGTGTAGAGTGTCGAGAAAGAAGAAAAAAGGCAAAGAGAGGAAGAGGATGGGATTACTATTGAGAAGGAGAGGTTAAGAAGAGAGGAAGAAGAGTGTTAAAAATAAGAAGATACCCTGCTGTCCCTGTAGTGGACTTCTCTCCATAAATTACAGTGATGTGCAGTTAGGTGAGGAGATTCCCATGAACCCTGGAGCTGTAGAGGCAGGTGTTGGGATGTGGGTCATTACATAAAGATGAAGAATCTCCATAGTAATTGAAATATGCATCCATATTGAATGGCTATTACATCCTTATACAGTAAATATCCTATACTATTCTGGTAATTGTAGACACAATCAAAGGGACACATGTTGGAAATACATCCCATGTGCGTGACTCAATAACTCAAATGATGATGGTCAAGATGACTTAAAGGGATAATTCAACATTTTGGCAAATTGGCCGATTGCCATAATCGCTATAGTCATAGCAGTAGGTTCGTTACCTTTAATTGTCGGTGTAAGCTATTTTTAGAACGGCGGAGCGGACCAGCAGGCTGCTCAGAGCTACGCTACCGAGGCTCATGGGATTTCTTGGTTTCCCTCATCAAACTCATCAAATACACAATCCAACAACTCCAAAACACTGTTGTGAGCTGTACAATCACCACACTATGAGATAACGTTACCAGACAGAGCTGTTTTAGAGGTAAATTCGTGCAAAACCGCTGATGCGCGTTGCGTTCAGTGACAGTTCTTCTGCAAGCAGACTCTGTATTTACCCTGTATTTACCTCGAAAACGGCTCAGATTTGTAACGTTCCGTTATTATCTCATAGCGTGGTGATTGTACAGCTCACAACTTGTCCACGACAGCATTTTGGAGTTGTTGGATTGTGTAATTGATGAGTTTGATGAGGGAAACCAAGAAATTCCTTTAGCCTCCGTAATGTAGCTCTGAGCAGCCTGCCGCTCCGCCGTTCTAAAAATAGCTTACACCGACAAATAAAGGTAACGAACCTACTGCTATGACTATAGCGATTATGACAATGGGCCAATTTGCCAAAATGTTGAACTATCCCTTTAAGCTGAGGACACACTACACCATTTTCCCATTTCTCCTCTACAACTTGATCATTACCCGTTTTTTTCTTTTAAATGGATTTCTCACAGCAGATAGCTGTGCAAACAACAGCAGCAGCAGTGTGCCGTATGCCGTCCATGTTTGTTTACACTTAGTAAAATGTGTTTATGTGGTTGCCTAGCAACAGCGTTCAGTGGGGGGGGAACACTTCCACTAATAAAGCGAGTCAAATACACTGTAGGTCACAAGTTAACTCAAGTAACCGCATCTGTGGAAATCACTACACACTGCACTCTTAAACTGTCACTCTCGCGAGAGTTTGGTGCGTTCAGGTGGCTTCAGTTGGTTTGACAAATCGTGTAGCCTGTGCTCCCTCATCTGGCAAAGTCTTTAAGTGTGTCATCCCCAGTCGTCATAAAAATCTGCTGAAGCCAGCCGGCTAGTGTGTACTCCAAGTCTTTTCTAAATCGGCAACGGCGGTGAAAATCATAGTGTGTCCCCAGCTCTACTGATACACCTGCAGTTTAAGTAAGTTAATGTCCTGCTGGGCAACTCTCAGTTCAAAGTACATACATGTCAGTCCTGATGGATACAAAACAGAAAGGTTAGACATCTTATGTTCATTAACAAGGAACCCCTGAGTTCTTGTTTTTTCTCATGCACCAAAAACGTTTGATTGTATTCCAGAATGGAAACAAACCAAACAAATATGTCAACAGTTTGATGATCAGATATTTTTTATGCCTGACTTTCATTACTAAAGGTATTATTGACTGACTTAAATAAAAATAAAAACTGTGCATGAGACAATTACAAGTCCTGGACATATATCTCAAATGACAAGAAGTATTTGTAAGGATATGTGCTGAAGTATTTTTAGAAATCCTTGTCCTGGTTGTATTTTAGACCTTAGCTCACTATAATAAGTGTCTCTCTGAGCTTGAAACCTGTTCACAGTTTCTGTGCCCTCCTCTGCTAAATTACTGCTTTTTAACAAGCAGTTGTCTACAACAACCTCCCCAAAGGTAGCTGCTGGACGTACAGTTAAAGTAGCTCTGACAACTTAGCATGGAGTGGTGACAGCAGGCTGAACAGACTCCACTCCACTAATTTGTTAACATAAGCATATGAACAACTCAGTACAGACAGGAAGAAAGACTTCAATAATAATGGAAAGCTTCAATTTAGTCTTTCTTTCAATTTCCTGTTGTCTCCTGAACAACAAGTCCTCCAACCTAAAGACAACTCATGGAAACCACTCTGTGTTGTGTTGTACATAATGCATGTACTCTTGGTTTACTGTGTGCAACGTATACAGTATGTTTATGTTGAACTGATTTTATTGAACTTTTTTAAATTTTAATTTAGTCTATTCTCAAACAAACGCCTTCACACAAGGACGTTTTTTCTCCTTTGTGTCTCATTTCAATCGCATTCATACGAATGGTGGGCTCCTCGTTCCCCTTCTATTTCTCAATACAGTATAGTATAAAGCCAGTAATGGGCCAGAAATCTGTGTATTTTGTCTAGATAAGATACAATGGCTGATCTTTCATCTTATTAATATCACATTTGTCGTTGATAAGTAAATCAACACTAGGTATAAATCTATCATGGGGACTAGATGTTACAGGCAGTCACATTGCTGCCTTAGTGTTGTGGCTATTGTGGAACAGCAGAAAAAGGAGATGAACTTCCATTTCACATTATTGTGACATTATCATCTCTTACCAATTACATGTACTGTACCCTCACCAAAGGAGGCAGAGGAATATCTAAACATAAGACACACTGAGCAAGAGAAAGCAGAAGTGAGGGTGGGAGGGAGACGAGTCATCAGCAATTGCAAGCCAAGCTAGATAGATCTGACAAGCTTGTAAACAACAACCAATCTGCAGCAACATGGAATCAGTAAAGACAAACAGCCAGTAGGAACAGTCCAACACTTTGTACATGGCATCCGGCAAACCAATGGTGTAAATCTATCACAACTCTACTCACTCAGTTTGGGACATTCATGTCCAAACAAACATTGCTGAAGGAGCCTCACTGTTTTAGCAGGTTGTTTTGGTCTGTGGAAAAGTCGATTAGTATCAGGAGAGAAAGTTGGACTGTTCCAATCGCTACAGTATTTATTTGTAATGCTTACAGTAGTTCCACCCTGACTTTCCTTATGCAAGATGCATTTTCCAATACTGGCCTCACATAATTTAGCCTTTGCAGATTGTCTCCATTTTAATTATTCTTTTTCCACACTCCTTTGAACTTCAACCAGTCTTTATAATAGTAAATACTGACACAAATGACTGTAAAAGCCACACACATTGTACTGTTGTCCAATCTAGATAGATTGTATATAGATTAGGGCTGTCCCGATTATCAATCGTAACGATCAGAAATCGACTTTAAGCAAACCCATATGCTGACTCGACTTAGATATTGTGGAAAAGATGACGGCCTGACGGTACGACCATCACTGCAGATCAACATGCAGATTAAAAACTTCTAAAATCTTCTAAAGGACTAATGGCCTTGGCAGAGCTCTGACCGCTCTGGTGTTTTGCAGTTTTCCTCTGTTGTGGGGTGTTTGCTCTTCAGCAAAACCCTCAAGGCTGCGGCTGGGTCCTTCTGGTGATCACCTCATACTGGAGTCACTTTGAAATACACTGCATTGTATGTTGTTTCTTATTTCCCTCCTTCTTCCCCCTTGCTTTGCTGAACTCCACTCCAGCTCTTTCTGCAAGCATAATATAATTGCCTGACAACAGACAAGTGTGAGTGCTCTGAATCTCTGTGGGATGCACACGTCAGTATGCTCACTCTTCTTTTCCCAGTCACATTTAACAGCCCACTCCCCATGTTCTCACATCACTGTCATTTTGTTAATGTAACCTGTATTAAATCAGGCAATGTCATTGAGATTAAGATCTTTTTTTTTCCTTCAAGAGGGACCTGAGAACAAACGAGCTCAAAACACACTCTCACAACAAACACAGAATTAAGACAAACTGTAACAAGAATGATAATAATAGATCTCACAGGAAAATGTAAGACTCCAGTTTGAGTGTGAAATTAAACCTGAAAGCAGGTGAACATTAGAGGGTGCTTGAGAGATATCAGAGGTTTAGGTGCCACACAAGAAAGTGATCTAATTACAATCTAATTTCATGCACTTTTCATTGATTAGATGCGATGATAATGAAACACATGGGGCATTAGTGACAGGTTTTCTGAGAACACGCTGTTTGATATATAACAATGCCGTTTCCTTGGTTTGGAAGAGTGCTCCATCTCATAGTTACCTTCATCTGTTAGATCATTTATCAGTGTAAAAATATCTTTATATTTATGAAAGAATTTCTAGAAAATCCGGTTTTGTTCACAGGAAAGACAAATAACTGACTGATGTGATTATTTTCAGATAAATAAAAAAAAACATAAAAATAGAGACTTGATACCAAATATTAAGTTGTGTTGGCAAGGTCACAAAATCAACTAAAGTTCAAGTGACCGAGATGACGCCCCCGGACAACAGCATTGTATATAGTTTTATGTGATTTGTTGTAGCTGGAAGGACCAACCCCAATGATGAGAGGAAGTATATGTAAACACATATTACTCGTATAAAGAGGGCAGCAACAATGTGCTTGTGCTTGTATTTTTCCCTGTCTATGCCCCAATGAGCACAAGGCAATTTCTTCTCTTCTTTTTACTTTTCTCATGTGTACCTGGATGTTTTATTGCCTCATACTGAAATTGCTCAAGGACAAAAAAAAGTGCCAGATAAAAAATGAGATCCTGTAGACACTCAGGAAACAACAAACTGCAACATGCTCATTACCCTCTTCCTTTTTTTTTGCTAAAGTCAAATACACAAGCATAAGATGATTTAAGACAAAAAATGAAAAATGAAAAAAAAAAAAAAAAACACTGAAGGGGAAGAGACTAAGTTTTGGTGTGTACACTTACGCAGAGCACTGTGGAAATCGCTTTGAGTGGTCAAACACAGAAAGAGGTCACGACCTGACAGATCCCCGTGGGGAAGGAGAGTGCTTTTGCAATTGCTTCCTCGTGAAGTTTTTTTTAATCAGAGAGATGGGGACCAACACCAGATGAGCACCTCTACAACATGAAAGCACGAGTCAGCGACACACACAACCTGAGGCATTTCATCGTATAACTCAATTAGCACGATACACTAATTCACACAATGTTACTGTTATTTAACTTTTACATTAAAGTATTTGAATATTTCTGCAGATCCAGCAACTGTGTATTTTCTCTTTCTCTATCGCGTCCGGACATTCAAATGTGCCACACCGACACAATCCTGACAATGAGAGCTGGCAGCACTGAGAATGAAATAGATGACAATTAGCAAAACATCTAAGTATGCACTTTCATCATAGGAACACTGCTTTAATCTCAGCAAAGAGGATGGTTATGTTAGCTTATGCCTCCAACCATCTTATTAGCTCAGACGGAAATTTTTGAAAGAGACCTGAAAAGGGCTCTCACAGGAAGACGACAAAACACTGCACATCAAAAGAAGGGAAACGACAACTTATTTGACAAATCATCCAGGTAACAGCTTGCTGCTGCTGCTGCTGCACAGGTTCTGAGAGAAAGCAGTTTGCATACAAAGCATACGTACTTTCAGACTTGGATCATAATCATTCGGAGAGTGCATTCTGTCTGTGAGCAGAGACATAAGTTACAGCCCTTGTGTCTCCGCTCAAAGACAGAATGCACTCTTCTGGTAGACATCATCTCTTTGAGATACGTATATCCATCTTTTGTGACAGGTAACAGCGGGGGCTCCTAAACATTTTTTTTATTATTTGTTTAATATTTTTGGTGAATTCTGAGTGCTGCATTTGAAATGAGTGAGCTAAGGGGAAAGTTGGCTGACCAAAGTTACAGGTGACAGCCTCTTGCATCAGAGGGACTACTGTACGCAGCGAGTGCAAAATGTATTGAAACATTCAACATTCATGATATGTATGTGTCATCTGATAATAAATCCAGACCCTTTTCATTTGTTCTTGTCAGCCACTGCACCATCCGTCATGCCAGCTACAGTGTAGTCACAGAACTTAATCTTTCCTCCCACTACATTTGTCTTTCGCACTAATAAGAATCACACATCTGCAATTGTGCCACACAATACACTACAGTATGTGCGGCTTGTGGGATGTGAGGAGGATTGAAAGGGAAAGTAAACATTCAGAGATGAGGACACACTATTGTTTAAATTTGCAAATTCATCACAAGAGCACTCTGATAAGCTTTCTGGAAAAAATATATATGCCGGAGATACTACAGGACCAATAATGGCTTCTTGGATTGGAAACTATTAAGAGAAAAAAATGTATTTCAAATAGCCTTTATCTTTCACTGTCAAAACTGAGACACAGTCGGTCCTTTGAAGTGTAAAATTTCCCTTAGAGTGTAAACAACTCTCTCCCATCCATGACGTTTACCTCTCCTCTTTGTGCTCATAATTTTCTACATGAATAAAGAAGCTTCTTCTTTCTCCCACTGGCTAGACCCTGACTGAAGTGCAATCTGTTATAATATCAACTCAAGCCCCCATTGGCAAGCATCATTAGCCTCCGTTCCTTCTTGCATATTTAGTGCTGTTACTATACATGTGGCAGAAGCATTATAATTGATTCTGCATAGTGAGATGGATTAATGTTTATGAGGTGATACTATTCTTTACCCTGATTCTATACTGGTGTCTGATATACAACCCCCAAAAACGGCAGTAACAGGATCTTCTGTATTTATCACTGTGGACTGAATCAAATCTCCAACTCTTGATTTTTCCATTTCACTCCCATGCTGCTTGTTCTTCGCAATTCCTCGTAGAGGACTGGGTTATTCCTTTCAAACAATCTTGCAGGATGTAAGTGAAGAAAGCTGTGACAGCGTGTAAAAATGAAATGCCTCTTCCTCTGCCAGTCAGCTTAGTATCCTGATATCACTGCTAGCTGTGCACCTCGCACTACACTATAGGTGGGGAGGCTGGCTTAAGATTTCACACACATCCCTGTCATGAAAGATTGAGCATGTGGGAGTCATTGAAATGTATTCATGCTCACAATGTAGAGGAAGCACGGGGCCACAGTAATGGTTGTCAGGGGCTTGTATGCCTCAGTGAACTGAAGACAAAATTTTCTGTCTCACTGGCTGCAGGGATGTTTGAGTTATATAACCCTACAGGAAGCCACAGATGAGAATGTCACATGTGAGCCCTAATAAAATGCTACATTTACTATGTGTGCAATGAACAACCTCGCAAGTGATTAAATAAAAAGTAATGCTTTTGTGCAGCTTCTGTAAAAATCTGATAGTTTTATATGAAACTACAAGTTCACATTTAGTGCACAAGCCTCAGCGCACTTGCCGGCCTAGTTCAGGAATAGAAATACCCAAGAATGTTTGGAAATTGAAAACATAATTGTAAATGTCTCTTGAAGCTTGGGCATGCTTTGACCTTGAGTGGTACATCTGAAACCATCAAAGCCCATCTAAAGTCTGTTTTTCTTCCTGGACCTGCACAAATAGCCATGTTTGGTTGTGTTAAAGAAGTCTCAGGTAACACCCAATTTTAACCCACCCTCCGCAGCCTTCTACAATATCATAGCTTGGGTTAGGGTGTCCTTTTTCACAGATGCATATGTTGTGAAAATGGGATGAATGCATTTCTGCATGCTCCAGTTACATTAATGAGATAGAAAAAGGCATACAGTACAATGTTAATGGACAGTTTGTTACAGAGGCGAGTGGTGGATAAAGGAAACTGTCCACTATCTCAGCTAGGGAGAGTTTTTTTTTTTCCCCGCTCTGTCCTCAGGGGAATAATTACCATCATTTAACAATGTCTAGGGCTGAATTTCAGTGTGTCTGGCATTTGATGAGACAATGCATAGAGCCAGTCTGACCTTGACACATTTAAAATAGTGGTTCCCCAAACTAGAGCTCAGAAAAACCCAATGGGTTCTCAAGGTTGTCTCGAGAGTTTGCATTAAAAAGGTGGGTGTGGGGCGGTGCGTGGCACAGTGGGTGGAGCGGCCGCCCCATGTGGAGGCTGCAGTCCTCGGCGCGGGCGTCCCCGGTTCAAATCCTGTGTCGGGCAGACCTTTCCTGCATGTCGTTCCCCCTCTCTCTGCCTCCCCCTTCCTGTCTATCTCTACTATGTGCTATCAAGTAAAGGCAAAAAAGCCTAAAAATATACTTTTAAAAAAAATAAGGTGGGTGTATTTTTGTTTCTTCTTCTTGGAGGTCCATATGAGTGTCAACAGTAGTATGCCATATGGCTATTAAGCTCTCTGGCACGATGACATGATTTTGGGCATCATAACTACAACAGTTTGACTTTTCGTATTGAAAAGTACTAGAATTGAATGGCCAACTGACTGAGAATTTATGAAAAAAGTGAAATATTTGGTAACCAGTATTCCAAAACTAATAATACAAAAATAGTGTCCATGTAGTGTTGCAGACAGTGTTGCAGTTTTTGTGGCTCAAGTAAATAAGACAGCACAACATTTTATTTTATTTATTGCACATGGTGCCATGTTGTGGCAGCTCCCTGCTACAGTACACATCCAACTTAGTTTAGATATGAGAAGGGCTAACACAAGTCAGATTAGGATGTGTTACTGTGCTTCAAAAACGCCAGAAGTCTTTCATTTTCAATGAGAGCTCGGTGACCTGAGCGACCAAAATGTCAACTGCCGTCAGCCGCGCTTCCAAAGCGTCACCAGACAAAAAGCTGAGTCACGGTTAACTTTATAGTAATTAGTTATGACGTGGTTCGGCGGCAACCAGTCAGAATAGAGGTATCTTTCGGCTCCTTTAAATGACCAGCATGATTGAACTTTGACATCAGTTACGTGAAGAGGCTAAAGTGGCTAAAAGTATTTTGCCGTTTTGGAAGCTGTCTAGTCTGAAGCGCATCCTCGAGTGACTTTTCCTCGCACAGTTATGGGGCAAATCTGTGACAGATTTGTGATGAAATCTGAAATTACATTGTTATGTTTATCTTTCCTGGTTTTTAATGTGACGGTTTTATTATTTTTTATCTTTAAACTGTAGTGATATTTTTGCCATATCTTTACACTGGGCAACAGTTCTCAGTGTATCAGGGCAAACCTGATTAACAGTAACCTCCTTATTCGACCACTGTGAGCTCGGACCTCCCGGACCAAAACACCCATTTCCTCCTGGAAGAGGTTTGGCCTCTGGCGTCGCTATCTCCTTCGTCCATGTCGAAGTATAAAATGACAGAATTGCAGTTAAAGGTGAGGAGAGGAGCTCATTTGATTGGTGAAGATCTGAATTCTCTCCTCCTTCTTTCCCACTCACGTCTTCTATCCTCCCTCTTTCAAACTTGCGCCGGTAGGAGGGACGGGAGGAGTGCCTGTGCTGGGCTGCGCCGTGCATGAAACTTGCAAAGTGCACCTGGACACACCCCCTTGGCGCGGCGCACCTGCGCACCTAGACTGTGCCTGGTCAACGAAACTGGAGCCCTGTGTATTGTTGTATGTCTGTTATCTAATGTCCTTAAACCTGTGAGTGCAGTTTGTGGTATGAATGTCATTTATCATGTAGAAGTAATGGTTCTTCTTTTTACCAAAACCTTTCAAGGGTAAAGCCCAAATGCCATGAAACTACTGCCATAAACGGAACAGTGAAACAATAACACATTCTATTTTTATCTTATTATGGACTTGACTAAAAGTGCAGCACATGAGAATCAAATTTAATCAGCTGTTTTGATTGACACTGGTTCAACAGTTTAGGAGCTGCATCACTTTTTTCTTTTTTTTACCACCATTGTGCCATCATCTCACCACAGAGAGTTGATTTTAAATTAAGTCTGTGCAGCCAGTGGGGGGGAACTCAGGTTGATTTTTGACTCCAGTTAGTCGTTCTCTGATTTCCTGCTTTGGAAATTGCAATTAAAGTCTTGTCTGTTTTAGGCAACATGGATGTGTGACTCAAACCTTGGATTGCTATCAGGCTTTAAAACCAGAGTTCCTCATTAGAGACTAAAATGGCAAAGATTTTATAAAGTCACTGCACGAATACCCAGGGCAGTTTCTGGGAATAACTAAATATTTATTTGATACAATAAAAGACTGAAATTTGTAGAGTCCCTTTAGACACTGCAGAACCTCAGCATAATACAGAACTGTAATTATG
This sequence comes from Trachurus japonicus, assembly GCF_045865225.1. Classification (NCBI taxonomy): domain Eukaryota; kingdom Metazoa; phylum Chordata; class Actinopteri; order Carangiformes; family Carangidae; genus Trachurus; species Trachurus japonicus. The sequence goes on from NC_140919.1 coordinate 30,042,869, forward strand.
AGATCACGAACACAATAACACAAAGCAAGATGTATGTTCTCACATCGTGACAAGTAATGGAGTGATAAGAGTTTGCCTTTTGTCCTGCTCCAATGTAAAAATGGATTTGTCATCAAGCTTTCAAGCACTGAAGAATGAATCCACAATGATTGTGTTTATATTTTGATATCTTCTACTGGAATAAAACCCAAGCTGAAAACCAGATCAAGACCATGAGTAGAATATTCACTGACATTGAAAATGAAACAACATTTTGCTTTTACACATTTTGTTCACATTCATTGTTAATGTTTTTTAATTTTTCCCATTTCTAGCTGAATTCTGGCATCACATGCTACGATGTTATGGTACTGGTACTCAACATTTATCACAGATTTCTATGTTATTTTGCTGCAAAGACCTGAGATACTAGCCTGGCTCTCGCCAGACCCTTGTAGTTCCGCAAAGCTACGCTGAGCTCCGCACAAGGGTCTGGGACTAAAAAATCTTGTATGTGATTGGATAAACCACTTGTCCGTTATCTTGAATGACGTGCTACTTCAGCCACTCACTGCGAGCCGCCATTGTTGTTTGACTCAAACAGTCGCTTCAGCACTACGTCACACCTCCGAAAGTCCCGCCCGGCGATCCTGATTGGTTCATTATTTTTTGCTCCGGGGAAGAAGTTTGCATTGGCCTCGAGTCCAGACCCTTGTGCGAAGCTGAGCGTAGCGCCTCTGGCGTAGCTTTGCGGAACTACAAGGGTCTGGCGAGAGCCAGGCTACTGAGATACAACTACAATATCCAAATCAATGCAATGACTGCGGGTGCTGAGGTCGCACTGATCCCACTCACAATGTCTATAGCTCCTAACATAGTGCACAGATCAAATACAAGTGCTTGCCTGCTCTGGGAGTCTAAAAGGGCAAACAGCTGAAACAAAAACGGTATCTGAAAGCAGAGCTGAATTGAGACAATTCCCAGGTGAGAGGACACAATATGAAATCCATTAGCTTTCACAGTAACTGCAGGACACATACTTGACATGAAATGACTGGTTAACAAAGATCCGGCAGTGTAGCCTGGAGGAGGACAAGCTTAAAGGCATAAGGCATTACATTATAAAGTCTCATTAAATGGCTTATAACTGCTTATTGTACAGCATCGCCAATCGCTCAAATTAGTTTACGGTATATCCACTTTGGTCTAGAATCATATAATATGAATGTATGTAAAGAGGAAGAAATTTAATTAATAAAATGTACCTTTTGGATATAAAAAAATATCATCACTTGACAATTTCTGTCCTGTTGGCTATTTATGTAAATTTTCATCAAAAATAGTGAAATAATTTTTGAGTTATGGCCATGTCTGAGGTGCCAGTAGCCTTGACCTTTGGCCACCAAATCTAATCAGTTCACCCTTGAATGTGATTGAATGCTTACACCAGACGTAACAAAATTCCTTTAAGGCAATACTGTTATATTGAATTCACAAAATTGGTGCAGTCATACCTGCATACAAACAACCAACCTGAAGGCTTAACGCCTCCGGCCACAGCTGTCACTGGTGCAAAAGCATAAAAATCAATCTGCTTCTCCACAAATATTTCAACATTTTTCCCCCATCTGTTTTTTTTTTCTGTTTTTTCACCTGTACTGTATATCTTCCAAAGTGCTTTTCCATAAAAGATACAACCTCAACACAATTATGTGATGGAAACACTTTGCCAATGGATACATCACTTTCCTTATCACTTTTGCTTGATGAAAACAATTAAAATACCATACTGTAGCATTAAGAAGGAGTTGCTAAAGAGAATGCAGAGGAAATGAATGAATGATGAATGAATTAATGAAATAACACTGCCACTTAAATTCATTACTTTAATTTTCAAGAGTCTGCATCTGACATTTTTCATACCACAGTCAGTGATGCCATAATTACAGAGATGTTGTCATTATAACACATTCACTAACGATTAAAGTCAAAGAGAGTGGAAACAAATTACCCCTCTCAGCATTTCTATTGCATCATGCAGAGTGAAAATATAATGGGGGAATCACAGGGAAAAGGTGAAGTTATTTTCAAATGGAGTGGGTCTAAGTTAATGTAGGTTTCAGGCCTAGAGCAGCCTCTTAAACCAACTTGTGTATACTTTCCAAATGATGACTCTACTAAAGTGTCTAAAAAGAAGAAGTACTGATTTGTGTTCGCCATCCAAACAGATTTAAATTTTTAATTAGCTTGGTGGCATGTGGCCAAATGTAAATTAGACATCTGACTTGTGATTGTGTCAAGATGTTGATGAAAGGTTCCAACATTGGCTTCTGGCGGAAACAGCATTGTCTATGGTGAAAATAAATCTGATTACAAAAATTGAATTGTAGGTAGGAGTGTGTGTGTTTGTGTGGGAAGGAGGAAGGGAGACAGACCTAAATGCAATCTAATGCACTAATGCAAATCTAATGCCACTAAAAGCCAAGTCATTTCTCATGTTGACTGTAATTTTTTTAAGTTTAAGCACAGAAAATACATTTGATCCAGTCTGGAGTTAAATAATAATAAATAATGCTTCCAACAAAATAACTTAGTCGCCCATAACTGTCTGCTACACTGCCATCTCGGCCTATTTATTGTGTAAATGTGTTGCATCTGATTGGCTGAGCTGATTATATTGCTGCTGAGTCGCCCATCTAAAATGTCAGCCATGTGGCGGGAAAAAGTCACAAGTAGTGACAAAAAAATAGCTTTAGGCTGTGGTTTCACGAAAAACAGCAAGAGGTTTGATCTGTTTGTTATTCAAAATACGTACAACATGTGTGTTCTCATGTGACAACAGATAATTAATTCTCATTTATGCATTTTTCTCATAATGTGCTGAAACAATGTTTTGCCACTTCAGATTGTGAAGAATGCCAACACTGCTTTATACCATGTGCAGGCAAGACAGCACCTGCCGTCAAACTGACAAGACACAACTGGCAAATAAATGTTACCTGACACACTATTAAAGCGCTTTACAAAACTAAGTGTTGTTTTGACATGGAAACAACCAGACCCAGCAGCTCGGCCCATTTAATCAAACCCCAAACCCTCAGAGGCTTAATAAATGTCCCTGCCAAGTTTCATAAATGGAGGATCAATTATAATTGATTTCACAGTCTGATACATTTATTAAAGTGACATCCATTTATTCACGTGCTTACCTGTTTTGCCATCATCCCCCGCTTGCAGTTGCTGAGAGAATGAGCTGACTACCTCATACTTTATTCAAAGTCTTACTCGCAGATTTTCGTCACACTGAAATAATTGTTTCACCACCAAGATGGATTCAATACATAGAGAGCAATACTTCATTTCTCACACTGGTCACCTGATAAAGCGTCTTATAATTGCTAACTACATGATATGTACTATTGGCGTGTGCAACAGGCAGATGAGGAATAGAATTTCCCTTAAGAGCAGAATAAATTAGTTCCAGGGTGTCACCTCCTGTCACATTAGGTGACACCCCCCGCAGATGAAACCTGTCACTCAGCAGAGCAGGAGACTATCAAAGATTATCTCATCCCACAAATGACATTGCCAACATGCTGGGATAAGTGACGAATAAAGGGCTCCTCTGGGGCCAAATAGTGTGTTTGTTTTCTTACAACTTTAAAGTCAAGTCAATTGTAACAAGTCAGCAAATATGTCTCCCTGTGCCTCTATGCACAAGTTTTTATAAGTGGCATGAACACAGCCACAGGTGGCCCTATTAGGTGACAACCCAAGTTCTGCACCATCCACTTCTTCCTTTCAAATGCTGTTGACACTAATTCACTTGTAAACCAATCTGCCTACAGAAGTATACAGCTTACTGGGTAACATAACATAACGGTTTTTCCTGGCGCGCCAGCTGTCCTTTCAAAATAAAGTAAAGGCCGAGAAGAAAAAAAAACAGACTCACAACCATTCAACTTCATACGGTAACCTCACGTCATCAGTGAGGTTACTCTAAAATCAAATAAATAGGCTACAGTCAGACCCTTTCCAATTCGTTTAAGGTTATTTGTTTGTGTTTATGTAAGCTATATTTGCATTGAATATTTTGTGGCAACCAGAAAAACAACGTTTGTATTTTATTGGTCCAGCGTTTGGGATAGGCGTTTAATAAAAAATATATATTTTTGCTACACCTGGCGGATAATTGGGACTGGCGTTAAACTGGGAGTCGGCCATTATTGGCATTATAAGTTTTACGGGGTAACAGGGTCCTGTCACCAAGCAGCAAAGGACACCACCACGTCTCCTTCTCTCTCTCTTCACGCTCTGCGCCGGTGGGGTGCGTTCACTCTCAGCACAACGTCTGAATGGAGCGGAGCCCCTATGAGTCCTGCGGGCACACAAGTCGTCATCTTGCGGCCCGGAGCTGAAATCGAACTCATCAGCGGTGACCTGTGTTGGGCACGTTACTTTTAAAAAGTAATTAGTTATAGTTACTAGTTACTTTCCCCAAAAAGGAACCCAGTTACTTTTCCCGAAAAACTAACTGGGTTGGTAACGAAGTTACTACATGATAAAAGTAATGAATTTCCAGAAAAGGTTACTACATGTATTGCATTACTTTTTTTTATAAAATGCTCAAATATGTCAAATTACTGAGACTTGGGGCGGTGCATGGCGCAGTGGTTAAGGCGGCCGCCACATGTAGAGGCTACAGTCCGCAACGCAGGCGCCCCCAGTTCGAATCCCGCGTCGGGCAGACCTTTCCTGCATGTCATTCCGTCTCTCTCTGCCCCCCCCTTTCCTGTCTATCTCACTATGCACTATCAAATAAAGGCAAAAATGCCCCCAAAAAATATACTAAAAAAATTACTGAGACTTCTCTTCCTAACCCCTGTTTATCAGTAATTAACCAAATTGCTCAGTACTCCTCCACACAGGCAGGCTCTGCAACATGCTGTATCACTCCACCAACAGCTGTTTGGATCAGTGGTGTGTGGAAGAGGTGGAGTGATAAATGGCTTTTTTCCGAACAGTTGATGAACTGAAAATAATGTGTATATAACGTACATTTAAAGCGGATCTAAACAGGATTATTCCCACGGCTTTGCTACATTTTTAAAAAGCCCTGGAGTAATTGTGATAGTTAACCATATGACTTGTGACTTTAACGAGAATGGAGGCTCTCTGCCTTCCACCTGACGTCTCACGGCTGAAAACAACCTTGCAACATCAGTGTAGTACTTGGCCGCTGCCCTGATGTCTTAGTTCTGGTCTCTGTGCACCGCAACACAAGCACGCTCTGTAACCCCCAATATTTTGTTTATGACAGTTGCGTCATCCACCACTCCATGGATTGATTTTTTGCTGGCTTTGTTGTAAACAAATGCACATGGCCAGGCAGAGGGTTAGCAAAACAGAAGAAAAAGCGACCAGACTTGCATAGCTAATGTTGTTGTCTAAATGTTGTCCATTGTCAGTCTGTATCTGTTTATGCCTCATCTTTGTATAATAGCTTGTATTCCGTGTATTTTATTACTTTTATGTTATGTGTAGGGACTGCAGATGGAAATTAGCTGGGAACTAAATCTGGTGCAACCATCTTTTCATTTTTTCCTTTAAATGATTAATGTAATTGCACATTGTCCCTTATTAATTAATAAACTAACTAAACTTAATAAACTAAAACTAAACTAGCTCCTCTCTAAACGAGTGTATCATTTTCTGATGGTACTTCTTGAGTCAAGTAACGCTGATAACGGCGCGTCTTATTGTAACGGTAACGCCGTTGTAATAGAAGAAACAGTGACTTTTTGATTACTCCTTACTGAAAAAAGTAGCACCGTTATTAACGCCGTTTATTTTAACACCGTTATTCCCATCACTGGCTGTGACACAGCCACAACCTTCTTCATGCTTCCCCTCAAACAGAACTGACCAAATGGAAGAGTAAAATAATTTCAGCACTGACTTGCAGTCGTGACATTTACGGTCTCTGTCCCTGCTGTGTTGTTCATTTTGGTTTATTGTGCATAACGGCACAAATTCTATCCTGCTGTTTCTGCAACCCTGAAGGCGAGAATGTGCTCCTGCAGGTATATACTGAAGAAGGTTATTTTGCTGCTGTGCCGCACAGTTAAGCTAATATCGGTTGTTGCTGTTGTACTTTTATATATGGTTTAATGTATGTGTACATGGCTGAAATGATATCCTGAGTACTTCAATGTGGAGTTGCATTTGTTCTTTTGTTATTCAATCAATAAGAATAGGTTTGCAATTAAAAAAAATACACAGCAAAATCTGTAGTGTTGTTTTTTCAGTGTTAATAATTTTGAGATGGTGGGAGTTGATTTTGGTGTTGTTTAAACACTTGCCGTGATAAAAAAGCTCTGCGAGCGTTGTCAATCAAGCGAGTTAAATGTTTACACCTGTGACTGAGTAAGATTCACTCCAGGTGGAGTTGATCACAACATCCGGTTTGGACGTGCGCAGCTGCGCGCCTTTTTCACTTTTACGTAGGTTGGAAAAAGCAGAAGACGGCAAAGAACCTGTGTGGATTATACGGCTTAAACAAGGTAAGAACCGAATATATTTACTTCTATAGGATGGTAATCGCTGTATTAAATCGTGTATGGGATGTGAAGCAACTGAAAAGCGACTGGTGGCAGTTGAGACAAGCTGTTGATTACATTCACGTTTGCTGGCAACAAGTGGTTGCTTAAAACAAAGTTATTGAGTGGCCACTTATTTATCCGGCCAAATATCAAGTGTCAAGCTAAAATAAATTTGTTGAAACGTACTAAGGTGACCAGTGGTGGATTAACAAACGTCTTTTTAGTCAGTGAGTGTTTTGTCAAATTTAAAACTGCACAACGTGGGAGGGGGGGTGATGTCGTCTCGTCGTCCTAGTTAAATTGCCTTTTTTTGTACACTGAAAACATTATTTTCTCTTACACAAATAGATGGTAAAAAAAAGCCTTGCTTTGCAAACCTGGGGGTGAGATACCATGGAGGAGTACAAGTCAGAGAAGTCACTTACTGCACCTGGAGATAGCTTTCAATATTGCACCATCCACTTCTTTTATATTATTTCAGTGATCAAGACCCCAGGGAGAGTAGCTGCTGGAAAGTCCAGCAGCTAATGGGAGTATTTAATAAACATAAACATAAACCCACAGAGAACACAGTCTTCCACGGTTTTTAGATGTCAAAGGGCTGGTGAGTTGTCCATTTCATTTATTTACACTACATTGTTTTGCTCCTTCATTGTAAATACAACACTCTAACCTTTTTGAATTTGTTTATTTGTATGCTTATATGATCAACAGCTGAATCAAGACTTCCTTCTGCTGTTTGGAGCAAAAAACAGCCTCCAAGATGCTTGAGAAGTGGGACACAGCTTTCAGGCCCAAGTTATCAATTAGGGCAAACACCTGACTTGGTCAACTGAGCTGTGCTGACGTCTAAAAGCTGCTGAGAAACTGACAGAGAACAATGACAACAGTAAGCTAATCAACATGATGACATGATTTTTATTCCTAACTTTGTGCGTTCCAACTTGATACTAATGGTTTAATTGTTTCACTTAATTTTCTTCCTGACAGCCTGGGACAGTGACATGGCTTCTCTGCTCCTCTTTCTCCATCTCCTGCCACCCGCAGCTGGACTGAAGAGGACCAAGATAAGCCCCAGTGATGCAGTGGAAAAAATGTTGCATTTTCACAAGGTATGCATGTCTTTTTTTTTTATCCAGTTAGCCTCGATTTAAAACTACTTGGAAAGGCATAGTCAAACTTTACAGTCAGTGTAAGGTGTTGATGTTATCTTTCTGTTTTCAGTCATGCTGCAGCATGGATGAACATGTTCCGAGAAGAGATGGCAGACAACCATGCATCCTTGCTGTTGGTCGAACCAGGAACAGGATTAACACTTTCTACATTGTCAAACAGGTCATCCCTTGCCAAGCCACTAGCTCGTTGGGTGAGTTTGATGAACTGTTTAAATCACTCTACCTGCTCAATCTCATGTACGATGAGTACATCTCAGGTGTAATTTTGTCAGACATCACTGATCACTTTCCTGTTGTACTCTTCATTGATCTTACAAAAAAGATGAATGAGTCACTGTTGAAAACAAAAGTAAAAGTACTGAGTGAAAGTAACTTAATGAAATTATCTGAAAATCTCAGAGTTAAATCATGGAATTCTGTTTATGGCTGCAAAACTCCAGATGCAGCATATAATGCTTTCATTGATGAAATAACTGACTCTGTAAACTCCACCATACCTGTAAAGATCAGAAAATGTGATGCTGGGGAATATACATACAGTAGATGAATTTTTAAACTACAAAAAGCATATAAATGAGCTGACAAATAAATTATCCAAATATGTGGGCTTATTTTGTAAAGTCCGACATTTTCTTCCTCTTGAAGCTCTTCTCACTCTGTATCGGTCTCTATTTGAGCCTCACTTGAACTATTGCAATGTTATATGGTGTAACACATATCCCAGTTATCTTGAAAAACTAAAGATCTTACAAAAGAAAGTAATTAGAGTAATATCATGGACCAAGCTGACTGCCCCCTCTGATCCTCTTTTCTACAGTTACAAACTTCTGAAACTCACTGAATGTAACACTTTCCATAATGCCTGTGTGATGTATGATGTAGCATTTAGACTCAATGACAGACTCTGCCATCTCATCCCAATTTTTTTACCCACTCATGAATACAACACGAGAGGAAAACAACTTCTAAAGGTAAAGAGACGGAAACTAAAATGCACAAGTCTCAGTGTGACCGTTAAAGGACCACAGACTTGGAATGAGGTTGAGAGCACGATTAAAGAGTCTGCATCTCTGTCTATTTTTAAAAAAAGATTAAAACAAAAACTGCTGCTAAATTATGTCTAAATCAAGCTCAGCTTGCTGTTTTTTGTTTCATGTACCTGTGCCTGATGTGTTAATATTGTGTCACTATTGTGTTGAACCATAAACTCTTTGTACTGATGGAATTGCCTTAGATGGTTAGGGTTAGGTTAGATTGTACGTTAGAAATAGGAATTGTTATTGTCATAATATACTACATTGTTGTTTGATGTCTCTGGGCCCCCGTTCATAAGCTACAGAAGCTTCTGGGGTTACCCTTTTTACAAGATCATGTCTACTGTATATTGTAAATTGAATTTGTATTTTTTAAATGATTTGTAAAATAAAAACAAACCTTGAAACCTTGAAACCTTGAAACCTGGGCCAGCTCTTCACCTTCGTGCAAACAACAGTTTACAACATTGATATAGCAACAACAAATGAGTCTACCAGAATTCGTGAGTTTTGTGCTAAGTCTTCAACTAAAGTAATTAAATGTTTGAGTGTTTCATTTCTAAAGCTGTGCATTTTCCCTGTCATCCTTGATCTCTCTCATCCTTTACCTTAGCACCAGGTTTAACTTAGGGTTATTTTTTGAACCAAACTAACAGCCTACAGTTTTTCCATTCTTACAAAGAGCTTATGGTGGTAAGATAAGAGTGCCATTATTTGCTTTGTACATGTTTAAGTTGTGCCTGATCTTATCATTGTGATAATTCCTGTGGTGCTGGTAAGTTATTTATTTTTTGAATAAATAAAAAAAGATGAAATGTTTGTTTGAATGATTGTACTTGATCACTCTTGGTCAACACATTTGAACTTAATGTAACAGTAAAGAAAGTGTGTAGTGTGTATGTTGCAGGTGAAAGAATACAGCTTTGGTGACTTGTATGTTACAGTAGGCTAGTAAACACAAATTTACACTTTTAATGTAAAACGGATGTTAATGTTAACTTGAAAAGAAATAACGTAATTTTAGGGTTAAAAAAATACACTTTAGTGTGTCATTAAGTGTCATTAAATAGCACAAGCATGTGTAAAATGAACTCTCATAGTGGATGGGAATAACACAATTTTAGTGTTAAAAATACACTTAAATGTGTCATAAAATAACACTTTGTATGTCAAAAATTACACTTAGTGAAAGGGAATAACACATTTTTGGAGTTAAAAGTGCACTTATGTGGTGTCATAAAACAACACCAAGGGTGTCAAAATTTAACACTATTAAAGAGTTAAAATATTAACACTTTTCAAAGTGTAATTTTAACTCAGAATCCGTGAGAACTATATAAACTGAGAAAAAGTGTTAATTTTAACACTGAGGGAGATGAATTAACACTCCTGATTTTGCTGTGTAAAGACTTGAGTATCAATCAAAAAATGTTATATTTCAAGTAAAATAAATGATAGGTTAAACCAGAAGTAAGTGGAATGTTTGTGTTAATATAAGTCTTACTGTAAATAGTAGTGTTGTCACGATACCAACATTTTGGTAACGGTATCGGTACCAACATGTTTTTCGATACTTTTCGATACTTTTCGGTACTTTTCCAAATAAAAAGAGAACACAAAAAATGTCATTATTGGCTTTATTCTAATAGAAAATCTTAGAACTGTAACATATGCATTAGTAAATAATCACTAAATCAGTAAACAGTCACTGCTGCTGCAGGATTAAATTTCCATCTATATTAATCTGAACTCTTCCTAAATTAAAACATTAGTGGTCTGTTTAAAAATGAATATCAACTTGTTTTCTTTGCATTACTATTTGAGGTCTGAAAACACTGCATCTTTTTTTGTTATTTTGACCAGTTGTAATTTTTGGGAGAAATTGTTATCAGTAGTTTATAGAATGAAACACAAACGTTCATTTTACTCAAACACACACCAATTGTTTCCCATACGTAGACACGTAGACCAAATTGATCCCCCCCCACCCCTCCTCCTCCGCGTAGCGCTCCTTCGCTGTGTGCACTGAGAGAGAGAGAGAGAGAGAGAGAGAGAGAGAGAGACTATGCATGCCAGTGGTGGTGCGCGGTAAAAACGAAACTTACCGCAGCAGTGTTTGCATTAATTAACGAGTCTGTAGCGGCCCGTCTCTCTCTCTCTCCCGTGCGGCACACACACATAATAACAGGCACATGGACAGGTGGCGCTGTAATGGTAATTTAAAAAACAAAACCTTGCTTCGTTTGTGGCTCGCTCACTCGCTCGCCGCGGCTCAAATTACAATGCGGCGACTTCACGCAGCGACGTCACCGCTGCCGGTGGCGCAAAATGAAAGTACCGGTCCCATCTAAGCGCAGTATGGTACCGTTTTAAATGCGTCAGTACCCCGGTACCACTCTAGTACCGGTATACCGAACAACCCTAGTAAATAGTTATAGTGATAAAGCAATCACTAGAGTGTTTGGTCCGAAACACGGGTCTGTCAGTCACTCTGCTCTGCTGTAAGCCGAGGAGAAAACTTTCCTTGTATCCTACAACCTTTATCCAATGAGGAGAGAGAACGGCATAAAGGGGCGGTCCTCTCTGTGTGTGCAGCCAAGGGATGCGCGTGAATGTGGTGACATAGGGACGAGGGCGGGGACTGCTAACTCCATCGGCTGACAGAAAGTTAGCCAAAACGACCGGATCGCTTACTTCTGCTTTAAAGGTTGGGTTGGAGATCTTATTCTGGATCATTTTTTACTAATCAGCTAGAAATCCTCTTTACACCCGCAACTGAGTAAATAAAAGCTTTTTCACAAAAATGAAAAAAAAAAAAAATCACTTGCCTGGGGAACGAACAAGCCTCAAAAAACACCATCCAATCACGTACAGTGTCACGTTGTAGTCAATTGGATTGTGATCTGTCAATCAAGCTACCGTGTCTCTCCCTCTCTCCCTCCTCTCACGTGCACGATCAGAGTCTTCACTGACATCCGCAGAAAAGCCACACTCCAGTCTGGTGGGTATCAATATAGCTCTGGCAATGCACATTGAGTGTCTTCACCCACATCCGCGGAAAGGTGAAGCCGTGGCTTCAGACAGAAGTCAGAGGAAAGGGGCTAGGACTTTCAACTCGTATTTTTAAAATGTGGCCTGATAGAACCGATTTTCCAGGATCTCCAACCCTACCTTTAAATGCAAATCCAAAAGTTTTGTTTGTTTGTTTTTTGCAAATCTTTTTTTTTTTGTCATTTGCAATTTAAAATCTTTTGTGAATCAAAATTTGAACCTCGTGGGCAGGACCTACACTGAAAGCTGTCTCTTTTGGCAAGTCCTGAAATGACAATAATGCATCCAGAGATAGACATTGGAGCTTTGTGCTTTTCTTACAGTATGTTTCTGATCAATGTTAATGACACTGAAAACGATAATTCACCGAGGTGTCCCAATATATAGATCACAAGGTTATGGTAAATGTGAGCATCTTTACCCAGCTAGAAAAGACAATAAGAGTTAGATGATGGACTTTCAATATCTGGATTAGATCTGCTGCAAATTAATAAAAAACTAAATGATAATAAGTTTACAAAAAAGTGTCAGCTTGAAATTAATTTCATGCTACTCCTTCTGTCCATTATATCCCTTTATCAATATTATGTTCAGCATTTGTCGTCAGATTAATTTCTGGCAATCCTCTGTGGAAATTACCATCTGTCCCCACATTTTGTCACAACATATGATTGCTTGATACAGCATTTCCATGAAGCAAATTCAAATCATCGATGACTACACTGCAAAAGATAAGCACACATTGCCAAAAATGGAAAACTGTTTTCTCATTATCAACAAGTGAAGCAGTGCACAAGCTGATGCTTCACAGATTTTCAGCTCAGTTTTTTGCCCTTGACAGTGTATTTTTCTCTTCTTTGCACATGGCAAGTTGTATTTTCTTTTTCTCTACATCCCCAAACAGAGTACGAGACAACTGTGAAACAGATGGTTATTTCTCCCGGAGATTCTCTGACCTTTGAAAAGTAGACATATGACTGGAGAAATTTGGTTTGAATTCAGAAGCAGATTGGAAAGTGAGTTAAAAATGACCTGTCATTCTCCATGAGCACTGTCCAGGTGCTCATGGGGGAAGACAATAAACCTCAAACTGCACTGGTAGAGCTCATGGGTTTCATCATGCACATATTGGCTTTAATAGAATCCAGTCATTCTGGATAATATGTAAAACATTTCCTCTCTTTGAAATGAAAAAAAAATGACAGGGCTATAAAAATGACTATAATGAGCGTCCTGCTGATCTTGCAACCCTATTCAGCAGAACAAAGATGCCAAATAACTTGGTTAATGTTGGAAAAAGTTTGTGGTGATGGCCAAAAGATTATGGTTACGCAAAACTTCTTGGTTGAGGGCAGAGACAATTGTGGTCTGGTCATGGCTTAAAGAAGTTGAGGATTGAGACAGGACATCCAAATATCCATCACAACCTCGAGGTCAAGCCACACCGCCAACAATTTTAAGGGACATTTCTGGAGTATGTCAAACCTCTCTCTCTCTCTCTCTCTCTCTCTCTCTCACACACAGCAGAGACAGGTCTCACAAATACAAATGTATCAATATATTGTATCAACTCCAAGAGCAAAGCGTGCCACACACTATTCATGCACGTACTGCATTACCGATCACATTTAACCAGGCGATCAGCTCTTGCAGTCTAAGTGTTTGAGAAATCATAGCCTAATTACTGCAGTGAACGCGACTTTATAACCGTCAGTACTGATGGCATGGTTCGGCTGATGGAGGGATGTGAAACAACGGCCGGCCTTTCGCAAAAGCTCTGCCCCCCTTAGTTACTGTTGCTTGCTAGCCCGACAAGTTTCTCAGTGTCTTGCTTGGACGCATACAAGTGCACCATATTGTGAATTTTAATAATCACTAAACATTCAGACACCACTACAAAATCGCATGGTCACTATGTAAACATAATGTTGATCAAAATACGGCTTTTATCGATTTATAAATTGCATCTTTTAGCACATTTGCAAGTCTGGTCACTTCCCCTCTGTTTTGCTAAGCCTCCCCCCCGCTCCTGCGCATTTGTTTTCAACGAAGCCTTTCATAATCAATCAGTGGCTCAATGGATTATCATGTTACCATGTGGAGTCTTATCTGTCATAAACAACAGTATTACGATTTACAGGGCGTGTTTGTGTCGCGGCCTCACGATGCCACCGAGGCGAGAGCTGTGACACCGGGTCCAAGGCTCTGATCACAGGTCTGGTTTTCAGCCACGATGTGGAAGGAACTCTCTGTAACAAGTTACAAGTCACAATTAGTCCAAAGCTGTTTAATGACGGTAATAATTAAACATAAGGTAAATATCTTGCATTGTTCTCCTCATCTGTGCAACTCTGATCAGAGCGGCGTCCCTAGCAACGGTCTGTTATACATAAATAAATATATACAGTATGTGTAATAAAGTGCACTATATTTCGCATACAGCCTAGTCTTGCTAGCTCGATGTTAGCTAGCTAGCTATCGCTATGGCGTTAAACTAGCCTAGCCTAGCCTTGGAGCAGGCATATGCATGCTTGTTTATTTTCATGACATTTTGCTGGGAGTGGGGCCTTCCATATTGTTTGATCCAGTGTAGGCACCTCCCATGTTGTGTTTTTGGCTTTTGGAAGGGTTAGAACACAACACCCCCAGCCAAACTCTTGGGGTACCTCCTGTCCAACTTATACATTTTGTTTGTCGGAGGTCCACAGCTTGACGGACCTTGTTTAACAGTTGCTAGGATGTTTGATTGGACAACCGTTTGGGGGCGGGGTTTTTCAATTGTGCATTCCATCTGTTTCAAATGTAACAAGCTGCTGTTCCTTGATTATTTATCTAGTGATTCACATAACCTCAAGGGACCAGGATGGTGAAGTAATAGTGTAGTGTTTGAGCAAACCGAAATGACGACATTCATCACATACAATTTCATAAAATCTGACTAACTTTAACTCTTTCGCGACCATTGACGAGTTAACTCGTCACAGCCTGCCGAACGTTCACGACCATTGACGAGTAAACTCGTCAATACCGTTTTTTTACAGATTACGATAAAAGACACTCTGAGGTACCCTGTGTGTGAATATGGTAGTCCTCTGATATGTAAAACTGTGTGATCTTGGTTTTGTTTGAGTAATCGGTCTCCTTGAATGCTGCTCTGGGGGCAGCGTGCAGCGCTGTGCGGCTGTCGGCTACAGTGTAGCCACTTTCTCGCTGAATCTGGCGACTTTTCAAACCCTCATTTGACAAAAGCGACCGACGACAAATCTGGCGAGTTTTTCCGGTGCTGTTACAAACGTTTCTGGTTTGGAGACTCGGATCTGAAAGCCCGTTATCTCTGCTGTTTTCAACGTGCAGCAGAGCGGGCGCTGAGCAGCAGGGGCTGTGACCAGCCGCCCCCCGCCCCAGAGCACCCAGCGGCGGCCAGTCACACAGCAGTGTCACGGAGCTGCTGCGCTGCGGCCAGAGACCCACACCGCTGCACCGCTGCTCTCCAAGCTGCCACACCCCCCAGATTTGCCTACAAATATATTTATTTAGCCGTAGAAATGATTTGGGAGACATGCCACACTGCAGAGTACCGGTAAAATGAGCCGATAGCCACTTGACACAAAAGTGCGTTTTTCTCTGAAACTAGAGCGGGAGCTCCGTTTTTGGAGAAACCCAGCTCTCTTCTTCTACTTCGTACTCACGAACGAAACGGCGGAAAAACTTGCCGTTTTTTCGAGGAGCACGTTGTAAAGTCACTCTTCAACCACGTGAAGACCGTTTGTTTCTAGGTGATGTACAGAGTTCGGTTCGACGTGAGATAAAAGGTAAACAAATAGCCAAAAACATGTGGTCCTGAGCGGATGTGCTGAGGAATTAGTGTGGTCGCGAAAGAGTTAAACAGACCACATGGTTGGCAATTGCTGGATAGATTAGCACTGATGTTGCAGCTAAACTGAAAACACCTGAAAGGACGAAAGTTCATGAAACCAGGAGCTTTGTTTCCGAGGTCTGACCTTTGTCATCTCTGAACCTCTCGATCCTGTAAGGTTAATGGTGCGGGACATCGTGCCGCTCTGATAATTAATTAGAGCTGGTCTGAGGTCAGTGCTTCCAACCTTTAGCCAGAGCCACAGCTCATAACAAACAACAACTGTATTTACATGGGAGCAGGGAGTGGGCAGACAGCTCCACAAAGATCTGAGCTAGATAAAAACACTGCTGCCTCCAGTAATAAATGTGTTGAGTCACCAAAGGGAGAAAAAAAACAGTGAATTTCCCTAAATGTTTTCCTTGTTGTTTCTATTAATACCTTGTTGACCCATATTAATGGAAACTGCCTCGAAGCTCTCAGTCATCACAACAAAACCCAAGACCTTGCTCTAAGTAATAAGCCCTTGAAACAGTTGAATACTAAAAGAAATATAATATAATCAAATACAACTTTGGAAAGACAGTGATGAAATGAAGTCTTGATGTTGTTGAATTGCTGAGGGCATAAGAAAAGAATCATGTTTTATTCAGTCTCAATGCGTGAGCCTCACAGATTACATCCCTTGAAGTGACCTGTATCAGGGCGGGAAAGCTTTGTCTTTGGGCTCCATCCTTTGGTCAATATGCATAACTGCATCAACACATTATGCTCATTGGGGTTTTGTATGGTGTCCAGCAGGCTGGGAAGTGAACAACAATCAATATGATCTGTTTCACAGTCGCTTCTTTTCTCAATATTTTGTATTATTTGCAGGCTTTTTGACATTTCCACAAGATAAGATGGAGAGTGAACAATATATTCTTGAAATGGAAAGTCTCTTTATGCAAAACAAAATTCAGACTCATATACAGCCATACTTAGTCCTTCACACAATCCAGCCTGACACATTAACAAACCATTTTTGTACTCACTGAACTGGCTGACAAGAAGTAATCTACAAACCATACAATATTGCGGCCGATTAGAGCTTGCACATCACTCCGAAGGACTTTTCATTTTCCAAATGAGTTATCCCGCCTGCACAAATGATGTAGCCGCATGACATCAAGTGTTAAATAAGCTTTGGACCAAGGCTATCCATTCTACTTTGTGGCTGCACTGTAATGTCTACTCCACCATAAAAAACTTATTTTCTATCCAATGCAGGTAAACGATCTCCAGGGATATTCATGTGCTCATTTAACTTTCTAATAGAGGACTTTAAAAACATGCAGATGGCTTCTCACAAAGACCAGATAGGGCTTCTCAAGTGCAACCTGGCATGAGAACAGTCGACTCTAAAAAATGCATGAGAAATGTGAGGGTGGGTGGATGTGTGCTTTCCAGGGGGAAAACATGTAAGTGGGAAGGCATTTTAAATTTCTTCTCTGTGCCTGATGGTACAGGTATGATGTAGTACATTGTGATTAATAATTTGTGTTAAATTGTTTGTATATGATTATCTATTTGATTGCTGATTCCAATCTGTCATGGAGAAGGCACAATTATGGATCTCTGCACCGTTATTGAATTCAAACAAGAACTCGTGAGATAGCAGAATATTCAATTGCACTGCAGCTGCTTGAGCTTTTTCAGTGTGCCTTGAGTTCTGCACCAGCAATGTTACTCTTTCTACCGAAGATACCCTCAATGCTATCCAAAATGTCAGCTAGTCCTTGGAGCACAGTGGGAGACTCTTACTCATGCTTATAAATCCAGACAGACCTGTCAGATGAGCAGAGGAATAATACTGATTGAATAGCTGTAAGCGTATGCACTGTCAGTGTGGTGG
The DNA here is from genome assembly GCF_045865225.1 of Trachurus japonicus. Classification (NCBI taxonomy): domain Eukaryota; kingdom Metazoa; phylum Chordata; class Actinopteri; order Carangiformes; family Carangidae; genus Trachurus; species Trachurus japonicus. Next base: position 30,060,460 of record NC_140919.1, read on the forward strand.
GGGAAAGAATAATAACAGCATTATACAGGAATTCATGAATTCAATTCAATTGCAAAAATGCATTTGCCTCGTAAACAGAAGGCAGCTGGTATTTTAATTCCAAACAAAACAAAACATATGAATACAACTACAGTAAACCGATAATCCACCACCAAAAATATTATTGGAGAAAAAAATGATGAAGTATCGAATGTGTGCATTATTTGTTTATCTGTCACTTCATTCCAGTTTTTTTTTTTTTCATGAACAAATTGCAATGAGACTCCTCTGAGACACTTCCTCTATCTATGATACACTGTATAATCCCCTGCAGGCTCCACACACAGGTGTGTCATCTCGATTTCAACAACTTAAATAGGGAAAGTGTTGCCACAGGATGTAAAGGCACAAAGTCCAGCCTATTCCTCTGTGTTGCTCACAAGAAGCTGAAGCCAAGTGCACTGGGTGTCATCATCCCACTGATTTGAGCAGGGCAGTGACTTTTAGAACAAATGGTGGCATATCTCTGGTCCCCAGTGGATGACTTTAGAGGGTTTTCTTCACTTGCCTTCCAGCTACTTTGGCTTCATCGGGAAGGGCCAGGCGCAGTATCAGTTTGAACTGAGAGTCATGGCTCAGCGGTGCAGCCCCCTTCTTTCATGCAGCAGGATCTGTTGTGCACTGGGATGCATCCAGGTGCTATATTATTGCACCGAGAACAAAGTATCGCAACTTTGCCCAAATATAGGATTTTGCAGCAGCGCTGGCCGTGTGCCTTGTGATCTGATTGTGGCGTGGCTCCACGACTCAGCCCTGTTGTTTTTCTTTCACAACCAGCTGCTGGTTTAGTCCTGTGTGCTTGGAACTACAGTAACAAAGGATGCCTCTCTCCCACTCACACGGTTTTGGTTTTATAGTGATCTGTGCAAAATTCAAGCAGTCTACATAATGTTTGCTACAACACTTTGCATTACTCACCTCTGTGTGACAGGTGAACACACTGCTATACTGCTAACTATACATAGTGATTTTGTTAATGCATTTATTGTACACTGTCATTTTGTAGAGTCCTTATTGCACTCCAGCCTTTCCTAAATTGATATACATTCATTGTACGCTTATTTTTTAATTTACTATTTTATATTTTTTTTGTTATTCCATATCTGGCTCGAAACACCTGCTACTCTGAAAATGGCTTTTTAAAATTTTTTTTAACCTTATGCTGTTGTAATATGATAAATTCCCTAATGGGATTAATAAAGCAAGCCAGTACCAGGAACTTGTTTCTTGCAATCTGAGTTGTGCCGTATACTGTGTATCTTAATGTGACAGGGCATGCTGGGATTGGCTCAGCTCTACTATTGAAAGAGTATTGAAAAATGGATTGAAACTGATGAATGATATTTTATTTAGCCATATATACCGTTGCAGTAGGGTTGAGAAGTCTAAAGCCACTTTCCCATTACTGAGACCACTTTCCTATTTATCTGAATGGCAAAGTGGTATCAGACGCACACTGCCACAGAAGGGTGGTGTTACACTCGAGATTATAGATTGCACCTTTAAATTGTATGGCAACACTAGATTGATTGTGAGTAGCAGCACAGACGCAGTGTTAGACCAGCCTTCTCTGCAGACACCCAACACACACAAAAGACACACACACACTATCCCTCCCAAACCCACAATCAAATTTCACTCAACATCTGCAAAACATTCCCAACAGGCCTGAAATGTACATTAGCCTGGGGAAATCTATACCAGTGGCTCACCTCACTATAGTTTTAGTTTTGTTCGAAAGTTTCAGTGTGTTGTTTTCTATCAGCCTATAAGAGGGAGCAGAACACTTCTTTACAAAGCTGCCTGCTCCACTTAGATCCCTCTGTTTTTGCCCAAGTAAACCATAAATCATCCATGGTTCATTATGACAGTTCCGGCTACGGTCCACCACATCACTTTGGGAAAACATTGGAGTTACATGTCCAGATATCGCAAATCCTAAAATTGCTATTGGGTTTTATTCATTTTTCTCTCTCCTCAGTGCTTCAGTTAATACAATCATTGTTTTAATCAAGGTTGGAAGAGTGACTGTGAGTGACTGTGAAGCAAATTCAAATTGTTGTTGTCATACGTATGCTCAGGGGCAGAGCTGCTCTTCCGTTGTTCTATGCCTTGTTCTACACTTATGTCATCCAATTCCAGTCTGTGGAGCAAGTACTTTAGCCTCGTAAACCAGCCTCTCGCGGAAATGCATTTCATTTCATTTCTCGGGAGAGTCTGGCCTCATCCCCCCTGCAAGCGTTTGGGGTGGGCGGGAGCTGGGCGGGAGTAGTAGCAAAGACGGTTTAATATCTTTGGTAGTAGCGTTGACAGACAACCCCATTCAGCCAATCAGCAAGTTGATGTAGTGACGGGGCTTTGCACCAGTCGGTCCCTGATTGGCCAACGTGCTGTGTCAATCACAGCGGGCGACGCTGATTGGCTCGGCCTTCTGAGGGTTTCAGTCCAAACGCTTAGAATGGGGATGAGGCCAGACTCTCCCTCGGAATGAAATGAAATGCACTTCCGCAAGAGGCTGGTTTACGAGACTACAAGTACTTGTATTGATAGACAGATATTGAACTGCTTGTGATTGGTTGAAACTGAGTATGACCCACTGGATAAAACCTGGTAGAAAAACTAAATTGCAACTTATCATGACAAATCCATTCATCCTGAGGGGAGCAGTTTGGTGACATATGTTATCACATAACAAATCACATTGGTATAAAACCTAGCTACCTAATTCAACATTTAAAACCACTGTTAGGAACATTTGTTTGCAGTTTGCATGAACATCCTTGTGTATCATGGCAACTCACCATTTTTTATCAAATATAGAGCACAGAAAATTCATGACAGTGAGCCAATAAATTTCAGACAGGCTGATAACATAGTGTAAGTGGCCACCATTTTAACAATTTCACCCATTTCTCACCAAAACCTGACACATATTTGTGACAGTGTACTAAATGTAGAGCCACACTGGGGGTAATAGCTCCCATTTTTCTTTTAGGGGTAAAATCAACTTCACCCGGAGAATTGCAATATGGCAAGCAGCAGCACAGCAGACATGGCAGTGAAGCTAACCCTAACCACAGAGATCTTTAATTGAAAAATGCAAATACTGTCCCATTATTTTACTTCTCACTTACAGTTACAATGATAGAGTTCTTGAATAAATCCAGTTAAACTGAAAAGCTCAAGTGCGACAGTAGTCACAGATTAATAATGATGTATCCCATCCACCACACGCAACAGCCTATTGTGGAAAACATTAGCGGCGCCTGACAGCCTTACTACGTACAGCTTTTCTGAACCATATGCCAAACAAGTCACTGCCACATAACTTCACAGAGGGTGCCATAAAAAGTATTCACAAAATCACTAAAAAGTCATTAAACCACTCAATATACCTATACAGTCCATTTTTGATATTGATGCCAGGCTGAAGGGAGGTGACATAGCCTATTATGCACAGCTTCTCCTAAATATCCATTGCTGTCAGATTCCTATTCAGTGGGTTGTGCTATTTACAGGTGAAAATGCTACAACCTAGAAGTGGCTATCCAAACCATTATTAGCTGTACATTATGCCATCTCGACGAACAATTAACGTTTCCCTCCAAGTCTACTGCAAGACAGACAGGAAGTATATGTACTGCTGTGAGACAGAGGGTGTTGCTTAAGATTTTCCATAAAATGAGCACATTATTTGCTTAACCTCTGGTACAGTACCTCTGCAGTTATTCCCCATCTCTCCACAGAGCGGATTACTTTGTTTTAATCCAGCTCAGAATGCCCCCGCACAGCACGCGATAGTCCTCCGTCATCATAACAGGCCAGGTATCGACACACGGGTCCTTGTTTACCTCCATAGGGCAGAAGGATTAGGAGTACAAGCTTTGATGTCAGATTCACAGACAGTAGTGGAGCAAAGCTAAAGCCTCTCAGGGTTATTATGATAGTCCTTCTTCTTTCTTTTTTTTAACCAGACATTATGAAGCAATTGGAGTCAGGAAAGAGAAGAAAAGGGAAATTTGGAGGACCAACTGCAGTAGACTCTTTGATCTTATATTATAATTTTATTCATTTCAACATTTCATTTATTTATGTTTTGCTGCTCATTTGTACTGAAGGGATAACTTCGAAAGTCTCTCTGGTGTGTTTATTAGAGTCCACCAGGAGCTTTTATGTTAAGAAAAATGTCAGTTTTGTCAACTAAACAGCTAATGACTAACATTGCTGTCTCACCAACTATTAGCGCTTCACAAATACCGTTCCATTATTTATAATCTGCTGTTGCAGTCAGATTTAATCTGTCTATTGTCCCTATCACTGTATTGCTTAGAGGAACTACAAAGGGCGTATTCATTGTATACTGGTAGTAGCGTTTACAGCAGCACTACCACTGAGGGTCAGTGTTTTTTGATTATCTCTTTATTTCCCACTTGGCCTGCGGCAGAGGAGACTCCATCCTCAAAGCTCTATGTTTTGGAGTCTGTAAACACGACCAGTGTGTTTCCCTATTGACATAATCAGGCTGAGTGGTGCTGATGCACTGACATTTGCAGTAATAGGAGACTGATAATCCTCACACAATTGCTTCTCCACTTTTGCACCATAGGGGAGGCCAAGGGGGACACACTGTGCTTCTGCAGAAAATCTGCTGCTTACCAAGTGACCGTGAACATGATAGCCTAGCCCTCACTCTTTAACTCTTATTACCCTGTGGAAAATGGGAGTCCTGCAGGATCAAACTGTCTGCTGACTTGGTGAATGGGGAACAGAGGGGCTGGCAGTTATAAAAGCAGCAAGAGCTCTCTCAAGTGGTAAAGAAGAAAACTTCTCTCTGCTCATCAAGGAGCTTTTTTAATCCTCATGGATTTTTATCATCCAGGCAAATAACTACTGTCTAGGGTTTTAATTGCCTTTTTAAACCCTTGCAGTAATTTGTCCAGATCAGATTTTCTTCTCACAGCTAAATTAAGTCTTGGGATGGCCACAGAATACAGAATTGCAGCACTGCAGCAGGAGATGTTCAAATTAGATACCTGCAGCATTAGTCAAGCAGGTGTCATTAGGGCTTATAATTTACTTGCAAGATGGGTCTCCTTTAGTGTTGTATTAACTTACACACTGTGCAACGACTTTAATATTTTTACAGCACTGAGGATTTTTTAAAATTGCATGAAGGAAACCGTTTTACCACAGGTGGGAACGTATTCAGCATTTTCACAGCTGTGTGTAAACTCACATCACACTCCATGACCATGACCCAAATGGTTTGAAATAGGCTTAACATACTGTATGATTCGGCTACTGGAGCCTGGGGGTCACCACTGTCAGTCACTGAAGCAATGAATACAGTCTAGTGCTGAAATGATTCATCCAATGATTCACTAGCAGAAAATCAGAGATTTAACCAACAGGTTTAATGTGAGAGTGATCAGCTTTTCTCAGTAATTTGATTGTCACTTGAGGATTTACATATTAATTTAAGAACACAATCAACTCAAGCTTTGGAAATTTGATGAGCCATGTTTACTTTTAAAAAAAAATCAATGCATAGATATTGTAAAGAACATGGGGAAAAAACACAACAACATCAGTATTTGGCCATTTCATTCCCAATTTTTTAGGAAAGTGACTGTTGCTGGGGGGTCTTTTTGTTGTTGTTGTTGTGGATGTTGTTCTTCTTTAATTATATTTTTGATCTTTCAATCAATCAATTAGCATTATTGACAAAATTCCCCAAAATATTTAGATACCACATGTTGTCAACATTGCACATGCCTACTATGTAGTATATCAGCTCAAGTTGGTCACTTCAGACAGACCAACTGCTGTCTTATTTGAAATAATTACATACTTAAACAACATTTCATTTGCCTTACACCTTATTATGAAGACATCTTTTTAGCCCCCTTTTGAAAATGTATGTATTACCATTATCTGAAAATACAGTGCCAAAACCTAGATTCTTTTTGGCTGTCTGGTGATGATCTGTGGAGTTCAATGTTTGAGAGGGAGATTTTTGTTTTAGCAAGACTTCTCAAAAAAAATATGGCAATTAAGAACAAAGCCCATCTCTAATTTGTAATGGAAATTAAATTATTTGAAATGTTCTGTTCAATTTTGCAAAACTGTTAAATTACCCGAGTCTGTAGCCATCCTGATTATTGTTGTTGAAAAATAAGTAGGGATGCACATTTTGATTTTTTTTTCTGACCGATAACCAACGCTTGTTAACTTTTTATTAACTGTTAACCGAAAAGATTACAACGCTTGCGGCACACGTGTGTATTTAACAGCAAAAAAAAAGATCACTCCAATTTTTTTTTTTTTTTTTGCCGTTAAATACACACGTGCACCCGACAGCTGATCGGCGCCATATCCACTGTGCTCTGTCTCAGCTGATCGCGTTCATATGTAGGTTGTAGGTCGTCCAATGTAGCACTGTTTTTATACAAAGTGCGGCCAAATACCAGGCTGAAGAGAGAGGAACAGCAGAGCTCCTCTGACAGCTCCTCTGTGGAGCTGCAGGAGAGCTGCAGGTGAACCACCCCCCCGCCTCTTTCTTTTTTTTTGCAGCACGGTTGTTACAGGTGATGCGCATGTACTGTATGTCCATGTAGGCTACATTTGTTGTCTGATCTTCCTTCATGGGGACTGCAGTGTATCCTGTCAGTCCTCCTGTGTAACTTTTTGCTATGAAATATGACTGAAGGCACGTGGAAGTCTGCATGTGTCGACACGCCCCCATGAGTTGACGACATAAGGAGCTAATAATAAAAAAATAACCGATAGTATTAATCGGTCAAAGTTGTTGTTATCGTTAACGGTTAAACGAATAATCATGTGCATCCCTAAAAATAAGTATTTTCTAGTCTGGGCACAACTAGGTCCATCACACTTTGATTAAAGCATTTAATCACTCCATTAACACATGACAATTGTACCCCTTCTACAGTCATATTTAATAAACACAGTTACCTGGGAATGGTTCAAGACAAGCAAGAGTGTATGAGACAAACCAGAAATTGTAATTAATAACTAGAAAATTTCCTCTCGGGAAATTTTGAATGGGCCACGGGAGCTACTGCGGGTTGTGCCATCTCTGTCAACATGGGAATCAAACCCACGATCTTAAGGTCAAGACAGAGCTGATCAGACAGACACATGATCATCTTTCTATAAGCACTGATATGGAGGAGCTGTAACCACATTAGGTTACCTGTGTGTGTGTGTGTGTGTGTGTGTGTGTGTGTGTGTGTGTGTGTGTGTGTGTGTGTGTGTGTGTGTGTGACTGTAATCACATGAAGCTGGCTCTAGAGTCTGTGTGTGTGTGTGTGACTGACTTGTCACATAGTTAGTTAGTAGCTGCATCCTGTGTCAGTCTGATTTAGCTGTGTCTGTGTTTATAAACATTTAAACGAGCGCCAGGTGGATTGTTTATGAAGTTAACGAGCTCTGGCCTGAGGATCAAAGAGGTTACCACGGCGATAGGGGCCCCCGCAGGCTGAGACAGACAGAAACGTGGAGAAAAACAGCCATTTTCTGCCTCTAAACCGGCCTCACAATTAGGCTTAGCATGACAAAACGGTAACTCCTATCAGAACAAAACACAGATCAACGTTGCTCTAAGGACTTACTGAAAATTTCGGTACGATTTGGTGTTTCTACAGTAAATATTTTGGCGACGCTGGCAGTTTTAAAACATCAGGCCGTTCTGCTCCTCTCAGAAAATATTTGTATTGGACTCAATGAGGAGCAGGGACAGACGTGGCCGCACTCAGAGGCTGATTCTGTAAGTTCTGTAAGTCTCTCTGATATTTTGAGCACATGACATGAGAGATAACAAGTTTGTCTTACAAATTCTGAAAAAATTATGTCTGTAGAGTGTAAATTGTGGCCGTGGTGGCAATTTATCCAGAAAAAATACAGAATGTTTCTTCACTCTCTCCCACTCTAACCGATGATGTCACGCACTCTGACACGAACATTCCATGCAATACACACCCATTATAAACTCATAATTTCTCCAAAAATGATCATGGTCATTGATCAGGGATTGATCAAAAACTATATGACCTATCAAAACGTGGAGTAATACGACAATACACAAGACTTGTGTCTACTGTTTAAAGTTTAAATGGAGTCTCTAGGTGAAAGTATGCCTGAGCAGTAGACTTTTGTTAAACTCCAATGATTGGTCTTTTTCGGTCTTTTTTTTTCGCCCGTCCCATTGACTTACATGCAAAATTTTTGCGCAGTTTTTCGCGACTACGTCGCGAAAAATTCGTAAACTGTTGAGAAAAGTAATAGCACACCGATCCCGATCAGGACGCACGTTTTGATATATAATTTGTCCTGCAACTCGAAGAGTTGCAGGACTAGTAGCGCATCGAAAATCGGCCGGAAGTGGAAAAATAACTAGAAAAAGCATTTCCAAGAATGGAAATGGTGTGACTGCTGACAGCAACTGAACGCTGTTGCAGAATTAGCAAATAGTGCAAGCTGTGATCACCATACAAATGTTTGACCGAGGTCAGAATCGAACCCACATCCTCATGGTCATTAGACTTCCACTCTGCCTCTAGGCCACAGTGCACACACAGTTGCAGAGACTGTTGTCTGTTAATGATCTGCACACTGTCAACATCAAGAAAGCTTGAGAGTCAAGCTTGAATGACTTAGAATGAAAATGTCTGTGAATTTCAGGCTGAGCACTAACCATATGGCCACAGAGAACCTGAGTTACAATGAGCTTTATACTATGAGGAATCAAAGACTGTCCAATGACAGCTGAATAATTGGAATCAAAAGTCAAGCAATGAAGTGAAAAGACTGAGGCAGGAATCGAACCCATGACCATATGATCACTAAACCTTTACTCTGCCACTCGGCTACAGAGAGCACACTGCTTTCAAAACTGTTGTCATTCATTGTAATGTGATGATGTGCTGCAAACTGGTATGAGTAATCAAGGAGATAACAAACACCTGTAACCAATTGAAGGCGGGGGAGGAGAGCAGAATTCAACATAACATAACAAGAGTTCTTCCCTTGGATTCGAACCAGTGACCTTAGGGTTGGCAAGCATCCACCCTAACCCCTACACTACAGTGGAGTTGTGAAAAACAGAGGTTGAGACTTTGATGAATGTGAGATTTTTTGTGAAAAAGTTAAATATTTGAAAAAGTATAAATAGTTAAAAAGAGAAAAGTAATGCCGATAAAGTTCAAAAAAAGCTGCACGTTTTGATATATGAATTGTTGAAATAGCACAAAGTATGAAGGACTAGAAGAAGACCGTAAAAAGGCGGAAGAAAATGGCCAAACAGAAGAACAATAGTGTGACTGCTTCAGCAGTCACACTAACTAGAAAATTTCCTCTCGGGAAATTTTGAATGGGCCACGGGAGCTACTGCGGGTTGTGCCATCTCTGTCAACATGGGAATCAAACCCACGATCTTAAGGTCAAGACAGAGCTGATCAGACAGACACATGATCATCTTTCTATAAGCACTGATATGGAGGAGCTGTAACCACATTAGGTTACCTGTGTGTGTGTGTGTGTGTGTGTGTGTGTGTGTGTGTGTGTGTGTGTGTGTGTGTGTGTGTGTGTGTGTGTGTGTGTGTGTGTGTGTGACTGTAATCACATGAAGCTGGCTCTAGAGTCTGTGTGTGTGTGTGTGACTGACTTGTCACATAGTTAGTTAGTAGCTGCATCCTGTGTCAGTCTGATTTAGCTGTGTCTGTGTTTATAAACATTTAAACGAGCGCCAGGTGGATTGTTTATGAAGTTAACGAGCCCTGGCCTGAGGATCAAAGAGGTTACCACGGCGATAGGGGCCCCCGCAGGCTGAGACAGACAGAAACGTGGAGAAAAACAGCCATTTTCTGCCTCTAAACCGGCCTCACAATTAGGCTTAGCATGACAAAACGGTAACTCCTATCAGAACAAAACACAGATCAACGTTGCTCTAAGGACTTAATGAAAATTTCGGTACGATTTGGTGTTTCTACAGTAAATATTTTGGCGACGCTGGCAGTTTTAAAACATCAGGCCGTTCTGCTCCTCTCAGAAAATATTTGTATTGGACTCAATGAGGAGCAGGGACAGACGTGGCCGCACTCAGAGGCTGATTCTGTCAATTCTGTAAGTCTCTCTGATATTTTGAGCACATGACATGAGAGATAACAAGTTTGTCTTACAAATTCTGAAAAAATTATGTCTGTAGAGTGTAAATTGTGGCCGTGGTGGCAATTTATCCAGAAAAAATACAGAATGTTTCTTCACTCTCTCCCACTCTAACCGATGATGTCACGCACTCTGACACGAACATTCTGTCCAATACACACCCATTATAATCTCATAATTTCTCCAAAAATGATCATGGTCATTGATCAGGGATTGATCAAAAACTATATGACCTATCAAAACGTGGAGTAATACGACAATACACAAGACTTGTGTCTACTGTTTAAAGTTTAAATGGAGTCTCTAGGTGAAAGTATGCCTGAGCAGTAGACGTTTGTTAAACTCCAATGATTGGTCTTTTTCGGTCTTTTTTTTCCGCCCGTCCCATTGACTTACATGCAAAAATTTTGCGCAGTAAATCGCGACTTACGTCGCGAAAAATTCGTAAACTGTTGAGAAAAGTAATAGCACACCGATCCCGATCAAGCCGCACGTTTTGATATATAATATGTCCTGCAACTCTTCGAGTTGCAGGACTAGTAGCGAACCGAAAAAGCGTCCGGAAGATGAAGGAGAAGAATAACTAGAAAAAGATAGCATTTCCTGCAGAAAATGCGTGTGAATGCTGAAAGCAGCTGAACGCTGTTGCTGAAGCAATGCTGAATGAGCTGAAGAAATTGTTGAATCAATGCTAAATTAGTTGACGAAACTGCTAAAGCAATGTTGAAAAGACTAATGCTAGAGTAGAGTAGAGTAGAGAGTAGAGGAATACTTTATTCATCCCTAGGAGGGAAAAAGCTGAAACATATAACTTGTAGTGTGAGATGAATGCCTTTTTAAAGGTAAAAAAGCAGTAGAAATGCTAAAGGGAGAAGAAAACATTGAAATTCTGCATGTTTAAATGTAATGGTTAAATAGTTGAAATCTGCAGCTAACCTAACAGGAAGGACAACTGATGAACCAGCACTAACATAGCCGAAGCAATGGCTGAGAATATATTTAAAAGTAGAAGATGTGAGACTTTGTATGAAATGGCTGGAAATTACTTGAATTGTCAAAGAAGAGTTTGAAAAATTCCTGAATTTGGAAAAAAGTTAATGCCTACTGAAATACATTGTAAACTGACAGCAGAAGAACATTGTTGAAGAATATAGATCATTAGCATTAGCTGAGAAGTAGAACATGTAAACAGCGGGTTTAATGGTGTGAAATGGTTGAGAAGAGCCTCAGTAGTTTATGATACGTGTAAAACAATGTGTTCAACATGACCAAAATGGGGAAATGTGTATTTTCAGTTTAAATAGCTAAAGAACAAAATTAACAGCAACGAGTCCATTAACTACAACAGGAAGATAGAGAGGTACACAAAACAGTCAGACAACTGTAGGAAAAGTGTGTGTGTGTGTGTGTGTGTGTGTGTGTGTGTGTGTGGTGTGTGTGTGTGTGTGTGTGTGTGTGTGTGTGTGTGTGTGTGTGTGTGTGTGTGTGTGTGTGTGTGTGTGTGTGAGGAAGATATACATAAAGTTCTGACCTGACAACTGTATGAAATGTGTGTGTGTTGGACGTGTGTGTCTGTTTGTGTATGGTTAGTGTGTGTCCATTTGTGTGTGTGTTTGTTGTGTGTGCATGTTTGTCTGTTTGTGTGTAATTGTGTAAATTGTGTATGTGTTTGGTAAGTGGTTGTATGTTTGTTGGGTGTGTGTGTGTGTGTGTGTGTGTGTGTGTGTGTGTGTTTGTGTGTGTGTGGTAGTTAGTGTGTGTCCATTTGTGTGTGTGTGTGTGTGTGTGTGTGTTGGATGTGTGTGTATGGTGAGTGTGTGTCCATTTGTGTGTGTGTGTCCATTTGTGTGTGTGCGTGTGTGTGTATGGTGTGTGTGTGTGTGTGTGTGTGTGTAGTAGTAGTTAGTGTGTGTCCATTTGTGTGTGTGTGTTGGATGTGTATGCATGGTGAGTGTGTGTCCATTTGTGTGTGTGTTGGATGTGTGTGTATGGTGAGTGTGTGTCCATTTGTGTGTGTGTGTGTGTGTTTGTCCATTTGTGTGTGTGTGTGTGTGTGTGTGTGTGTGTTGGATGTGTGTGTGTGTGTGGTAGTTAGTGTGTGTCCATTTGTGTGTGTGTGTGTGTGTGTATGACCGACAGACAGTCAGACAGAGAGAATGTGTGTGCGTTGCCATGGTGACGTTGCCATGGTGAGGTTACCATGGTGAGGTTGCCATGTTGAGGTTACCATGTAACTGTTGGCTGGTGGCTTTAAGGTATGGTGGCAGCTTTAACCATAGGCTTTAACTGCTCTGTGACACCCTCAAACAGATCTAATGTACGACAAATCTGTACTTAGTACGAGCAAAAGGTTTACATTTTCCGAACCATAAGACCTTGCTGAACGCGTCCATGTCACTTTGGTGTTTCTAGAGTAAAAATTGTTGATTGGGTCGCAGGTTGGAAACTTTGGGACGTTTAGAAAATCAGCGCCTACTTTTGAATGGGAGTCAATGAGAGGAAGGGAGGGAAGTGGCCGCACTCGGAGGCTCCCAGTTCAAATTGTGTTCGTCTCTCTGGTTTTTTGAGCACATGAAGAGATCAAGGATGAGCTTGTCTACAAGCATGCCCGAAATTATGTGTGTAGAGTGTAATCTGTGGCCGTACTGACAGGATAGAGAGAAAAATGTGAGAGGATTTTTAGACCCTCTGTCACTCTGCCAACTGCCAACGTCCGAACATTCCGTCCCATTGACTTTCATGTTAAATCTGAATTTTGTCAGAAATTTTAATGATTTTAAAACTATACATATATCTGAAACTGTTGAAGATATCAATAAGCTGAGATATAGCTGAATAGTTGAAAGGTTTGTGAACAGTTTAAAAGTTGAATGAAGTCTGTAGCTGAAAGTATGCTGAAGCTATTAGAGGCTGAATGAAGCAGAAGATTTGAAGAGTTTGAAGCCTGTTTCAATGTATTTCCTATGAGAGAAAAATTGCACAAAAAGTTAAATATTTTAAAAAGTATAAATAGTATGAAAGAGAAAAATAATAGCAATATTGTCCTGAAAAAGCTGCACGTTTTGATATATGAATTGTTGAAATAGCACAAAGTATGAAGGAGCAGAAAACTGCTGAAAAAGGGTGAAAGAAGTAAGAATAATAATAATAATAATAATAATAATAATAAGTATAAAGATTTGAATAACAATAGTGTGAATGCTTCCAGCATTCACACTAACTAGAAAAAGCATTTCCAAGAATGGAAATGGTGTGACTGCTGACAGCAACTGAACGCTGTTGCAGAATTAGCAAATAGTGCAAGCTGTGATCACCATACAAATGTTTGACCAAGGTCAGAATCGAACCCACATCCTCATGGTCATTAGACTTCCACTCTGCCTCTAGGCCACAGTGCACACACAGTTGCAGAGACTGTTGTCTGTTAATGATCTGCACACTGTCAACATCAAGAAAGCTTGAGAGTCAAGCTTGAATGACTTAGAATGAAAATGTCTGTGAATTTCAGGCTGAGCACTAACCATATGGCCACAGAGAACCTGAGTTACAATGAGCTTTATACTATGAGGAATCAAAGACTGTCCAATGACAGCTGAATAATTGGAATCAAAAGTCAAGCAATGAAGTGAAAAGACTGAGGCAGGAATCGAACCCATGACCATATGATCACTAAACCTTTACTCTGCCACTCGGCTACAGAGAGCACACTGCTTTCAAAACTGTTGTCATTCATTGTAATGTGATGATGTGCTGCAAACTGGTATGAGTAATCAAGGAGATAACAAACACCTGTAACCAATTGAAGGCGGGGGAGGAGAGCAGAATTCAACATAACATAACAAGAGTTCTTCCCTTGGATTCGAACCAGTGACCTTAGGGTTGGCAGGCAGTTACCCTAACCCCTACACTACAGTGGAGTTGTGAAGAAGAGAGGTTGAGACTTTGATGAATGTGAGATTTTTTGTGAAAAAGTTAAATATTTTAAAAAGTATAAATAGTTAAAAAGAGAAAAGTAATGCCGATAAAGTTCAAAAAAAGCTGCACGTTTTGATATATGAATTGTTGAAATAGCACAAAGTATGAAGGACTAGAAGAAGACCGTAAAAAGGCGGAAGAAAATGGCCAAACAGAAGAACAATAGTGTGACTGCTTCAGCAGTCACACTAATAAGAAAAAATCCACACAATAACAGTAGTGCCCGGGCTTCGCCCGGGCACTGGTCCCTGCAGCTATTTCATAGCTGTTGGGACCAGTGCCCGGTGCGATTGCCCGTGGCCCTAATAATAAGAAGAAAAAATCCACACAATAACAGTAGTGCCCGGGCTTCGCCCGGGCACTGGTCCCTGCAGCTATTTCATAGCTGTTGGGACCAGTGCCCGGTGCGATTGCCCGTGGCCCTAATAACTGAGGACTCTTCTGTAACAAACTGTGAGTTCCAATCTCTAATTCAACATCAGATCTACTGTACCATCCAAAAGCCTGGCCTCCATGATCTCTCTCTTGTTCCAGATCACCGCTGCCAGTAATTGCAAACAACTGAAAAAGGCTGTGAGCCGGAACCATCCCTGTGACTCACTTACACACATGAACTGGATATTAGGGCTGTCCCGATTGCCATATTTTATTTAGATAATCAATTATTCGCGGATATAAAATCGATCATAATCGAAGTTTCGACGGCCGGGGGGTGGGGGGGTTTCAGGATGCCAAGTAGCCTACTCAGTTCAATGTAACAATTGCCGATGAGAACCGGTGTCAAAAAGGAAAAAAATAAATAAATAATCAATCACGGACTTACAGTGCTACTGGTTTCCCACTGTGGTATTGACCACAACTGTTATCTGCTTTTTTTTTTTTTACAACACCTTGCTGCAACACCTTGCTGCTCAACTCTCAAGATAACATTTCACTGCTGTAACTGAACCATCCGCTGTATGCACTGATTGAACAATGTTTTTTTTATTGCCAGCCTTGCAAAAGCACCATTAGCCGGATTACTATCGTAAATGACAATTTGTTTCTAAATCACATGCCTGATTTTAAATGAAACCAGGCTTGAATTAACGAAAGATGGTAAACTAGGGTGGGGTTAAAAAAGTGCATAAAAAAGTATACTGTACGACAGTATCACATATCATGTCTTAGCATGAATCTCGATATGTAATGTGCAGATTTCCTCTTCATTAACATAAAACTAGGGCTGCCCCCAAATAGTCGACCAAGCACTGGTCGACCAAAAAATCATTAGCCGACCAAAATTTCATTGGTCGATTGGTCGCAGGAAAAAAAACAAAAACATTTGGAGCCGTGTCTTGTCAAAATTAAGCCAACATCAATGACTATATATGTATATGAAAGGTTATGGGGCTTTTATTTTGAAGGGCCAGATACAGGAAGTCGTGACGTCACACTTTTTTACACGGCACGGCAGTCTCTCTCGTATCAGCGCTGTCACCATTAGCGGGTGCTGTCTGAGCCCCGGTCCCGTCCCACAGCGCTCACCGGCGGTCAGTCTCAGTGTCACGGAGTGGATCCATGATAGTCCCCGCTGCAGTCAGAGACCCGCACCCATAGACATATATGCCCGCACCGCTCCACGCCGCGGACCCCCACCCCCGCACCCCTGTCACACAGCCTGAGCTCAGTAAGTTTTTACCCTCCTCATCTACTGTGTTTATTGGTGATAAACGGGCATTCTGCCGGTAATAACGGTGAAACCCGACCGCCTTGTTGTTGAATCTCGGACCCAACACGGCCGGAGTCACGAGCATTAATTAATTAATTAATTCTCAACCTGACCGCGGGCAAAAAAATAATAATATTTTTTTCCCTCAAGGTGGGGGGTCGATTAGTCGACTAATCGCCATAAGTGACAACTACTGGTCGACCAACAAAATCTTTGGTCGGGGGCAGCCCTACATAAAACATTGTGATTTGCACTAAAGATTAACTGCTGCTTGGGGCGCCATGTGCAGAGGCTTTAGTCCTCACCGCAGCCAGCCCCATATCGAATCCTGACTAGGGTGGCCTTTGCTGCGTGTCATTCCCCCTCTCTCTGCCTCCCCATTTCCTGCCTCTCTTAAAGGCAAAAGCCCCCAAATAACTGCTGCTTGCGCCAGAAATCCGCAGTCTGTGGTATCAAAATACTACAGTTTCTACACCAATGATACCCAACTGTTTGGCTTGTGATCAGTCAATGCAGCATCTATTTCAGAACGCTCATCACAGGATGTAATGTGAGGAGTTTAACCAGAGAAGAGTTTTCCCAAATGGTTACATCAGAATAATTCTGTAGAGGTACAGCCATTCAATGCTTCTCAGGAAGACTTATCAAAGCTCAGAGAAAAATATTCACTGTATAGACTTTATACCGTTTCGATACCGTTGATCATCAAATTCTAATAGAGAGACTAGACACACTAATTGGTATCAAAGGTACTGCATTAAGCTGGTTTAGATCCTACCTATCTAACAGAACTCAGTTTGTACGTTAACAATGAATCCTCTTTGTACACCAAAGGGAGCTATGGCGTTCCACAAGGATCAGTACTTGGCCCAATTCTATTCATTTTATATCTGCTTCCTCTTGGTAGCGTTATTAAAAAATATGACATTAATTTTCATTGTTATGCGGACGATGTTCAGTTATACTTATCCTTTAAACCTAACGAAACCAACAAAATTTCTAAACTTCAAGCTTGTCTGCAGGATATTAAAATATGGATGACTCGTAACTTTCTGCTGCTCAACTCAGATAAGACTGAAGTTATTGTACTAGGTCCTAAACATCTTAGAAAACAACTAGTCAATGATACTGTTATTTTAAATTACATCTCTTTAACTTCAGCCCTCACGGTCAGAAATCTTGGCGTTATTTTTGATCAGAACTTATCATTTGACTCTCACATTAAAGAAATCTCAAGAACTGCCTTTTTTCATCTGCGTAACATTTCCAAAATCAGATCCCTTCTATCTCTAAAGGACGCTGAAAAATTAATTCATGCATTTGTGACTTCACGACTTGACTACTGTAACTCTTTACTGTGGGGTTGTCCGAGTAAGTCACTAAGGACACTCCAATTAGTTCAAAACACTGCTGCCCGTGTCCTGACTGGGACGAGAAAAAGAGACCATATCTCTCCTGTCTTGGCTTCTCTGCACTGGCTCCCAGTAACTGCTAGGATAGATTTTAAAGTTCTCCTCCTAACATATAAAGCACTACATGGTCAGGCACCCTCATATCTTGAGGACCTTATAGTTCCCTACCACCCAAATAAGACTCTGCGATCCCAAAATGCAGGCTTGCCGGCTGTGCCTAGAGTATTAAAAAGTAGTATGGGAGGCAGGGCTTTTTGCTGACTCCGCGATCCGCTTTCGCTTCGGCATTTTGGTGCTGATCATCTAGATCAGTTTACCTTTCCTGCCTCCTCCAGTCACTTCATGCTGGAGCTATGCTAATAGTATCCGTGGCTAAGCTTTCCTCCAGCTCCACGTTACACTTGTTTCAGGCTCTGCCCGTTGTTTTTCTCTAGAGAAACTTTTTCCGACTTTGTTATCTCCGTACCGATCGCGCTCGTCTTCTCCTTCTTCTTCACTTCTTGCTCTGATCTACAGTCTACTACGTTCTACACATCCCAGAAGCCCCAAAATTACTCACAGTGTGCGCGAGAGCGTCCCCATTTACCAGCCGCAGAAAAGTGCATTTGACGTCTATGGACGTCATTGGCACTCAAGCGTTGGATTTTGATTGACGTCCATAGACGTCAATGCCACTCAATGAGTTAATAGAGCATATAATTAGGGATCTGACTATGGTATCTTTTATCTTTTTATTTTTTCCTCAAATTGATTTGTTTTTAACTTGGCCTAATTTTATTCGTATGATTGTTTTTGTTTTATCACTGCTACTGTTTTATTGTCACTGTGTATTTTTACTGCCTTATTGTTGATTAATATTGAATTTAATTGTTCGATGATTTGTTTAAAGCACCTTGAGATGCATTTTGTGTATGAAAGGTGCTATATAAATAAAATTATTATTATTATACAAGTATCATTCACCATACCTGCGCTGTCTCCTGTATAACTCAATATTCTGTCTAATGTCTTTAGTGTTGAATGTACATGTTGTAATGTTAGAATGCTTGCACTATACTGTAGCTACATAAATCGCTTTTAAAAAGTGACAATGAGGAGTCTTGGAAAGCAAAGTATTTACGC
Organism: Trachurus japonicus; assembly: GCF_045865225.1. Classification (NCBI taxonomy): domain Eukaryota; kingdom Metazoa; phylum Chordata; class Actinopteri; order Carangiformes; family Carangidae; genus Trachurus; species Trachurus japonicus. Next base: position 30,078,904 of record NC_140919.1, read on the forward strand.
ACTACATTTCCCATGAGCCTTGGCGCGCACAGTGAAATTCCTGGACCAGTGCAAGACAGACATCTTACCAAGAATGTTTTCATTCATCAAGAATGAAAGTCAGAGGTTTGAAGACGATCAGATACCGTCGTAGTTCCGACCATAAATGCCGATTCGGCGGCATTAATCCCATGACCCAGCGGGCAGCGTCCGCGAAACCGAAAGTAGGAAACACTGGTCGGCTCGCCCAGCATTTCCACCACTAATAATAATAATAACAAAATAACGATAGAGACAAAATTATATATTTATCGAAAATGGAGCCATTAACAAATGTGGGTAACGTAGATTCATCCACATAAGACTTTTTTATAACCAAATACAAACTCCTTGTTGTCCCTTTAACTGCTTATACTGTATGTATTTCGACTATACAGACACAACATGCAATTGCACACTAAACAATGCAATCATCATTAGGGGTGGGAGAAAAAATCGATTCACATAAATATTGCGATATCTTTTTTGACGATTTTTAAATCTTTTTTTTTTTTTTTTATCTTTTTTTTTTTTTTTTTTTTTTTTGGGGGGGGGATTTTTTTAAATATTGTGCAATGTGCATTTGTTAACCTTTTTTACATACAGAGAGTACAGGTTTAGAAAAGGGTTATAAGGGTATAAAGTTCACTTTATAATGGAGTATGTTAATTTATAGGCTCCTACAGTATTTGTGTGCAGATAAATGTTAAAAATGCAGACTAAAAATCGAGAGAATCGGCAATATCGTAGAATCGCAATTTAAATCGAAATCGCCATCCAAAAAATTGTAGAAGAATCGAATCGGGAGAAAAGCATATTGTCCCAGCCCTAATCATCATACTGTACCATATGCCAAAATAGCAAGTAGAAAAACCTGTAGTGAAAACCCTACTATGCAGCACAAGAACAGGACAACACATTTTGAACAGTTCTACTCTCATCAGAGCAACTTCACACATGCAGGAGACTGTCATTCCATTACACCGAAATAGAACAAGATGATGCTGGTCGTATAAACAACACTGCAAGAAAAGAATAACACGAAAGAATGAACACAATAAAAATTGTGCTCAGAATAAGATCCCAAAACTGTGAAGCCTGGCCAAACAAAAAAAAACCTCCCACAAACACTGAATCAACAAAGCGTGTCCTGCTGTATGCAGGTCATATGTCTTACCTTTAGAGGGCCATCTTCTATATCAGGTCATGGAAGTGTGCCAGTCTCCGGTGGTTACAGCAGCAGAAACAGCAGAAGGCAGGTCTTGGGTAGGTTCGTCTCTCCTGTGACAGGATCCAGTTATGAAATGTATTGCATTTTAATGTCAACAGTGTGCAAGTAAAGCAGTAAAGGAATATAACAGCATTGTTTTCATGCAGGATCTTTCTTCCAACTGATCTGCCAGCCTTTTGAAAGGCTGCAACGCATTGTGGTTTTCCTAGACTAAAACAGTAGTGGTATTAGATTCTTTAGGACATGACACCACCCAAATCCCGTTGATCGTGTGGCCTGCCCCATTTTCTCTGTATAGTAGTTTCCCCACAACTTCCTACCATTTCCAGCAAGCTGCCACTAGCCATGTTCCTGCAGTCTCTTGTCCTGTTTTTATTCCTACTTGTATCTGTCTGACCCAGCGGTTGAGGTGTATGTTCCCAATGCTGTGAAATATTCCATCCTGAAAATTGTATACATATTTTATTGCTGTAATTATTCTTTATGCAGGCGGCCCCAGTTCGAATTCTGCGCCGAGCAGCCCTATCCTGCATGTCATTCCCCCCTCTCTGCCTCCCATTTCCTGTCTCTCTCTCTCAACTCTCCTGTCCATTAAAGGTGAAAAAGCCCCAAAAAATATACTTAAAAAAATGAAAAGAAAACCAGTAATATGCATTGTAATTAGCAGAGTCGTAAACCTAGAATATTTTCTTCTGAATGATACTGATTAAAATGGTAGGTCTAATGGTCTGTATTTATATAGGCTAGCCGCTAGCGCTTTACTATACCTGTAACGATACCCAAAGCGCTTTTCAGTATACATCGCATTCACCCATTCACACACACATTCACACACTGATGGCAGAAGCTGGGACAGAGCGGGATTCGAACCGTGGTCTGCCCATGGATGTATTATGGGTCTGCCCCATTAAAGGTATTGTCTTTTGCATCCTAAAGCAAATAGCCTACTTTGTTTTGATAAGACAACTATTATTTTAGCCCCATATTTTTTTTTCCATTACACAATAAATTGAAACTGCCAACATAATTTGAATTCCAACTATCTTGTCACATCATCATAATACAAATTTCCCTGCGTGGTTTATGTTTTGTTATCCAAGAAGCACTACATTGGCTGGCATTTGGCACTAGAAAAGTTTAATGGGCAGAGTCAGTGTGCGGACAAATTTGCATCCGTTACAGAGCTGTCAGAATAACTACTGGTTTTCTTTCATTTTGTTTTGTTTTTTTGTTTTTTACTTAGGCTACACTGACTGTATTGCAGATGTCTGTTGGCACATGATGAGACCGTGACTTTGTATGGAGGTCCATGTGTTGTTGAGGAGCAGAGTGCTGCCCTATTATGTTGACAGTTGCCGATCAGCCAAGCAACTTATAAGTAACTCCTGCTGGACCCAGACCAAAGATATTCAATAACCGTCTTTGCCCAGACTTCTGTGCTAGCATACCGTAGCTTTGGTAGCATTCCTCATCAGCTTGTCACGGCTACGTTGCTAATTAGCTTGTTAACGAGGTGGGCTAAACAGCCAGGTAGGGTGAACACATGCGAATTAGTGTCAAGTCAACATAGAACAGGGCTGGAATTTCACTCACCTCTGAAAGCAGGAGCAAATACTTTCTCACGTTGTGTTAGTGACATAGCCTAAACCCTGCTGTCGACCGACATGAAAAATCCGCCAAAAGACGGCAGCGTTTTGAACGAGGCCGAAAGTCACCTGCAGCTGAAGAGAAGCCACTAGTGTCAAACACCTGCTCAGTGTCCGGGGTGGGCAGCAGATACAGTCTATGATGATAAACTGTGACAGGAGGAGGACCCATCTGTCAAACATAGCCACCATGCGTTCGTTTATAATGTACTGTAAGACTGTAAGCAGCGAGTTAAATTTCAAAAGTTAAACTTCACTCCAGCAGTAGCTACTGCCCCGTGTGGCCGCGAGCAGCAATGCAACAACACAGGGACGTAGCAGCTACCTGCAATAACAAGGATTCTCATGAGGACTGACTTTTATCAGTCTGTCTGATGAGAAATGGTCTTGAGTTTTTTGTCCATAATTTGTACTGTATGAGCGCCAACTAGGCTACTGACTATTGTCTAAAAAAAGGATGTAGCTGTGCTTCATGTTTCATGATGTCACCAACCAATCCATAGGCTACAACAAAACCAAAAGCACAGGAGGCAGTGCTTTTTGCACATAGCCTACACTGTCGTAAAAAAAAATATATATAGTGATTAGTTGTCATGGAAAACATCTGCGTGAGTCGACTATGGGTGTCCAAGAGCATAGGGCCTATAGCTGTGTGCAAGGCCTACAAGATATTTTATAAAGTAGCCTAGTCTACTACAAATCACAGTCATTTTTCTTATTCTATACAGTAAGTTGTCATGTCAAGTGATTTTAATGGAAGAGATGGTGGTAGTTAAGAGTCACAGATGGGACAAAATAGGTCACAGACTGGCCAGAACAACAAATGCAGAACAGGAACAATGAGACAATGAGTTGACAAAAGAGTCAGAGAGTGGCTGGTATATAAACTGTGATCTGATTGGGGAATAGGAAACAGGTGAGGTGGTTGGAGTCTCTGGGTGATGAGGGAACGAGAGACAGCTGAGTAGGTGGGTGAGGCAAGTTGGGTGACTGTGACAGAGAGGGAGGCCTGAGGACATCTGGTGGACAGATGGAGAGTGGCAGGACACAGGAGCAGAAAGGCAAAAAAAAGAAGAAGCATGAGACGAATTGTGACAGAAAAAAGTAATGATTTCCTATATGCAGAAGACTACTGATGTTAAAATTCTGCTCATACTTCAGTGCACTAAGAGTAACAAATCAATAATGCATGAACTGAGCTACACTATGCATAATGGCTACTTTAACTCTGATATTGTAGCTATACTTTGGTGGGATATTGTATGTGAGTGTGTTTCTTTGAGTATCTTATAGTATGATATTGTTACATCTCAAAATCCACCACTGTTTTTTTTTTCATTATTATTATTATTCTGTAAATAGAAATCACATGATGTTTGGTCAGCATAGTATACATGATCATCATTTAGACTGAGGAGAAATCATCAGATAATGTAGCTGTGATAACATTTTTACTCAGGCTCCCCTTGCCATTGAACCAGCAGCTTTGCAGTGTGCACTTATCCATGGCCTAAATTTTTGAGTTAACCAAATACAGATGTGCACCAGCTCAGGCAAATCTCAAAGTCCACCTCTTCTTCCGCCCCCTTCTTTGATTGGCTGCTGGAAATGGCAGAAGTGAGGGGTGGAAGAATTCTCCACCCAGCTGTAATTTAGGTGTCACAGTTTTCCTTTTTTGCCATCTTTCTCTGCTTTCTTTTCAGAAAACAGTAAGATGGCCTCAGCACATGACAGAGCTGTACTTCAGGCTATATTCAACCCCACCACCCCCTTCGGAGACATCCCTGGCCTGAACCAAGAGGAGGAATTAATTGATGATGGTGAGCGTGAGCTCCTGACTTGATGTGTCTCTATATATCATGTCACAGCTTTTTATGTTTATCATTTCATAGCATATTGGATTTATTTGAACACATTCCATTCCTGGACTAAAAAAACATGACATTTTAATCCAAGTTGAGTTCTGGGTGACAGTTCTGTGTTTTCCTTGCCACGGTACCTGTCAATTGAGTTTGAGTGGTTTTCAACCTGTTTATCTCCCCCTTCCAGACAGTGGCTTTGACACAGAGTTGCTGAAGCAAGTGAAAGAGTTGGAGATGCGGGGTGTTTCAGCAGCAGAGGCTGGGGATTTGCAAGCTGCACTTCAACTGTTCAGCCAGGCAATCCATATCCTGCCTCAGCGAGCCTCAGCCTATAACAACCGGGCACAGGCCCTACGGCTACAGGGGAACACAGCAGGTACATGCCACAAATTCAATAATAACTCTTTCCATAGATATCACAGTGTGCTGCAAGGCCAGTATGAAACCATATCAGAGCTTTGTCTGAATGATGCACTTTATCAACAGTATTACTGCACACGCTCTGTTATCCCTGTGTTTGCATCTTGCTGTCGGTCACAAGGTTGTTTCCACTGAATGAACAGAATCATTTCAAAGTTTAAGAATTCATGTGTTTCTTTTTATTCACTCCCTTAACATCCAGAAAGTCAAAATAAAATAATATGTTTCACAAATCAATGATATAAAGTGCCCCCAGTATTTTATAGATTGGTGTAATATAATTTCTAATTTAAAAAAAATCAAAATGCAGTAGATTACCGCTAATGCCAATGATACAAGCATTGTGATTTTGCAAGCATCAATGCAACCTCTTGGGAGTATTGGTGAGTGTTTTTTATGCTCATCCCCAGGAGATCACTTTGTCAGTCACACCACAAATTCAATACTGTATCATGTGTATCTTTTTTTTACTTGCATTGTCTGTTTCTAAAATTGGACTTTCTATCTTTAGGAGGTGCCTTTCACTTTTTCTCTAGCCTGGTGCCATTTGTCATTCTTGCTGACTGACAAGATCATCTGAATATTCCCAAAACACCTGCATATCTATTTGAAATTACAAGCAGATATTGCACATGGACTGATATACCGCCGTATTTGGAGTTAGCAGTATAGTATTGTAGTATAGTATAGTATCCATTCATCTGAAAACCTGATCATTTATTTTCTTACTTCAAAACAGAACAGGTATTAAGATTACTGCTTTTTGGATTACTTTTTAGGATGTATAAAAAACAGCAGCTTATGAAGTTATACAGAATCCATGTTTTAATTTTTTTTTTTTTATTGCTTTGCAACAATTGGTAGCAAAGCAATTTAAAGAAGAATGAAGAATGAATCGATTTAAAGAAGAGTGAATATTGAATAGACTCACTTCAAGTTAAGAAGAAGTAAACATCATGAATTTAAACAAACAAACAAAAAAGCAAACCCTTTCCAGACATGTGTATGCCTCACAGAGCTCTTTTCTCCTCTCAGGAGCCCTGGAGGACTTGGACCAAGCCATCTCTCTGAGCAGCAACTCTGGACGAACCGCCTGCCAGGCGCTGGTGCAGAGAGGCCTTTTACGTAGATTAGCATGTCAGAATGATGGAGCCAGAGCAGACTTTGAGAAAGCAGCTGCGCTTGGAAGTGAATTTGCTCGACAACAGGCTGTGGTTCTCAATCCATACGCTGCTCTGTGCAACAAGATGCTCTCGGAGGTGATCAACAAACTACGTAACCCTGAGGTTCCAGAGATGCAGTAATTGATGTAAACAGTCTGTCACCTGTACACCTTTATATACTTTATACAATTAAATCATTGGTTGATAAAATAACATTTTAACTTTTGATGTCTCTTTTTTATTCCTCTGTGTGGGTGCTATGAAATAAATCAGGTCAACTGCAAGTCAGATTTATTACACAGTAGGCTATGTAATGTCAATGACACATAGATCACAGACCTCTCACAACAAAGCCAGTCTAAATAAAGGAACAAAGTTGTTAGTGCCTCCTCACAAAGCATGCACGCCTTGATCTTCAATCAAATATGACAAATAGGACACATGATATCATGCTCAGCATTCATTTCCAAAGTTCTTTTTTTATGATGTGGCACCTAATCACACAGAAGAGGCACTTTGGCTTTTGTCCAGTAGATGGCAGTCTTGACATATTGGAAAAACAGTGAACATAAGCAACATAAGATATCGACACTTTAAAAAAAAAAAAAATCTTTAATGAAAAAAGTAAGAGGTAATAAACAAGTCTCCTCAAAATGATAAGGAAGACAACTTTCTTGATAAGGACCTACAATATGAACCTCTCTAAAAACCAAAATTCACATTAAGTGTCCTCAGAGGGATTATTTAAATTTAATTTTCTCTCAATACTCTAAAAAGTACTACATAAATAAATCAGCCTAGAAGCATTTTTCCTACTTACATGCAGACAAAAAGATTAATAGTGATGCTACAAAAAGAGTAAATCAGTTTATGCCCCAAATATAAATTCCTATGTCTGCAGGGGTTTGACACACAATAAGCCTATATTTCCATCCGTTTCCATACATTGGCTGTATATGTTGTGGCTTCTTCCATGTTGCAGTATTGTGGGTGCATACATATCACGTCTGAGTGATTCTTGACATGGGATTGCTCATGTTGTGGTCTGCCCACTGAGCTCTGGGCCATGGGCATTACCTCGTATGCTTTGCTCCCCCATGTTTGTCTCTGACCTCTCCCAGGCAGGCTAAGACCACCGGCTCAGTGCGTTCCTCTCTCTGGTAGAAGGAACAGGTTTTCAGGTGATCTGACATGGAGGGAGTATTGCAGAAGCTCCATCTGTCCACAGAGGAAAACAAAGAGCTGAACTTCCAAACCTGTAAAACACAAAGACAGAGCTGTAGGTGTAGGTATAGGGGGCTGCTGTCAAGGCATTTATCAGCCGTAGTACAGCTATACGACGTCCATGTGGATGAATATCCTTGGAATCTAGATCACAAAGTATTTTTATCACATGTCAGGCCATGATGTTATTTCTGTATTGGTCCATTACGAATTTATACAAATTATGCCCTCCACTGGGGAACAAATACCCAGCTGTCCCCCACACATTCTTATGAATGATCACATATCTGACTTGTTATGGTTGCACTGTGTTTACTGGCGGCGAAGCCTCAGGCCATTCCACATCACTGACATCACTGACATGCTCCTTGTCCCATGATCACTGTGGTACGGAAATAGTAAATGTTAAAATACACATTTATACTGTATCTATCCTTTATCCCCTTCAACAGAGAGGATGTCTTCCTCACTACATACTGTACTGTATGTTTTTTTCATTTATTTGACAGCAGAATATTTGAGAAACCACTGACAATTTGAGGGTGTTTAAAATATAGATGAAGCTAGCCAGCAAAACACACTTCAGTGGTCATTAGTCTGAATCATTTGAAATTTCAACCTTATTTTTTAAAATTCCAGATAAGACTTGGGTCATCTCCAAACAGCTGCACGAGCATCCACAAGGCTCAGACTTCTAGACCAGTGGGCGTCCTCGAGGCCTAGAGTTCTAAGCCAGAGGGTCTAAGGTCCAGCTTAGTGAGCTGATGCAAACAAAGCATACCTGGTTAGTTCTAGCAGTTGCAAAGTATTTAAAAAACACTATATTGAAATTTGCTTTTTCATTATGTTACTTTATTTGTGTTTGTTGTTGTATTCTTAAAACTTGTAATGCTGCTATCCTGGCCATGTCTCCTTTGGAAAGAGGCTACTAAACATTTATTTACTATTGTGGAGAGTTGACATTCAGTACTGTGTTCAAACTGACCACACCATAGGACATTAGACTAACTTTATGAATACTTTATGATGTCATCATGTTGTAACTAATATAATTACAGTAGAGAAACAAAGAACATACACTAATGCTGCCATTGAGGATTATGTCCACATTGTGTTAATACTTTGTTAGGTCTTGTGTGTGATGACCATAAGCACAACCACACAATTAAAATAGAAATGGTGACATTCATCCTGTCTCACTACACTCTACATACAAAGTACAAATGACAGGTGAATGGCTTCATTCATTCATTAGCGTGGTCTGTGTTAGTTTTCAGTGCTGTGTACTGGACTCTTCGAACATAATTCAACATGACTGGTAGTTTGTTGTGCTGTACAGTATGTTCACCGCATAAAGTTATTGTGTATTCATGCAGCAAAAAAATGTAATCACCCATCACCATTTTCCTACAATTTCTACAATATCAGTCAAGCAGAGAACAAAACTGTGATGTGTTTGGTACAGAAATTAGTTTAGTGCTATGTTTGTGACATTGTTAAACCTATATATTTCTGCATTGTTCTGTCATCATCAAGTCGTGTTTCCTTGTGTTGCAGTTTCTCTGTTTCCTGCCTCAGTCCTCCTTTGGCCTAAGGAGGTGGCTGAGGATGAAGTCTGCATTAATACTGAAGGCCAAGAAATGAAAAGAAAACCATGTTGTAAAGATCTTTAGTTGTTGATGATGTTGTTTTCCTCTTTTAGTTTCTAATGGACTGATCAGCCACTATATGTCTCCCCACTGTCTCATTCTGGTGGGCCATTTAGTTGAGTTAGTATCTTGTTTTGCCAACAGGGTGTTTTGAGTTAAATGGTTAGTCTTTGGGTTACCTCTTCTAAGGGCCTGGTTGCTTCCAAAAACTGCTTATTTTCATTCATTTGTATTTATTTCATGTGGTTAGGGAGAACCTGACCATCTGCAAAATCTTAGTAAAATTGCAAGGAAGATTGTTTTGACCTATCCTCTGTCATTTAGAGCTGTTAGTAAAGATTAAGATAGTATGACTTGTACCGAGCAGCTGCAGGGCAGAGATGGCAGTTGGAGGTGAGGGAAAACCTCCTTTTACCTAAAAAGACAGGGAACCAGCTCACGTGAGGGAGAAGACCTACTGTATAATCTCCCAGACAATTAACTTGGATACACTGGCAGTTTAAATTGAAAACCAAAGTAACTATGGAAACTCAAATAACATTGAAAGGGTGAAATGGAGCCTCCTGTTCTGGTTTGGCTATTTTTACATAACTCTGTGTAAATTACACAGGGATGAATCGTTTCATAGCTCATGTCCCATGCAAAGAAGCAAGATAAAGGGCATCCTCAAAGACATGGAAACTGCCCAGCAAGATGTCTAGATGTTGATTTTCCTGTATGTTTTATGATGCATTTGAAACATTTTGAGTGAAATATACCTGAATGTTGATGAAATGTGTCTGCTGTCCACTAGCAAGCACACCATCCTTCCTTTTGTGTGGTGTATTTTATGTTTAAATGTAGCACTATGTTCAAGTGTACTTCTGTCCTAACAGGGGAATCTACAGAATGGGACTAATGTGGATGAGAAAGACTCTTAAGAAGCAGCCGGTTCATTAACCTGGAGGTTATTTCATTGATCACAAACAGTACAGACTTGGGATCAAGAGAGAGAAACCCATTATGTACACACACAAGCATAAAATAAATAAAAATGAAATGAAATTAGGAGGTTTGCCCTCGTCACAAAATCAGACATATGAATGATGCTCAGCTCAGATGTCCAGTTGCCAGACCACTACTTTGGCACTAAAGTCAAATGAGAAATATATCCTTTTTCCAAACATCCTCAGTTGACCTCACATGCAGCTGTTTTTTTTTGTTGTTTTTTTTTTCGGATAAAGTTAAAGTAGCAAATCTCCAGTGGCTGTTCCATGTGGGAACCAATTAACTCCTTCCAACATGGCTGTGATTTAGTTTGTAATATTGTTAGAGAGCCTGGAGAGAGTTCACAATGCAGCAGCTGTTGTGCTGTATGAATGGCAGAAATTTTCCAATGACGGTTTGCAGGGTGTACTGCAACATACTGAAGGAGAACCAATACAGAAGTTTGGTCTTTTGTTTACTTTCCCTTTCCTGACTGGCTCAGTTCAAAAATGAATAGCAGCAGTGGCCATAAATACATTTAATTAAATGATAATATGTCAGGTAATTTTTTTAAACACAATAATGCATTTTTATGATAGAAAAAAAGGAAAATCTATACAAAGGGATACTTGCTTTCTTTCGACATCTCCAGGAGCTTCCCCCGTGGGAATATGTCTTTTTCTCCCACTTGAGGGAGACCATCCCTCTCTCCTGCAGCAACATGGCACACACCGCTCTCATCAGATGGGAGACCTGGGACAGCTGAGATAATGTAAAACTGTCAAGGTAACCAGCGATGTGCTGAAGAATCTCCAGGGGCAGCCTGCTCAGCGGATCCAGATTATGTTCACCGTTTCTCTGGGGGCTGGAGGTTTTCACACCTTCACATAGGGATGAAGGGAGCTGTGGTTGGAGCACAAAGGTGTTGGCATCTTGGCAGTATTTAATTGTAGCTTGGTGACCTGCAGGCTGAAACCTTGTCTGAGTGAAAGTACACCCGAGGTATGCCAAGGGGCATCGCTGCTGCAACCAGCCACAAAGAGAGGCCTGTATGTCAGAGTGCACATTCCTGAAGTGAGAGCGGTATTCATCGCGGCGAAAGAAGAGGCCACACATGTAGCTGAAGGCCGAACTTGTTTTGTTATGTCTTCTGGTGACAGATTCCGCTTCGACATGTACATGAAGACCACAGGGTTTGTCGGCCATGACATCGGCAAGGGATGCATCCGATTTAAACGGAGCAGAGCTGAAGTTGTACGTTTGTGTTCCTACATCAACGTAAAGGCCATCTACTGTTGAACTCTCTGAGATTACATGTCCTTTCAGTTCCTTTTCCAGGGAGCACAGAAGTGTGAAGTGAACCTCGTCACTCTTTGGAAGCTCCTCTACTGACAAGCCCAAATCTGCAGTGTCCACACTCTGGTGCGTGGTCTTGACCTTCCGCCCCGGATCCTTCAGGTGACAGCGCTTTGCCCGATAGCTAGTAGGAACATTGAACGTGCGGACAGTTTGAACCTCGATTGGCTCCAGGCTCCCGTAAACAAAATCCCTCTCTCTCGGGGTGCAGGCTGCAAGTTGCCCAAAATTAATCAGCATCGCCCCGTTGTGCACCATGTACATGTTGTATTCTGCGATGTTGACTTCTTTCCCTAACCTCTCAAGGACTCCATCTTGCCATGGTGCGAAGCCAGTTGTACCATTGATGCCCGAAGCAGCCGCAGCAGCAGCAGCAGTAGTGTTCTTTTTCAGGTGTGAGTCTCTTGTCTCGCACTGACAGTTTAATGATTCTTTCTGCCCCTTCTCTTTTCCTTTTTCTTGCTTCTTATCTAAGTTTTTGACAGTTTGCTTGCATCCCCCCATCTCCTTTGCGAATATTTTTTCCCACTGGCTGTAGTTCTGAATGCTCTCCACATCCCTACTAGTTGCCAAAGCATCCCCCTCCTCTTGACTGAGCTCTTTTTCCTCCATCCTTGCACTGCTATTTTCTGTAAATTCACCATAATCTAAAGAGCAAACTGCTTCCTCTGCAGGCCAATTGACCCCAGCAGTGATATCCTGGAGTGCTGGCTCCTCCATCATCAGCTCAGGAAAAATGTTTTTCATTTTTATGGATTGAAACAGCAGCTCTTGGTCCCTCAGAGCCAGAGCAACATCGAGGTGAAGCTCAGTTTGAGGGTTTTCTGAAACATTTCTGTAGAATGTCAGATCACTCTCAGAAACAGGCCAGCGATTCCACTCCTGAGAGCAGCAGACCACGCTGGCCGGACATACCTCTAGGTGTTTGGCCAGCCTGCTGCGCAGCATGGTGAGAGGACAGCCGTAATGAGCATTGAGGCAGGGGACTGTCTCTTTTGGACAGAGGAGCTCGTGCTCCTCTTGCTTGCACATATGAAAGGTGGCGCCACAGTTTTTGCGACACTTGATGACCATGCATGAGACAGAGATCTGCACTGGGACCTGACAGTGGACACTGTAACATTTGTCACAATGATCATGATGTCCCACAGATGTCCTTCTACGCTTCATCTTCAGAGAGAGAAAAACATAGCAACATGTTTAGCATAATGTAAGTAATTAGTCATGTAACGATCTGTCTTATACAGTGATAATAAATAGAGAAAAATCTGTTCCTCCAAGATTTCAATGAAGTAAGATCAATCATGCAAGAAGATACATGGTCACAATCAGTATATAGAAACCAATCAGGCTACCACCATGAAATATATTGTTAATATACAGGTCTGATGAATTTTAGAGAGGAGTATAAACAAAATGAATACATAAAATTGTAAAATGGGTCAGACTTGCATGCATTACCAATAGCAGTCGATTTCAATTCTAACATTATGAATAGCCTGTGTAGTAAAACTCTATCTTTAATGTCCAGTGAATGATAAGCTCAACCAAACAGTGTCTGAAACCCAGGTTTTAGTAAATAAAGTCAACAACAGGAACAATAACAGTAAAAAATTCTCACCCTTTGTTCCTCTGTGCCTGTCACCTTGTTTTCGCTGGCACCTCTGAATAACCTCTGCACTGTGTCTGGACATTATAAATAGACACAACAGAGGGGCAGACAGGCCAGTGGGACGGGGCACCATTGTCACACAGCCATTAAAAGGCAAGGTCAAGTTACAGCCTCCAGCAGTGCTTCAAGGGTGGTGATAATAACAGGTAATCCAAGTTCTCAACACTTCAACTACCGTTTGTTCAAAACCATCAAAATCTTAACACAGGCAACACATTTGTCTTTACAGACACTACCCTTTTATAATTTTTATGTTCAATCAATTCTGTGACAAAATCATAACAACATGAGGAAAATAATAACTGATTGATAAAATAAAAATACTTTTTAATTATAGTTTCAAGTTTTATTATATGAACAGTGTTTTAGTGTTTTGTCTAGTGTTTTGTTATAGATTAATTTGTCTTGATCAGTGTCATCCACTAGGTGTCAGTCACACACCTTTAAAAACATGCATGTCTCTAGCAGCTCTGTGCTGTCACAACATGGATTAGATAAACTCTTTTGGGTCAGTATGTGATATAGAAAAAAAGTTTTTTTTTTTGTTTTTTTTTCCAGAAGATTGTGGAGAAAGGCAGCAATTGAAATTCATCTCAGGTGCCTGCAGTTGATTCCGACCCAATTTGAACTGAAAATTTAGAGTGATATGTGTAATTTTTTTTTAAAGGGAATTAGTGAGGGAGAAACAGCTTCATCAATTTTTTTTGGATTCAACATGGGAACTGTATCTTCACTTATTAAAAAAAAACAAGTAGCTGTCTCTTTTAATGAAATCACCATTCAGAGGTACCAGGACATTATTCTCTGCTGCTTTTCAATAGCAGTAGTTTGATTGTGCACATACAATGGCCCATTATTCGATTCCAACAACATGTGCCACTGATGTGATGTCAAACTGCAAATTATATAGGGGCACACATGTCAATCTGTGTTGTTAGTTATTCATGGATTCCAGAAATACTGTGTGGTGGCCATTATGTTGTGTGCAACATAATGGGGCATTGATCCTGTGTAACTTGCTTTAACTAATTACACTCATTTGCATTTAGGCTGGCAAAACTATCACCCCCTTCATTCCCCCACATCAACCTGCAAACACCTATGCCACCCTGTTGAAAATCTGCTGGATCCACAAACTGCAGCTGGAAGTCTTTGTGCAGTTTTTTCTCCACCTGGCACAGATTACAATGAACAGCTTATCAGATGCAACTGCTTTGCTCTCTATAGGCTCTGCAATCAGCATACATTTCATCAAGAGAGAGAGACAGAAAAAAAGAGAGAGAGAGACTACATGAAATGTAGAAAAGATACTTTCTATTTCAGTATCTTGTTGCTATACAACAGCGGCACAGTCAAGACTGGAGAGTTTGTTGGGCTTATATCAGTCAAATACAGTTGTAACAGTGCTTTAAAGCAGGTGGGCAAATTGTGGATTAGCTCTGTAGAACTGCTGCTAAATTTATAATATCATTTCAATAAACTCAGGTTTGATTAAAAGCTGAAACTTAATCATGCCCATTATCAGGCTGCAAACTCCCAGGCTGACCCTGCTGTAATTCGAGATTTAAATTTAATTTACATGAATGGAGCAATGCTTGTGAGCTAGTTCAGGCAGTCGACTCAAGCTGCACTGCTCTACTCATGTGACATGTCTCACTCAATCATACACAACCTCCCAATTTGGCGTTCTGTTTGAGCTGCAAATTTCCTTTGCTTGTCAATGACACTGCTGCCCTGCATTAGTATTACAGCCTATTGTTGCTCCACCACCACCCCAGCAGCAACTTGCAGGCCCCAGGGCTAAAATATAGTCCCTCATCACTCCCATATACATTTAATGACATCTTATTCACAGGGAGTGGTGAGGTTGGAGCCTAGACGTCAAACCCAAATTCTGAGTAGTTTGACTGGAATGATGTTACTGTATGAACCAGTGCAACTGTAATCTAAAATCCTGACGCAGCACATTTCCTACTGTAAACCACGTAAACAGGTAATTTTCAAAGAAGCTGTTTAGCGTTCAAAGGCCTTTACAGAGGCATGAAAACACATCAAACTCGAACATTAAGTGACATTAAAACAATAAAACCAACATAAGATCAGTCAGAAAACTTAGGAGATAATTTTAAAATGGGTGCTCTTGTGGTAAAAGACTATGACAGAAGATGTATGTGATTTATTGGCACACAGCAGCAAACAGTGATGTTTTAAGCACTGACTTAATTCAGGTACAAATACATTTAAGGTGCAAAACTCTTGGGCAGATGTAACAGTGGAATTTGTAGTTGTATACAATAGTTGCATATTTGTATCAGTAAATTTGAGGTCACAGAGCTCCATGAGTTGTGTACGGTAATTGTAGATTTCTTTCACCCACAAACACAACACAACAACAACAACAACAGTTTCATCTTCATAAATTCTTAAAGTAGAGCATTATCGCAAATAGAGCAGGAATAGCAATACAAAAAACTGAAATATGCAAATAGGTCCATGGGAGCTATCATGTACACAAAATATAGCCAACAGTGTAGTGCCTGTGGAGCAAATGCAGAATTCCTTTTTGTCATGAGACAAGCTGGCCCAGCGCTTAGCCCCACCTCCGGCACGCAAAAGAGAACAAGGATGTTTATATCTGATACGCTGCACCACTGGCCGCATCTAGTGGCCGAACAAAGAATTGGAATTTGTGATAGTGCTACTTTAAGTACAGGTACAAAAATCCTATTTTACAAATTACAGATTAAAAAACTGACACGCTCACATTTTTGCTGCTATTCTTGCAGTATTTGGTGAAAAACACATTCACACACCCGTATCAAACAATGTGAGTCATGGACAAAATTTGAGTATCTGCAAATCTGAATGTCAACTCAGCTCGTGCAAGAAGAGATACACATTTGTATTATTTCCCACTAAATATATATATATATATATATATATATATATATAATTATTATTTGTTTTCATATTATAACACAAAAACAAATCAATAACTACAACTGTTTGAATCTGCCAGTGCGCCTCACAGATGCTGTTTAAAAACAAAACAAAACAAAACAAAAACAGTCAAGTGCTCCACACTCTGTGTCAATGAGACACAGTTCTCATATATCTTCATATATAAAATCACGGCTAACTGGTTAGCTTAGCGTTGCATAAAGGAGAAACATCATTAGTTGCCAGATGATATTGTTCTTGTTTGCTTAATACAGGCAAAACTGAAATGTTAAAACAGTACTTGTGCTTCTAAATCAATTTTATAACACTGGTAATTACTACCATAAACACTTTTCCCTATAGCTAACTTTAAAAATCCTCCCCTCACAAAAAATCTTTTTCTAGTTTTACTAACAGGTGACAAACTAACGAGATGTTTAGCAGAATATGGAAGTCGCATTTAATAAAATTCATTGCAACACTCAGCTTGAGCTCTTATGCAACCTGGCAGCTCAAAAGGGGATAATTACAGCTTGTCCATTTTCTGTAGCATGAATTTGAACAATTCCAAGGCTACAGGTTAATGATTCAGGCAAGCTCCATATCATTTAACTCTAATTTAATGTTCTGAAATGTGACCGGACAGCTTTAGATGGTGGAGAGAAAAAAAAGTCAAACTTGATTAGTATTCAAAGAATTCAAAAGCTGTCAGCGCACAGTGGGACTGATAAAAACATCACTGGTTTCAAGTCTTATATTGAAGGATTTCCTGTCCACCACCAGCGACAGTGTATCCTTGTATGGTAGCATTTCTTATCAAACTTACCCCGTTCTCTAAGACTTCCCTCTTTTTGCTGTTGCTCTTAAAGATTGCCCCCATTTTGGGCTTTCCGTCTAGTTTATACCTGACAAAACAAACAGTACATTCAGGTTTTTTGACTCTTTAGTTTTTCCACATTGTCTTATGTTGCATTATGTTACCTAAATGCCATTTTCCCCTTATCAATCTACACTCATTAGGGTTGGTGTTTAGCACCATGTGTTGAGGCTACAGTCCTCACTGCAGGTGGCCCCAGTTCGAATCCCACGTCGGCCCTATCCTGTGTGTCATCCCCCCCCCTCTCTGCATTCCATTTCCTGTCTCTCTCTCTCAACTGTCCTGTACATTAAAGGCAAAAAAGCCCCCAAAATACTTTAAAAAAATCTACACTCATTATCCCATTATAACAAAGTAAAAACAGAATTTTAGAAACTCTTGCAAATTTGTCAAAGAAGAATGAGTACTGGACATGAGCCCAAACCAATGGGATGACATGGCTAAAATGTGCTACCACTGTATTTTCAAATCATGTTGGTACAGTGTTTATTACTAGAGCTCAGCCCAGCGGAGGCTCATAAATAAGATGCAGACGTCTATGGAAATGTGTAATGAAAATGAAAATGTAATTACTTGACAGTGAGCTCAGATACACTCTGAGCTCGAAACCAAAGGATGGATGTTTATGACAGCTGATGGCATGTTGGCTCATACAAAACATATCAATCCAATTTATTTCTTTACTTCTATACTTATAGAAGGAACATTTCAAGGTCATAACAAAACAGGTTGTTATGATGAATTTTCATTTATTTACACATGGGAAAACATCACTTCTTTGAACATTCACTCTTCAGCACTCTTCAGCTCTGTTTTGAGGGAGTTATTTCATCTTGGGCAGGTAAATGCTCCTCTGTGCTCCTCAGTCTATCGGTGTCTTTCTGCTGTTTGGTGCGGAGCAGGTAGTGTACATTGGATTTTAAGTTTTCACTGAACACAGCTGCATGCAGTTGCCAAAAACCATCCAGCCCAAAATACAAACACAAGAATGAACCAAAGCAGCTGTGTCTGGAAAACTGAACAATGAACTGAAACTCCCTATAAAGCTGAGGTGAGCTGCAGAGATGAGTGGTAATTCTCTGCAGGTTCATTTCTAACGGCCCCTTTCACACTGTCATGATTTTCATGCAGTTATTTTAAATGTTGCTATAATAAAACATGCTGATTATATACCTGCTTTAAATCATGTGTGTTCATCAATATGAGATATTTTTTTCACGCATGGTAAAACCATTTGTGTCTCCTTGTATTGACTTGTTCTTCTTAAGAATGTATTTTTTTTACTGAGTGGACAAAGGTCTGTTCACCTCATTAAAGGCATAAACCATCTCCATCTTCCTGAGGCACTAAAGTCTCTTTAACCTGACACTGCAAATTACCACTCAGCTATAGGATACACTGTGCCATTTCACTACGAGCCCCTCTGGACGACGTATCGTAACACATAGTATGGTCAGCCAAAAATAGGAGAGAAAATGCAGATATCCCAACATCACACCCACTTTTCTCTCTCTAATTATGCAGCCTCCCTCCTCTCTTCCCACTTAATTAAGAGGGTGACATACACATTTTCTTTTAAATCCCCTTGCAGTTCAACTCTGAAACCTCTTCTCTGACATGACTGAGTAAAAACGAGACGGTTTGCTAACCCTGGCCAATGAACATGCAAATGTTTATGGGCATATCAATTTAGCTTCCAGCCTTTCTGCACCCAATATTCTGCCATTAATTACAAAGACTAATTAAAACTACCTTGTAATGAAGTCTATGTAGGTTCCCCCCAGGGCAGGGTATTTTGTGTCATTTTGTATCATTAATTGAGAATATGCTGAAGGATAACAAAAATCTCAAAAGTTGCAAATGAGACATTTTACGCCACTTGTTTTCATAGTGGCAGGTGTAATAAGTTCTAAGAGAAGGAGGACACATGGGGAAGTTTTCAACACCAAGTTGTTTCATGGTCAATATACAACTGTAATAAATGACAGATCATATATTATTCATAAAAACCAGCTTGTTGTGAACAAGGTAAAAGTGATTTACTGATTCAATCAGTTCTGTCTTGTCACTGCAGGAGAAACTTTTATATAGAATGAAAAATGACTAGATCCAGGTCATCCTTTTTACATGTGGTCACACGATCTTACATGTTATTATGTAGGCTACAGAGACATGAAAACAGATCCTCATATCTTTATGTCTGCGTGCCAAAGGCATACTGTTTTCTGGTTGTCCATATGGATGTTTGCATTAGTGGAGCGCAGTTTGATTCCTGCCTTTCTGTGTGGAGTTTTGATGTTTTTCCTGTACCTGCATGGGTTCTCTCAGGGTTCTCCAGATTCCTGCACACAAGGTTGATGGGTGACCCTAAATTGCCTGTACAGTGTAGGTCTGAATGTGAGTGTGAGCATTGTTTATCTCTATATGTGATACTGTAAGATGGTGACCTCTCCAGGGTGTACCCCAGCCCTCATCCTCTGTCAGGATTGGCTCCAGCCCCCATGCAAATCGTACAAGGATTAGCAGTATGGACAATGGATGGATTATCTTTATGATGTTGGTAGGATTTGGATGAAACTTTTGGCACAAACCTTCACCAGGTCAAAGGTCAAAGTTTGAAGGTCAGGAACACACAGAGGGAATTTAATCATTTCTGGCACACTGTGACCACCCAAAACACATTTTGTTTGTATTTCACAAATTCATACAGAAATCATGACACACTTTAACTCAAACGTCCATAAGAATAAAGTGATAAAACTTTACATGTGGTCAAATATTGACCTCTTCACTATCATAATGTGCAAAACACAACATGACCATATTTCTTTCATTGTAGCACTTTAAGATTATGACGTGTAGTCAAAGGGATGTCATATAGTACTACAGCAGTAGATCGTTTTTTACTATATTATGTCACTGGCAGGTGCTAAAACTAGTGCACTTTAACGTGTCAGTCAAAGTAAAACACATCTACAGCCATTTTAATGTTGTAAACTGCAAGAGTTGCTGTCAGCCACAACAAACAAAAATATGTATCCATCGATCTCAAACTGTAGGCTCTTGTAAAGTTGGTAAATTGGGGATCATTTGTTGTTATTTGTCATTGTGTGAAATCATGCTTCCTTCCACCTGATCAATTTGAGTCTAATATTTGGTCTACTATTTTGTCTCTGACTGAGAAAGTCTTTTGCTGCTGGTTAGCATGACTCTAACCTTGTCAAGGTTTATCAAAGCTTGTTTGCTTGATTTTCTGCACAGGGTTGAGTGGTGTGACTGATGCTCTAAATCCACTGAGCTAAAAGGAGATGAAAGAAAAACTGGGAATAATTCTCTCTCTTTGTTCTGCTCAACCTGTTATGACCACAGGGGCATTATAACTGAGTGGAGACCTGACTGTATATGTCCGTCTGTACTGTCAGAGAAAAATGAGGACAAATATATATATAAAAAATACACAGAGCATGACAACGTTACTTCAAGCATCTCCTGAGCTGTGGTGTTGTATATAAAAGTGTCCGTTTTTCACTTATTTTCTCTCAGTTTCTCCTGCTTGAATGTACTGCATAATTTTATCTAGGATCCACAGAAAGAAAAACAGCAGAATGTCATGCAACAGACATTGATAAAGATAATTTCTTCTCAGGTGGTGCAGCTAAAATAGTCTCTGTGTGTTTCTGCTGTTGTGGGGCTGAGTGATAAGAAGCAGACACTGATAAGGGACCTCAGCAGAACCACAGGATGTCACTCCCACCGCTAACCTTGTACTTTCCCAACAAGTTTAGTAAGGCGCCTTGGAAATATGTGCATGTGTGTTTCTTTTACTATATTAGTGCGGTCCGAAAAATGGGAGCCCACTGTATACGTTGGGTGTGTGATGCTTTGGGACCTAAAATGCTGGACCTCACAAGTTTAAAGGTCTGAGGGTTTGGTCCTCGGGTTAGGGTTAACCCTAACCCACAAACTATGGTTTGAAATTACCATAAAGTAAGCACATTTCTGTGAAAACGTATATTAACAGCAACTGAATATCATAAGCTTCACACATGTAGTATTCAAGGCTCTCTTTTGGCATTGTGTGGTATTTCAAAGGTAGTGATATCATCTCAATTTTACACAACTACCCATGTTACCTTTATGAGGCAGAAAGGACAGAAAAGCACAGAATACAAAAATACAGAAATGCAGGGACTGATGGATAGATTGTAAAAGGAGTTCCTTAAACACCTGTAATGGATGACTAATGATATTGATTTGGTCTCATTACAGATACAGGACTAATAGCTCCACTGGAGCTCCACTAAATTAGAAAAAGTGATGGACAGCAACGGCTTGTTGTGTGCCAGCAGCCAAAACAAGCTCTTTATCCACACCTGTATTCACATGCGCAACCTCTGCATTAAAACTTACTCAGCATCTCAATCGGAAGAAATTCTTCTGAGCCGGTGAGTCCTGTGCTTATTTAATCAATGAAGTCATGACCTATAAAATATATGCGGACTATGTATCATGTGGAGTTCAGCAAATTCTGCACAGAGACCAAAAAGACCTTTGGCATACAGACAATCACTCCTTTTCAACTCCAAAAGTCCACAGTCAGGGTATTCTTGACTGAGCCACATGGATCAGAAATGTATGAAATGCCCTGCTGTGCTGTTCTCCAATTACTGCCACTGATGTTTACCCCTGAATTGGCCCAGACTCTCACAGCATGCCCTCTTGGTCTCGGTCTCACACAACTGCTGCCTACAGCTCCTCTCCAAACGGGGGCGTGACTCAGCTACACAACTCCAAGGGAACTGCCACTCTCACGCTCCATTAGCCTCCACGTCCCCAGTGGATGAAGAAAAATGTATTCACTACTGGGATGCTGCTGCCACAGACATCTAAATAGCAACCATTCGTCCTTTCTGCTGCGTCCTCTGTGCTTCGGGTGACCTGATGACTGGAAGCATGCTCATGGTTAAATCAGTTGAGGGGAAAGTAAGTTTATAATCACAGCATGTGAAGATTGGGAGGTTGACAGTGATTGTTTCACTCCAAAATTGCACTGAGAGATGAAGCTCAGATTATTTCATGCAAACATAAGTGGCTTAAAAGGCACACCAATTCTGCAGCATGTCAAGCAAGGTTTTTTTTTTTTTTTTTTGCAACAAAGCAGCACAGTGACTTTCAGACAAGGTTTTCAGAGATTTACTGCAGGAGATGGGATGATGGCATTAGCTATCGGTGACTATGTAGATGTAGAAGTGGCCACGTAAAGCGGGTGGATTTGCCATGACTAAATCCAGGGGGAAATCATGGATTTGTCTCTGTCAGACAGCCAACCCTGTAGCTCTAAATGGGATGAATCACAGAGCAAATGCTCAGGTCACTGCTGCAGTATTGATTACCACTGGAAGATGTCTCATTCTCTTTCTCAAGTCGCACCCCTTAGCCCACCATCCTTCTGAGACACAAAGACACACAACTAAATTATACTTTGCTGAATGATTGCTTAGTTTGCAATCATTCGCACTGCGTGTTGGACATGTTTATGCATGAGCTGCAAAACTTATCCAGCCAAAAGTACGTGGACTACACGAAGCAATTGCTTCAAACCCATTTCCACTTCACAGTGGAACTGTTTTGCAGTGTGCGTTTGTTGAGCATATAGTATCATTCATTGCTCAGACATTAAATTTGAAAGCTTCGTGTGGTGTTTATTGAAGTCCTGACCCCGTCCTCTTCTCATTAAATTGATTCATGGATTCAATAAATGGGGCACAGGCGGCAGGTGTGCATGTCGGTGTGCGCACAAGGCTCGCAGGCATCCATCACAGTGATCAGGTACAGTATCTTTAGCTGCTTCTCCATGCAGCACTATCGCAAGACCTCTGCAGATGTTACTGGCTTCCAGCCCAGCCTGACCCAGGGATAGTCTGTATGCAGACGCATACACATGCAGATACACTTACAGAGGCAACACACAAAGAGGCAAAACACACACATCCAAAATCAGACACACACGTCTTCACCTGGCCAAAGCTTTGGTTTCATTATACTAACTGTATGTCATTCAGGCTAAATGCCAAATGAGGTTAAACCGTCTTCTGGAGAGCAATCATTCATGTTCCACTGGACATTAAGAGCCTGATCTAGGGCCTCAACTAAATATAGAAGCTGCGATTCAAGAGATTTTCAGTCCTCGGTGTACTGATGCCAGTGGGGTTTTTTATGTTTGGTAAAGCTATCAAAGGTTAGCTGAGCTCACATATAATATAGTATGTATGAACAACAACCAGCCTGAAGCTAAATGCCACCTGATATAATCACCACATTTATGGTGAGTCTGTCTGTATTTGTAAAGCTGTAAGATTTGATCACAATAACAGGGACAAGTTGATTTTGTGTCTCCTGGAAAATAATATTTTCAAAAGGAAAACTGACAATAATAATAGTAATATTTATAATAAAGGTGACCAGCCATGCTATGTGAAACGATTTCCATCACAACATAAACTCACAATATATTATATAATGTAAATAAACTGTAATCTTAAATCTCTTCATATGATAGTGTTCAGCTCTGGTCTGGGGTTACACCCTGAAAACATTTGGTAGTGAGGAATAAAATATTTGCAGCATTTCTCCTGAACCTCGACTATAACCCACTGACTCATATAAATGCACTATGAAAACTTTGCCTGTTTTCTGGCTCATTAGGTTATCAAAATTCAAATTTTATACCAGCAGATTCTGAATGTCTGACTCATACCTGAGAAAATCAATCAAGAGTTGATACAAGATGTATGTAATGCAATGGTGCCAGTAAAGACAAGTCATATTAGTCAGTCATGCAAGTGACTTTCCAGCCTCCAACAGGAGAGGATTATTTGAGGAAACTATTTTTGAGTGTTGCTAAGACAACTGAACATCACACAAACCATGACACCTGACAGTGGAAAATCAGTCCACATCTCATCTTAACATCTCACTTAGCACCATCAATCCATTCAGACAGCATGATGGGCACTACTAGATGCAGTTTTGGAGACCACGTCAACTTACATGAAAACTGAGGTCACAACAGAATGTCTCATAGACAACTTGCACATTATTGTTTTTAAACTTTAAAGCAATTATAGGGGCTTTTTCGCCTTTATAGAGTCGAAAGAGAGACAGGAAATGGGAGGCAGAGAGGGGGGGGGAATGACACGCAGGATAGGGCCGCTCGGCACGGGATTCGAACCGGGGCCACCTGCAGTGAGGACCATATAGCCTCAACACATGGGGCGGGTGCTCTCCCAACTGAGCTAAACACTGCCCCTATTCATTTTAAACTTTAACAACATTTTACTGCCTTTTATTAAATTTCCAGCTGGATATAAAACATACTGCTGAAGTATTTGCAACAAATCTACTTCCTCATAATTTCTCCTCTTAAAAAAGTGAAGTGCCAGCAAGAACTACTCATCATGGTGGCAGATTTTTTTTTTTTTAATACCAAACAGCTAGTTCAGATCACCACTGCAGATCTCCCTGCAGGCAGCAGATTATCTCCGGTTGCGCTGTGTTTGCTGTTCCTCTTATTCGACATGCTAGCTAGATAGCCGGCGAGCTCAGTGCCAGTGAGCTTGTGCCGCTGCCCCAAGAACAGCCATTGTGCCACCTAAGCTTTAAACCTCAAACACAAGGAATAAAAGATTCTTTTGACACACGGTTTAAGGTAACATTGGCAAAGTCTATTTTTAGCAGCAGACTCAGTCACATCAGAGGAGAAAAGAAGACTTAAAAGACTCCTTAACCTCTGAAGGATGATGGAAATCCAGGTTTGTGAGACTCATTTACTGCTGGACCACTGATGTCACTGCAGGTTGCAGTCACTTCTGTGCCACAGGCTCTCCATGCCGCTCAGGAAGGCCTGCTGATAGGAAAGCCCACTGCTGTCTTCATCAGAGCCCCAAACACCTACTGGAACTGAAACTTTAGGCATGAAAACACAATTAGAGGGAAGTGCAATTCCCTCTGTGTCCAGAGAGAATTACGTCTCTCTCTCCCTCCCCCCTGCTTGCGGAACTTGCTCTTTTCTTTTTTTAGCCATGTCATGCTCTTTAAGCATGTATCCATGCTTAAAGCTGACTCTGAAAAGATAGTCAAGCATCCATTAGGTTTTTGTTATTATGCATCATAAATGTCATTAACTGACCAGGTAATGTGGACGCAGATGTATTTTTCACTGAAGTGATTAGGCTGGGTGGTATTCAGAGTGTGACTCTACAAACCTTAATAACATTCAGCAGAGGACTGGAAGCATGCATACAGCATTTTTCATGTGATTCAGCAAAATCTATGATATGGAAATAATGACAAACTCATGAAAAATGCATTATATATTTCAGCTCTAAGAAAAATTACAGAATTTTTCCAACTCATTGTTCATGTTCATATTGTAAATGCTGCTGTGTAATGTTATATTAACTGTGCATTCAATTTGTTACTGTAGGCTGGCTTTCATGTTGGAAATATGTAAGAAAAACAAGACGGATATTAAAATCATTTGATTTCTACATGTGGTGTTGATAGACAGAGACAATTCTCTGGAGAAATATAACTGAATAATTGTCTTGGATTCACACACTATGTTTCCCCTTTGTGTGACATTTTCTAATTTAACTTTGCAGATAGTAGTCTGAACTCATGATTGACATCAGCTCATAACTATTATGCGGCAGATGCTTTACTTAAAACATGCTATGATTTAATTTGTTTTTCTTTGAATCCCCTGATATAAGAATGTCGAGGAAGGAGCAGCACGAGTCCAGGAAGGATACATAAATGAGAGAACTGTAACTTGATGGCATTCAACTCATGATTATGTATTTTCCAGAATTATCATACTCACATTGTTGGTTGCACTCTGAAACCGACTAAACTACATCAAAAGAAAGTAGCAGAAAAATAAGAAGCTGCTTTGTTGAGTTACACAAGTGGCAGCTGTGTAACTCTAGCCTTGTAACTGTCTGTTCATGCAGGGCTGGTGTGGTCATACTACCTCAAAGAGCTGATGGCATTATCCACTGACACACGTGTTACATTTGATTGGCAGCCTCGTTGCTGAAACACCTTTTTCTGAGCTAATGTATGAAGCTTGTAGACAGAACCTGAAAAAGATGTGAGAGAAATGCATACATGCTGAGCTGTAGGTTACAGCACTGATTCAGGAGCAGCTTCCCAGCTCCCACCACTGAGGCTCTGTGGTCAAAATCTGACAGGCCTCTGGATTCTCAGTGGTACATGAAAAAAAAAAGGCAGCCCTCATTGTTTAGAACTCTATTGTTAGAAATGTGGCAACCTTCCTGGAAATCACATCCTTGGCTGAAGATGTTTAAATTTAAATGAAAACACCTCTCAAAAATGCATAAAAAAATAAATCTGTTCACTGGTCAGAACCACAGGCATCCTGGATTCAGTGCATGTCCGTGAAATTCACTATTAAGTTTCAATTTATTTGGATGGTGTGAGAACATTAACGCATGTAGATGGAAACAGATGTTGAACATGACAAAACTATATAAATATCTATAATCTTGAATAAGTTTCTCAATGTCAGACTCAGAAAATGACTCGTCAGGATTTTTTTGGCCAAAAAAAACACACAATAGAAATGAAAAAAAGGCATATTGGATAAAGGATTGATTAAAGCAGAAGTAAGTGGTCCGGTCGTTTTCGCTAATGCTGCGTTCCAGGTAGGCTTTTGAAATCGTAAATTACAGCTTCAAGTCACAACTTACGACTTTGTAGCGTTTCAGGCAACCCACTCGTGTTTTTCCGACCTGTTTTACCGGTGAAAGTCACTATAACGGCCACTCGTAACTTCCGACCGGTGAACTCGTACCAGATCGAACTGGTACCACTTCACGGTCGGAAAAATACGAGTTTCCTTGAACGCACCATAACAGTCCTCGTCCCTACGTCGCCACATTCACGGCGTCCCTTGGCTGCACACACAGCCCTGCATGCCGTTCTCTCTCCTCATTGGATAAAAACTGTAGGATACGATAAATGTTTTCTCTTCGGCTCAGAGCAGAGCGGAGGGACTGAGAAACCCGTGTTTCAGTCCAAACACTCTATGTAAGTGATTGCTGTCGGAAGATATAACTGTTTAAGACTTATATTAACACAAATATATCACTTACTTCTGCTTTAAGTTTTTCATTAGGTGGTAAAAACATGAATGTCTTAAATTTAAAAGTAAAAAAAAAAGACAAGATAGGATACTTAGAAGTGACCTTAGCAGTCTTGACCAACTTGAGGATACAGTTGAGGACGAAATTAAAGAAAGTACGTTGTTGAACCATTGCTATATTAAAGCAATAGAAGGTGATTGACCAGCAATGTGGTCTGTAGTCAGTGGGGCAGTATTTCTCTGTGCCTACATACAGTAGGTGAGTACACAAGTAGAGTGAACCGAAAATGCACAGATGTTGGGATAAGTCAGGTGGAACATAACAATACAGCCTCAGAAAGTCAAGCATTGTTTGTGAAAAGTGTTGCACAACACTGCATGAGGCCCTGCAGAGAAGTGGTCTCCCTTACAACTGGGTCAGTCTACCACAGTCTGGCTATCTACTCAGTTGGTCCATATACTAAAAGACGTCTAGCTTTGTGATTTGTACGATCACTTCTCTGCAGCGCTGCAGTCAGCCCTTCCTTGTCCCTCAGGGTGCACCGATCTGCTGCATGCATGTGCTGTGCTCACTGGCCAGTCACTGTATGTAATCAATGTGCCACAAATAGAATCTAACTTAGGGCTTAAAAACTCCTGTGAATGATAAGAGATTCAGTGTGACCGCCTTGAACCTAGCGTCTGGCACATTGTCCAGTTTTTCCACTGTTAAAATAGCAAAGGTGATATGGACACACGGTACATGTGCTTGTATTAATTATTGCTTTTTTTCTCCAGAAGAACAAGGAGCAGGAGGTGATCTGAAAAGGCTGCCCTTACAGGCTAAGCAAGCTGGTTTAGGCTTTGATTTTGAGGTTGTGTGTGTCTCTGAAGTGAAACTTTTGATTTGTTGCGCTTGTGTTGAGTGCCTTGGCTCTCTTGGTAAATCTCTCATCTGTGGGTTCGGTGCCTACCAGGAGGGCAGAGGTAGTGGGGTTACAAGCTGTTGCTTTCAGATGCATACATTTTTTTTGAACCTCTTCATCCATCTTTCACATTTTTAATACCATGTTTCTAGTTTCTGAAGACTTCTTAACTTTATCAATATTCATGTACCGCTGCATACTCCGTTATTCACATAAATTATCTCACAGACAGAAAAAACGGAAAAGTGTCTTTGATGTTAAGGACTATACAATGGTATGAAAAAAATGCACTTGTATTGACAAATAATAATTAGGGATAGGCTGAACAAATTCGTTAAATAACCTTTGAAATGAGCGTCAGATACAACATTGAAGACTGATGTGAATGTGACATTTAAAAAAGTTTTGAGGAATGAAAGTAGCAAGTAATTATTCAGAAATCCATATCTTAAAAAATGAAAATGCAAAAGAGTTAGTAATACTCTACTCCATTTATGCACATACATATGATCAAAGTGGTCGATTTAGAAATTAAAATTTGATTTATTTTCCCAAAAGATGGCTAAGGAGCTGAAATCCAAACCCATATATACACACGCTGTTCTAGTGTTTGAATACAGAATTATTGCGTGATTAGAAAACAACCCTCCTTTGGTTTCTCATCTAACAAATGACTGAAATCTCTCCAATCGTGTTAGTTTAGAACATTTAAGCTAGAAAGCCTCAAGTCAGAGGGTCTGAAATCAGAGGACCTGCTGTTAATTACATCAGGGCCAATATTGTGATCGTCTGCCTGTGAGGAATTTGTCTTTAAATTTGCTCATTAAATGTAGTTCCCCCAAATTGCTGTTATTTGCAAAACATCATTGCTGTTATCCCTGACCACCATTTGGTATTTGATAACAATATCTTGAAAGTGAACAGGACCTTTTTAAAATCAGCATGTACAAAGGTTAACCTCTGACTTAAATGCCTCATTCCTCATCCCAGCAACTGTAACATAAATGTCTGGGTAACCATTACGGTTATTGATGGCTTTGATGGGGGTCATTATACATGCTGTGGGCAGCATATGCTCTTCCTCTGCTCTTGAATGTCCTGTGGGGTTTGAAGAACTCTTGGAAGGACACATGTCCAGACCTCTGTGTTTAAACCAAACCAATTATGTGCCTCTATTTCCACAGCAATCGCAAGCATGTGTAATCACATTTGCATTTTTAGTCAATAAATCTGAATGCTTCTTTGCTCATTATGATGGCGTTTAATTCACTCAGCTGAGATGTGCATGAAGAGGCAACAAAATATCAATAGTATTACCACACAAAACATTAACCAAAAATGTGTATCCCAGACAACATATTAAAACCATTTTATATTGATAGCACAGAGGTACAGCTAAAACGTGCATGTACCTGTGCTTCATTAACATCAATATGATCACTGCTTCAGTTTAACATCCCTATGAGTGTATTATTGTCACAGTTAAAGTTACTTATTGCTTCATTCTGAGGTATAGTGAATGTGGTGTAGCAAGAGTAATATAACTTCACACACATACAGTTCATATTTCCAAATTGATTTTTCCCCCCCAGCGCCACCATGAGGTTGACATTTGTGGTCTGTAGTTATTTTTCTCACAATGACCATTAGATTGATCGATATAAAATGATCATGGTCCCCATAGGATAGATTCATATGACCTGAATGATCATGTAGCTTTTCCTCAAGCTACTGTAGGTACTTGTGACCAAATACCAGTAAAATTACGTTGCCTGTTGTTTGTGTTTTTGTGGTGTATCAACAGTAGCATTTTAACCCCACCATGATGGTGAATGCAGTGAGCATTACATCTGGGCTATATGTAACAGCATTGTTCTGATATTGGCATTCTAGTAGCTGCTGTATAACTGAATTGGTCTGATATATTTGTAGAGTTTAAAATCTGCATCCAATTTTGACAGTATTAGTTTGCAGAAAAATACTGAAATGTTTAGAATGCCACTTAACATGTTAAACAATTATATTGAAAATAAAATGCTATATCTACTGTACACCAAATGTTGAAGAAAATTGTCATTTGTGTCCATTTATTACAGTATCGCAGGCATGTGTGACATCGCCATCAAGTATTTTACAGAGAATCAGTAACTGCCATGATAAAAAATACACCCCCAACACTCTGGTTTAGTTGAAATGTGAAAGCAAGTCATGAAGCCTGTCAGTCATTACTATGTAATATGTCTGTGTCTATTTTCACAGTTGCCAATTTGTTCCATTGGAGGAAAAAGACCTAGCAATTTCAAGCTACATTTATCACAAGTGATCTAAAAAAGCTGTGATGTTGTGATGAGTGATCGTTGTTTAAACAGGGATTTGCTGACGTGCCCCGAGCGTCTGTTCCACTCATCTTTCAGAGACACATCTCCACTTTTGATTGAGACGTCAAAGGTGAGCAGTGCATTTCAGACTAATGGATGGAGCTGGAGTGAGGATTTGGATGGGTATTTCAACGTGAAGTATAGGGATGAGGAAAAGGCAAGAGCGGGCCAAATGTTTTGGGATAATGTATTTTCCCATTACAGTGCGAACTACATGCAGCTGTTGTTTTAGTATACATTTATTCATAGGCCTCCTCACAAAAACACAGGCTTTATGAAAACAAAACGTTTGGGGAGGATTTAATTCACTTTACCCTTCAAATTTAGTGCGGCAACTTGACTTACTTTGTTTTTACTTTAAATTTGAAATGTAATCAGACATACACGACTGGCCTAAATGGAAAATGAATAAGTTTTAATTCAAGGTCTTCACTTGTGAACACTTGTAGAGTCCATCAATACATATGACACAAGGCCATTAGGAATAATGTAAAACATATTGCAACATTTTGGGATTCATTTGTTTATCCACAGAATCATGTAAATAATAATGCTCACATGCTCCTCCTCTGACATCTTTAGAAAAGAAGAGGGACATACAACAGTCAATAAATGTAAAAAATAAAGGCTTCATGACATCTATACAGAAAATGCAGCTTATAACATTCACCCACAATTAAGGCAAATAACTTGAGCAGCTGATGACAGTCCAGTACATCCTCCTTGTTGGTTGAGTCAAGATTATTTAGATTAACCATTTGTCAAGAACTCAAGTGGACTCTGTGGAGATCAGTAATCATCTCAAAGCTTCTCAGACGGTTTAACTTTAGCTAATTTGTAGCTTTTGACACACAGTGAACTGACACACACCTGGATATACACTTCGTCTTGTGTCATCTGCAAACCAAAGCAGTTTGGTCCACAATCATCAGTGTCCAGTTGGAAATGAGACTATGCAGCAGATGTTTCAGTTGGACAAATCCACTTAACTGAGTAGCCTACAGTAGGCTAATTCACAAGCAGGTTGATGGAGCAGTGCTGAGCTGCTGAAAGCCACAGCTACAGCACTTCTAGGAATGATGAGTAAAATGTCCCCTGACCACTAGTCAGAGGTGATTGCTATAAGATTGAAGCTCTGCTTCCTCTAAAATGTCAAAAAATAAATGGTCAAATATATATATATTATATATATATATATCTTACACCTATGGTCAAATATGTACTGTTGTGTTTACATTTCATTTACTAAAAATGCATCAACTATAAGATGAGTTTGTTGGGGATCAGCTACTTATCGCTTGGCAACTGACGTGATATTTTTGTCATACATTCCCATAGTGTCACTGCATTACACCTGTTGAAGCTCAGTGTCCATGGATTTCAGTGGGGCAGCATAGAATCATTTTTTTCACTGCTTCTTGTTTAGTTTAATGTAATTCTCACATTTCCATGTCAGAGTTATTATTGTTTTGTTACTTTGTTCATTCAGTCATACATGTAGTAGGCAGAAAATGAGCTTCCCCTCTTTGAAAGACGACCAGCCGCCACTGATAGTGATACTTGGGAAGAGCTTTTGTTTAGTGTTCCCCTATTTTCTTTGTTCTGCACACAAGCATGCAGGTGAATGTTCACAAACATGAAAGACAATACAGATTCCTGGAGTGGTTTCACAATAAGTGCTAAGAAATGTATCAGCAGAGGGAGAGAAAAAAAAGAAAAGAAAGATGCCTGTCAGCAAGTAAACATGGGCATAAACAATAAAGCTTAGATTTTTTTTGTTTTTTTAAATCAATTTTGAAAATGTTGAGGAGGAGGGATAAACACTTGTTAGGCTTTAAGCGTACACATGTTGGCACGCTGATTTTGCTCAAGGACACTTCAACACACAGCCTGGAGGAACTAGTGATCGATCGACCGACCATCCTTCTAATTAGGGGACAGCCTGCTGTACCCTCTGAGCCACAGCCTGCACACACAACATTGCTTCAGTAAAACAAGAATTCAAATAATAGATTTATGAATGAAACATCCCTCTAGACTCAGTGACAAACCTAATCACCACTACAGATAGATCCCTGAGTTCTGTCTGTTCTAAACCAACGGTCAAACCTGTCAACCCTCCTGTTTTCCCCGGGAAATGCTCTTATTTTAATCATCTGCCCCGCCGTCTTCCCGTTTACATATTTTCCCGTAAATCTCCCGTATTTCCCCTCCGGCCCAGCAGGTGGCAGTACAGTAGTTGTAGCGCCCCAAGTAAGCATGAAGATTTACAAAATTCAAGTTGTGAGATTCAAAAATCACAAGTACAAGCGCAAACCCCCGACCCCACCACGGGCAGTCCCACCACCCATGACCCCTTACATTTTTAGAAGTGTACAAGACACTAAATACCCCTCGTCAACCACTTACAAACTACAAGATGGTTTTCACAGCTCCTGTACTTCCTGAATTTGGGCAGGCATTTTTATTTCATCATGTCCACCACTGTTGAATAAAGTGAATATCAGGTGTGCCTGACTTCAGTACAATGATCAGGCACACCTGATTAATCACTTCACCCAATTAGTCCAGTAATTTTAGGCCAAAAAAGGGGTCAACGTTAAACAAATTGCAACAGAAGCAAACTCAACTGATTTTGTATCCTCAGCATGTCCTGAGTGAGGGAAAAAAAGCCCAGAAGAATCCCATTAGGGGAAAGTTTCGAAAAACACCCAAACATATCCCATTTATACGCATATAAAAAAAAATGTTCACGTGAATAGGGTAAAATTTTTAACCTTTAGATATCTCCATGAAAATTACTGAGTTGATTACTTACATTAAGACAAACAAAAAATGTATTACAAGTTTTTTGTATTAAATTTGCATAAATTCCACCGTTTTGACGGCACATGTATATATAAAGGTGCTGTGGTGGTACCAGCATGAAAATTGGAATGAGTTGACTCCATCGGTCAACTGACAAGTTGACCACTTTAAATTTCAAGATGACTGCAATTTTTCAAGACAGCCACATCCTTAGTAGAGCAGGTATGACATGAGCCAACAGTGCATAATCCAATTACATATGGCTAATTTGCATACATACAACACCTGATCTAAACATTGGGTAGAGCAGGTGAAAATGTCTTGTTCAATCTTGTTAACATATTACAGTTAAAAAACGTAATGTTCCCACAGCCCTATGTTCCCACAGCCTTATGTTCCCACATTTCTAACTTTTGTTGTCACTGAAAATTAGGCCCTATGTTCCCACAGCCCTTTGGTCCCACCATTGGTTGGGTTTAGGCAATGAAGAAAAGAGTTGGTTAAGTTTAGTAAAAAGACCAGGTAGAGGCTAGACAGGCCAGATAGATAGAGTCCAGATAGGTAGAGAGAGTCCAGTGGGAACATAGGGCTGAGGGAACATAGAGCTGTGGGAACATAGGCACGCTGCCCTACCCATGAGCATTAATAGAGACGGAGCATGTCATACCTGCTCTACTAAGGATGTGGCTGTCTTGAAAAATTGCAGTCATCTTGAAATTTAAAGTGGTCAACTTGTCGGTTGACCGATGGAGTCAACTCATTCAAATTTTCATGCCGGTACCACCACAGCAACTTCATACATGTGCCGTCAAAACGGTGGAATTTATGCAAATGTATGAAAATTTGCTCATGCTAACAAAGAATTTCAAAAAACTTGTAATACATTTTTTTGTTTGTCTTAATGTAAGTAATCAACTCAGTAATTTTCATGGAGATATCTAAAGGTTAAAATTTGTACCCTATTCACGTGAAACCATTTTTTTATATGCGTATAAATGGGATATGTTTGGGTGTTTTTCGAAACTTTCCCCTAATGGGATTCTTCGGGGCTTTTTTTTCCCTCAATCAGGACATGCTGAGGATACAAAAGCAGTTGAGTTTGCTTCTGTTGCAATTTCTTTAACCTTTTCTCATAAAATGACTGGACTAAATAGTAAAGGACAGGAAATAAAAATGCCCACCAAATTTTGCTTTGGTTAGTGGTAATTATAAGTGTCTTGTACACTTTTCTAAAAATGGTAGGACTGCCTGCGGCGGGGGCGCGGATAATTTCCCTTATTATCAAATCCCAATGTTGACGGGTATGTAAACCATTGCATCAAAACCTTGAACCGCTGTATGCTCAAAGTAAGTTGTCTTTAAATGTTGTTTAGCAAATGGAAAACATTCTGCTTGACATAGTAGTTTCTAACAATAAAAACATTCATGGGCGCAGCGTGGCTCTATGGATGACTGTTCTCCCCTTTGGTCCAGACTAAGATATCTCAACAACTTTCAGATAGATAGCTTATTATAATACATATTTATGGTTGTGGGGATGGTAGGGAGGGGAATTAGTGATTTTAATCCTCTAGGTTTTTCTTTACTGTCACTATGAGGTCCACATCTGTTGTTTGGAGTGACATGTCTGATGTACCATATAGTTTTACACATTTATCTTTCAATCACAATTTTGCTATTTCTGCATCATTTCACTACATTTCCACAAAGTTTACAAAACATAACATGTACACATGCAAAACTACAGAGATTCATATAAGCTCTGTCTGTCTTTTGTGATTAGTATTAACTATAATAATATTATTATTATATATAATTTTCTTTACTATCACGGTGAAAATGATAAATGTTATACCTGCTAAACATCAGCACGGAGACATGTATGCATGTTGGAGCATGTAACCGAAGTACAGCCACTGGAGCTGCTGTAGGTCCAGGTTGTCTGAAATCACTTACTCATTCACTCCTCCCATCCCACACTCCAGGAAGTGTTGGATTTATTAGTGAGCTTTTTAATTTAAAAAAAAAAACAAAAAAACTTTTCCATTGTCCATTGGCTGTACACTACTTTTTTTTTATTTATTTTTTTTTACAATGCATTGTGGGATACCATGAGTCAACCAAGGGTATAATAATGCACCTATACTGTGCATATTATGCACTCAGACAGGTCTGAAAAATGGCTCCATATAAAGTGGAATATCTAGGGACTAGTGAGGGATTTTGGCCACAAGGCCAGTCTTGTTAACTAAAAGACTAAAACTAGACAGATTCTTAACAGCGGCACCTGATAAACAGAGAGAAGGATACAAATTGCATTAAGATAAATTCTCTGTGGAGTGGGAGTGTCTATGCTACAGTAAACTGCATGGCCATCCCAGTATTTCTCAGAGATTTCATGACTAAAATAAAAGTGCCAGGAAGAAAAAATGTACAAAGCAATGGCAGAATGTGAAATTGTGGTTGTAGCCAGTGAACCTGACAAAGGTTAGAAAAGAAAAAAAAAGTTTTACATTGTGACACAACGCCATCTCTCACTGTGTATTTGAAAGGTAACATGATTGAAAATGTCAGTAATACAGATGACCCCACAGGTCGCTCTCATGGAGGACATTTTGACTTGTCGAACACAGGTTCACATAAAATGGTTACCAGCTGCATTTCACTCAGCAGAGCAGTGTCAGGACCTGGCCACTTCGTTGGGACACCTACATAGATGGGGACCTTAATTGGAGTTATTAGTTACACCAAGTCAAAATGGTAACAGCAGCTCTGTGCTTTTCCCTCTAGATCCAACAATGTAGCTTTAAAAAAAAAAAAAACATTCCTTTCTCATCTTTTACCAACATTTTATGGAGTATAAATAGTGTGTACCTGCACATCCAACCCAAATTGATGAGCTACATTTTTAGAGCAACACATGTTAGTAATACTGGGCTCAGAGGCCTGTCTGGCAGAGTTTTGGGGAATTGCTGTTTGCTGTTTACTCACCCAGATAACTTTGGTGTCATTACACTGACACCAAAGTTATCTGGGTGAGTAAATTATCATATTTTATGCTACAAATAAGGTCCAGATTGTAAAAAATGGCAATTCCCCTTTAAGATTCTTAGATAACTTCACCTCACTTCACTTTTATTCAACTCACGACCACATGGTATGGAGCACGAACATTAAATAATATCAATAATCAAACAAGTGGCAAGGCTGTACATGTTTTCCAGCTCTGACAATCACAAAAAACAAAAAAAATATCCACTTAAACAAAGGAAGGACGTACTTCAAAAAGGTGCCTAACTTGTAAGAATAACTTTTAGTTTATTGTAGTAATAAAATTAGTTTAAACATAGATGGGTGATTTACATAATACTTTTGCAGACATTTTTCTTTGAAATTCATCACACACACTATACAAATATTTGTATACACTCAAACAAAATGTGTAACTCATCGCCAAGACAGATATCATCACAAAGATTCTACAGTATTTAAGCCTTTATACCTTCCTGTGACTTTTGGGATTCTGGTGTTTTTTTCTTTAAAATTACAAATGGCCTGTCTAAACTTTTGATGTGGATGCAATACTTTTCTAAAATCACATACATACATACATGTGATGTCATGACATGCTACCAAGTTATATGTTGTTTCAGAGTTGGTTTGAGTTCAGATCAATTTCTTGTGCACTGTATTTGAATTTAGCATCATTAGGCCCAGCAAATGTAAAATTGGAGATGTAGCTACTTGTAATCCAGCTAGTGTCACTTTGAATTTAGCGTTATTAGGCCCAGCAAATGTAAAATTGGAGATGCAGCTACTTGTAATCCAGCTAGTGTCACTTTAACAAAGCGGTCACAGAGGAAACTGCACAGGTACCTAGATGTGATATATGTGATAGACTACGTTATTGAATTTGAATCCTGTTTGTGTCTGCCATTATTGGTTTATAAACATGCATTTGTTTCCTTAATTCCAATATAGAGAAAGTGGGAGTCCAGAGTGATTAATTATTCTCTGAAAAAAGAGAACCTCCAACACAAGGCACGAGTCTGCCTATAAAAGCCACTATATGCAGCACCACTGAACACAATGTGAGGGTCCAAAATATTAACAAATCCATTAAAATGTTCGGTAACCCTTTCTTTTACAGTCCCCTAATTACTGTGTATTTACTGTGTAATTACAAGGTAATAGAAAGAAATTACAAGGTAACTAACACTGGTAAAAATGATGGTAACTACAGAGTAAATACTAAGTAATTGCCTTGAAATATCTCAACTATTACTAAAGAACAACACTGCATTAATGGGTAATTACTACCGTCATTATGAAGGTAACTACAGTAAAATAATAACGCAATTACAATGTAAAAGGAGAGAAATTACATCCCATTTACCTGGTAGTATAATCCAATATCTCACCTGTCCATCGTGTTACTAAGTTATTGAGCTGTTTTGGCTGGTAATAACTTTGCTCATTCATTTATCATGCCTGATTTTATTTAGTACTTACCTGGCAAATATGCCATCAGAGTCGTCTTGTTAATTAAACCTTCTGTAGTGTTACCAGGTAAAACCTGTATATTTACCAAGCAAATAAGATGAAAGTGTGCTGTAAAAGAAAGCGTGGCTTCTTTCCACAGTATACCAGTTTATTTACTATGTAAATTAAGCCAAGACTGTTCAGTTTTTACACATTTTCGTTTCTCAACATTACCATGTATTTTCTGTAGCATTACTAGGTAAAACACATCTATTTACCAAGTAAATAAGATGAAAGTGTGCTGTAAAAGAAAGCGTTGGCTTCTTACCAGTTTATTACTATGTAATTAAACCAAGATTGTTCAGTTTTACACATTTTCGTTTCACAACAACATTACCATGTATTTTCTATAGTGTTACCAGGTAAAACACATCTATTTACCAAGCAAATAAGATGAAAGTGTGCTGTAAAAGAAAGCGTGGCTTCTTTCCACAGTATTACCAGTTTAATTACTATGTAATTAAGCCAAGACTGTTCAGTTTTACACATTTTCGTTTCTCAACCTTACCATGTATTTTCTGTAGCATTACTAGGTAAAACACATCTATTTACCAAGTAAATAAGATGAAAGTGTGCTGTAAAGAAAGCGTGGCTTCTTACCCAGTTTATTACTATGTAATTAAACCAAGACGGTTCAGTTTTACAAATTTTCGTTTCACAACATTACCATGTATTTTCT
This sequence comes from Trachurus japonicus, assembly GCF_045865225.1. NCBI lineage: Eukaryota > Metazoa > Chordata > Actinopteri > Carangiformes > Carangidae > Trachurus > Trachurus japonicus. The sequence goes on from NC_140919.1 coordinate 30,117,408, forward strand.
ATAGTGTTACCAGTAAAACACATCTATTACCAAGCAAATAAGATGAAAACTGTGCTGTAAAAGAAAGCGTGGCTTCTTTCCACAGTATTACCAGTTTATTTACTAATGTAATTAAACCAAAGACTGTTCAGTTTTACATATATTTTCGTTTCTCAACATTACCATGTATTTTCTGTAGCATTACTAGGTAAAACACATCTATTTACCAAGTAAATAAGATGAAAGTGTGCTGTAAAAGAAAGCGTAGGCTTCTTACCCAGTTTATTACTATGTAATTAAACCAAGACTGTTCATTTTTACATATTTTTGTTTCTCAACTTTACCATGTATTTTCTGTAGCATTACTAGGTAAAACACATCTATTTACAAGTAAAATAAGATGAAAACTGTGCTGTAAAAGAAAGTGTGGCCTCTTTCCACAGTATTACCAGTTTCTTACTATGTAATTAAAACCAGTACTGTTCAGTTTTACATATTTTCCATTCTCAACATTACCATGTATTTTCTGTAGTGTTACCAGGTAAAACATGACTATTTTCCAAGTAAATAAGATGAAACTGTGCTGTAAAAGAAAGCGTGGCTTCTTTCCACAGTATTACCAGTTTATTACTATGTAATTAAACCAAGACTGTTCAGTTTTACATATTTTCGTTTCTCAACATTACCATTTATTTTCTGTAGTGTTACCAGGTAAAACATGTCTATTTACCAAGTAAGTAAGATGAAAGTGTGCTGTAAAAGAAAGTGTGGCCTTCTTTCCACAGTATTACCAGTTTCTTACTGTGTAATTGAACCAAGACTCTTCAGTTTTACACATTTTCCATCCTCAACATTACCATGTATTTTCTATAGTGTCACCAGGTAAAACATGACTATTTTCCAAGTAAATAAGATGAAACTGTGCTGTAAAAGAAAGTGTGGCTTCTTTCCATAGTATTACCAGTTTCTTACTGTGTAATTGAACCAAGACTCTTCAGTTTTACACATTTTCCATCCTCAACATTACCATGTATTTTCTATAGTGTTACCAGGTAAAACATGACTATTTTCCAAGTAAATAAGATGAAACTGTGCTGTAAAAGAAAGTGTGGCTTCTTTCCACAGTATTACCAGTTTTCTTACTGTGTAATTAAACCAAGACTTTTCAGTAACAATACACAAAAATCACAGTTCGATACGTACCTCGGTTTTGAGGTCTCGGTTCGGTTAATTTTCGGTACAGTAAGATAACCAAATGCAAATTTGATTGTTGTTTATTAGGAATTTTTCTCAACCAAATGTACAGGTTTTGGTCAAATGTAATTATTTTACTCACCGACTAATGTTATGTTGTACATTGTCCCTGATACAAATAAACTTATTAAACCATTATACAAAATATAAAAAAAGAGAAAAGAATAGGCCTAAAGTGCTGCCTAATAAGTCAAATAAATTATTCTCAAATTAACAAAATACGGTATAAATAAGCCTTACAATGAATAAAATATTCACAAATAAACAAAATATATAAAACATGATTTAAAAAAAATTCTCACACAACTTTTGCAACACAGCCAGAGAGAGAGAGAGAGAGACGGACAGACAGACAAAGGGACAGGCAGACTGTGCCTACAAGCAGGGGGGTCCTCAAGCCTCTGTTTTCTTGCTAGCGGTAGCATTAGCCACGACGCAAACGGGCTGCACATGTAGCTGCAGCAGTCGGACTGTAAACACACACAACTTCTCACCCGTGCTCAGCGTTGTACCGAACCGAACGCCCCGTACCGAAACAGTTCAATACAAATACATGTAGTGGCGTCGCCTGGCCTGGGCATTCCTGGCTCTAGCCCCGAACATTTCTTATTCAGCCCCGGATGTTTTCTCAGACGGAGTTAAACCTATGAGTTAAACAGAAGTGAGATGGTAGTTTTGTAATTTCCCAGTCACAGTGAATGCAACACAGGCACGACGCCACGACCAATCAGAGAGAAGTGTTGTGGAAGCGGAGACTCCTCCTCCGTGTTTTATTGGCTAACAGCCAGGTAACCAAGGTAACTATTTGAATTGTAGCGACGACATCAGGCGGTTTTTTTTTTCTCGGCACGAACCAGCGCGTCTGGTCGGATTGGGCCGTGACGGCCGTCCATGTTCGCTTGAGCCCAAAAGAACAACCAGGCAGCAGAGTACAAAAACAGAGGAACAGAGACAGCACAGCAACAGGTGTGTGTGTGTGTGTGTGTGTGTGTGTGTGTGTGTGTGTGTGTGTGTGTGTGTGTGTGTGTGTGTGTGTGTGTGTGTGTGTGTGTGTGTGTGTGTGGTGTGCATGTGCGTGCATGTGCGTGCATGTGCGTTACCTGCTGCAAAAGGTAGGCTAATAATATTATATATATATATATTGGCTGAAAATCTTAGGACATGTGTAAAGCTCAAGCATGTGTTCTTGCCATTACAATGATAGGAACCGTTCTCAGTCAATAATAAATCTGTTTTATTTTAATCTAAAGCAATGTTGTCCTTTATTTTCTCCTCAGAGTAGTCTACACCAGCATGCCTTCCTGCTTAGGAGGGGTGGGGGCGGGGGCGGTGGCTCCTCTCTCTGTGTTTTGTCTGTCTGCCTGTCCCTCTGTCTGTCCGTCTCTCTCTCTTTCTCTCTCTCTCTCTGGCCGCGTTGCGCAAGGGCTCCAGCACCTGTGGATCTGCTGCAAATGTGCCAAGAGCATCGTCAGGCAGCAGCCGTTGTGGCATTTGCCCACATTGCCCTATGGTCGGTCCGTCAAAAGTTGTGTGAGAAGTTTTTTTTTTTTTAATCATGTTTTATATATTTTGTTTATTTGTGAATATTAATTCATTGTAAGGCTATTTTATATACCGTATTTTGTTAATTTGAGAATAATTTATTTAACTTATTTTTGGCAGCACTTTAGAACAGTAGGCCTAGGCCTATTCTTTTCTCTCTTCTTTAATATGTTGTATAATGGTTAGTTTTGTTTAATACGTTTATTTGTATCAGGGACAATGTACAACATAACATTAGTAGGTGAGTAAAATAATTACATTTGACTAAAAACATGTACATTTGGTTTAGAAAAATTCTAATAAACAATCAAATTTATGTTTTGCATTTGGTTCTCTTACTGTACCGAAAATGATCCGAACTGACATGGTAATGTTGAGAACGCAAAATATGTAAAACTGAACCAGTCTTGGTTTAATTAAATAGTAATAAAACTGGTAATACTGTGGAAAGAAGCCACGCATTCTTTTACAGCACACTTTCATCTTATTTACTTGGTAAATAGATGTGTTTTTCCTAGTAATACTACAGAAAATACATGGTAATGTTGAGAAACGAAAATGTGTAAAACTGAACAGTCTTGGTTTAATTACATAGTAATAAACTGGTAATATACTGTGGAAAGAAGCCACGCTTTCTTTTACAGCACAGTTTCATCTTATTTACTTGGTAAATAGATGTGTTTTTACCTAGTAATGCTACAGAAAATACATGGTAAAGTTGAGAAACAAAAATATGTAAAACTGAACAGTCTTGGTTTAAATTACATAGTAATACACTGGTAAGAAGCCACGCTTTCTTTTACAGCACACTTTCATCTTATTTACTTGTAAATAGATGTGTTTTTACCTAGTAATGCTACAGAAAATACATGGTAATGTTGAGAAACGAAAATATGTAAAACTGAACAGTCCTTGGTTTAATTACATAGTAATAAAACTGGTAATACTGTGGAAAGAAGCCACGCTTTCTTTTACAGCACAGTTTCATCTTATATGCTTGGTAAATAGATGTGTTTTACCTGGTAACACTATAGAAAATACATGGTAATATGTTGTGAAACGAAAATGTGTAAAACTGAACAGTCTTGGTTTAATTACATAGTAATAAAATGGTAAGAACCACCTTTCTTTTACAGCACACTTTCATCTTATTTGCTTGGTAAATAGATGTGTTTTACCTGGTAACACTATAGAAAATACATGGTAATGTTGTGGAAACGAAAAATGTGTAAAACTGAACAGTCTTGGTTTAATTACATAGTAAAATAAACTGGTAAGAAGCCACGCTTTCTTTTACAGCACACTTTCATCTTAATTTGCTTGGTAAATAGATGTGTTTTACCTGTAACACTATAGAAAATACATGTAAAGTTGAGAAACAAAAATATGTAAAACTGAACAGTCTTGGTTTAATATACATAGTAATAAACTGGTAAGAAGCCACGCTTTCTTTTACAGCACACTTTCATCTTATTTACTTGGTAAAATAGATGTGTTTTACCTAGTAATGCTACAGAAAATACATGGTAATGTTGAGAAACGAAAATGTGTTAAAACTGAACAGTCTTGGCTTAATTACATAGTAATAAACTGGTAATACTGTGGAAAGAAGCCACGCTTTCTTTTACAGCACACTTTCATCTTATTTGCTTGGTAAATATACAGGTTTTACCTGGTAACACTACAGAAGGTTTAATTAACAAGACGACTCTGATGGCATATTTGCCAGGTAAGTACTAAATAAAATCAGCATGATAAATGAATGAAGCAAAGTTATTACCAGCCAAAACAGCTCAATAACTTAGTAACACGATGGACAGGTGAGATATTGGATTATACTACCAGGTAAATGGGATGTAATTTCTCTCCTTTTACATTGTAATTGCGTTATTATTTTACTGTAGTTACCTTCATAATGACGGTAGTAATTACCCATTAATGCAGTGTTGTTCTTTAGTAATAGTTGAGATATTTCAAGGCAATTACTTAGTATTTACTCTGTAGTTACCATCATTTTTACCAGTGTTAGTTACCTTGTAATTTATTTCTATTACCTTGTAATTACACAGTAATTACACAGTAATTAGGGGACTGTAAAAGAAAGGGTTACCAAATGTTGATATTACAGTAGTAATCAAAACGACATGTTTTAACAGTCTGCATAATTTCACAGCATATCAAGGAATTTTGAGTAAGTGGAAAACATTTTTAATTCAGAACATTTTATCAGCTTTGACCTGACAACCTTCTCAGTAAAGTGAAGTGAATCTTGATTATTACATTTATTTAAAGTTACCATTGGCACAGCAACATGTTATATATGATTCCACTTGCCTTAACGTCAGTGTGTGTGTGATTTCTGTGAAGATGATAACAAAATGATTCTTTTTAGCATGATTGTGTAAGATTTGGTTGCTGTGATCGACAGCAGTCTGCAGGAAAGAAAAAAGTCAACTTGTGCTGAATTTCTTTTCATGACTTTGTTTGCTTATAGTCTCTCTCTTCCCTCCTCCCTTTATTTCTTTTTAATATTTGGAAGGTCTGTAAAGTGTAATAGCACAGTGAATAATTGGCCTTCTTGTTCTTCTGTTCGTTTGGTTTCCTTGCCCCCTCAGGTAGTTTTTTCACTTTATTATAAATGATTACTTTTAGCTATAGGACTAGAATTTTATATTACACTGACCTCGTGTTTGAGCCATGCTTTATTGAGGTCGTAACATATGCCATTTAACGTAGATGCTTCAGACAGGGTTTGAAGTATTACTCCTGTTTTGACAACTCAATTTCGGCAATCAGACCACAAACTATGCCCCTCTCCTTCTATTGTAGCACTAGCAAAATTGACTCTGTGTGCCCATGAACATAAGGTGAATATTATGACAGTTGCTCTTTCAAAGCAGTTGTTAATCATAAAATACTCTTTTTAAAAGTGCGGTAACATTGCAGTCTAGTCGAGGTGTGATGGCTCCCAAGGAGTGGCAGATTTATCCTCTCCTGCCAACCTAACTGAGGCCCCATTTTCTTGTTCAGTGAAGTGGAAGTGGGTGGTTCTGCACTGTTTGCCAGTGTAATACCAAAAAGATCTAACACAAACACAATTAGAGCAATGTTTGGTTCTGTTGTGCATAAAACTGATAGACAAATTTGAGAAGTAGCCTTAGTGAAAAGCATTCTGCAATTCTCTGAGCTACTGCTTTATTTAGATGAGAAAGAGGAGGTGTGCCTATACTGCGAAGGTGAAGACTTATCCTCAGAGCTGTGGGTTATTATTCTGAAAAATAATCTGTGAGCCCCCAGAGGTTTTGGATTTACAGAGCCGGTTGGACCAAACCAAATATCCAACTCCCACTGAATCCCCCCCTCCCAACCCCCCCAAACATAGCCAGATAATATTTGAATATGGTGAATTCTAGAAGTCACATGACTTTATGCAAAAAAAAAAAAAAAGTTATATACAGAGAACACCTGGACACAGAGTGGAGCATTTCTACAGCAGCGCTCTCTGTTACTCACACATCCCCCTTCATTCCCAGCACTCTTCACTGCACAATTTGCATTGCGTGAGGCCAGAATCCCCCTACAGTCTGTCTCTTTGATGTCGGTCAGTGGTTGGAAGTAGCCCACTGATAAGTATATTGATTGCTGTGAACCACAAGTATACCTCCTGCTGTTTTGTGTTCTTTTTCTTTCTTTCCTTTCCGGGCTTAATCTCGATATTGATATATCAGATAAAGCAGTCTGGGCTCCAAATAGCAAAGGCATGCTTTTAGCATTTGAATGAAAAAGCTATTTCTGTAGTGAATTTTGTTTTCTTGAAGATTTTGAAAGTGCTTTGTTGCTCAAATATAAATGGTTAAAAGATTGAATGTGGCTTTCTGTGTATTTATAATTTGATAGAATCAATTTAATGTTGATGCTTGCTTGATGTTTTAGAGCCCTGTTTATTGCACTCAGGAGATTTTTTTGTCGAGTTATTTTTCATGTCAAATTCAAATTAATAAGTTATTAAGCCTTGTCAGAACTTCAACTTCTCTTCCCTGAACAACCTTGGGCTTCATTAACATTTTGAACCTTGGGTATGTTTTCTTCTCGCTTCATTGACTCTCTCCTTCAGTGCCAGCTCAAATTTTATTTTTGTCCCTGTTGAGCCTCAGTGAGATGGCTATCCACTGAGAGTGGGACTAAAATTCACTATGTGCTTTTTTTTCTTTTACACAAAAATAGTTCTGCATGGGTGATTGTTTATGCAGCGTAATAACCTAAAGTAAAAGGGAGGGAAAAAAAACTGATGTTATTGACACATCAGATACACAGCCTGCACACAGTGATACTCAGTAGAGCCTCTAGTTGCTCTCTAAACAGCTCAGTTTCTTGCCACATCCCATATCTTCCACTCGATTCAAATCTGGTGACTGGGGAGGCCACTGAAATACAATGAGCTCATTGTTATGTTCATGAAACCAGTTTGTGACACGGTGCATTATCATGCTGGACGTAGCCATTAGAAGATGATGAATTGCGGCCATAAAGGGATGCACATCATCAGCAACAATAGGCTGTGACATTTCAACCATGATTGATTTGTATAAAAAGGGGCTGTTTGTTAGTTTTCTGTCCTGCTGAACTGGTAAGACACCCCCAGCTATGTCTTCACTGAAGACAACTGTTCTTTCTGAAGAGCAGTTGTGAAGGCCTTGGGTGAGCGGCTCCGCTGCCGTCTTGCATGTACCTGACACTGCCAAACTCTCAGCTGAAGCTGGGTAAAGATGAGAGACCTGTGTGGAGCAAAGACTTTGCTGCATGCTGACTTGTGGCAAGCACATGCTTACACACCTGTCACTCAAAGCAACATGCTTTCAATTATGTAGAACTTTGAGCCTCACTTCTACAGTAGTACAGTCATCTTAAAGAAGGAAATTAGCATTAGAGACCAAAATTGGGACAAGGGCTGTGAACATGTTCATCTTTGCTGTAAAGGCAGACTTGCTAACCCGATGCAGCCTCAAGAATCCATTCAGAGAGTGGTGGAAGTGCAGTTATAGGTACTTCTGTGTTTCAGTTTTTAGCTTCGGCCTCGTTGCTGCTTGTTGTTCTTGACAACAAAATAATGTAGCTTACCACTGGGCCAAGCAAAGAAAGCAGTGCATGCATCGTGTTATTTTCTGCCCTCTTTTGGTGGGAGCAGGATATTATCTATAATATATATTTAAATATACAGTATACATATATATATATATATATATATATATATATATATATATATATATATATATAGCTAAGCCCAAAATTATTAAGTCAGATACAAGGAATTTCTTCATTCTTAATTTTGTCAGTTACAGATTAGTATTTCACCTCAGATTTGACATAAATAGGACATGGAGGCAAGTCTGGAGCCATGATGACCAATTTATTGAAGTAAAATTACACTGTTAAAGGTGTTTGTTTTTTTAAACATTGAACAAAAATCACCATGTACAAAATTATTCATACCCCAGTGATACCAAGACAAAGGGCCATAGGATGTTCGAACAAACCATTCTCTTTAAAAATTATTCTGGGTTTGTTTGTTTTTTGTTTGGATTTTTTGACTATAAAAGTCATTTTCGTCAATGCAAGACTTGCCATGGCAAAGACCAAAGAGCTCAGTGAGGAAAAAGCTACATCTCTGTGCCCAAAAAGTTCTATTTTTGTTTAATCTAAACACAGAACAGATGACCAGAAGCTTTCGTCTTTCTCAAGGTGAGACTTTGCAATGGTCAGACAAGCATTTACATGCTTTGGTTGAAGCAGGGGGGGGGGGGTCTTTCTTGGTAAAGAGACCGTTTTTGTGCAGTGTCTGGTGTAATGTCTGCCTTGATATATTCACACCACTTGCACTCAGTTCCTTCAGGACAGCCTTGGTAGTTGTTGTTGGATTGTTTTCAACATCTCGCTTGATCTTTCTGACTAACTGAGGTGACAGTACTGACTTTTGACCGCATCCTTTGGTATTTCTTGATGATACTTTGATGATACTTTGCACCGTTGACATTGGCAGCTTTTTGTATCCTTTTTCTTCCTTTTTGGCATTTACAATGTCCTCACTGAGCTCTCTCGTCTTTGAAAACTGGTCATAACCCCCCTGAAATATTGAAAATAATTTTATCACCCTTAAAGAGAACGGTTTGTTCGAACATCCTATGGCTCTTTGTCTTGGTATCACTGAGGTATGTATGAGTAATTTTGGACATGGTGATTTTTGTTCAGTGTTTAAAAAAACACCTTTAACAATGTAACTTTACTTAAATAAATTGGTCGTGGCTCCAGACTTTCCTCCATGTCCAATCTTTTTTTTTTGGCTTTTCATGCTTTTATTAGATAGGACAGTTCAGAGTGTGACAGGAAATGGGAGGCAGAGAGGGGAAGAATGGGAACGCGGGACTCGAACCGGGGCCGCCTGCAGGAAGGACTATAGCCTCTACACATGGGGCGGGTGCTCTACCAACTGAGCTACACACCGCCCCATTCATGTCAAGTCCCAGCCAGGTTCTTCACTTTTTTGTGTTCCCTTGAAACACTTGTGTTGTGCTATGTGAATCTGCAGTGCATGTGTTGTCAAATTAATGAAAATGTTTTCTGAATTTGCATCATTGATATTTGTATGTGTTTTCCTCAGTTCCAGTGTGATCAGCTGTCAGGGCCACTGTTCATTAGCCCTGAACCCTCACAGACATAATTGACGTCACTCACACAAGTGATGAGTGTAGGAGGCTGCCAGGGCTCAAAACAACACAAAGAGAAATGGAACATGTTGCACACGACTGTGTATTTGGGACTTAAGATTTTACATCCTTTACCCCCCCGCCATTCACTCTGTATTTGTAAACAAAATAATAATGTTGGATCAGATATGATGAGAGCAGATTTGGAAACACATTCTGTCTCTGAATCACCAGTGAGCTCTTTGTTAACTCCGTTGATATTTAGTCTTTTTCTTTTAATGCTATGATTAACATTAACGGCAAAGTCTGTAGAATCATGGATTAGCTACGGACAATTTGCACAAAGAGGTCAAAATGTCTGCTCATTCTGAGACCTCCATGATTTGACAGTGGAGCAGCTCTGAGCCATCACAGATTCCCTGGGGACATGCCTCGAAGTCTGTGAGGGTGGACATTGGGATTGGGTTTAGTGCGTTTGTCAAGCTGTCTGTGGCTTGGCTTCAACCATTCTGATCTTGGTTGTGTTATTGACACGTTAGGTGTGGAAACTAAACATTTGGAGACAGCAATATCAAGCAGACCAGCCAATTATACTTTCTCATCATCACCGTCCAATATCTTACACACAGGGGATGTGACAAATAAAAGATTTTTTTTTGGTTTGTTACCAACTCTACTACCTCCAACACAGCAGCTCACTATCTGATCACTATCCGGACAGCCGCGCTGTGGCGATTGTTCACCACAAGCTGTCCTTCATTTCATTGTCTTTGCCATGTTTGTGTCCCTTGTCAAACCGGACAGGGTGGTGAGAGGTAACAGTTTGTTGTCATGGTGTTGTGTAGGGTTGTGACGTAACTCCTTTCCATTAACCCTAACCCTACCAATATAGCATTTTTCTTAATTGCATAATAATTTGTGTTATGATTACTGGTCCCTGCCTTGCTGCAGCAGACCCATCGCAGTTTTCCTGATTAGGGTCAGCAGTAGCTATGGTTACAGGGCCCGAAGGCGGGGCAAAACTGGGGCTGTGCCTCTCTCTCAATGCAATGCACTTTGTGCATGGGAAAACATGAATGTGCATGCTCAGAGTGTTTATGTATTAATGTGTGACCAGTGGGGCAGTCAGCCTGATGCCCCCACTACAGCATCATTTCATATTTGATTGACGCTGACTGGCTCTCTGTCTGTGACGTCTGGACAGTCAGTAAGAAGAAGGAAAACTTTCTTAGTCTTAGTCTTACGCAAATACTAAATGACTCGATCAATGTCTCTCAGGTGGAACAGAGGTTTTCACAGAGTGACCACCTGATCGCTGCAAAGCTGCTTGCTCCTCCCAGAATTTGTCCAGTCATTCCCGACATCTGAGTTGGACTGTGCTGTAAAAAATATGGCCTGAGGGAAACACAGAAAAGTTTAAGTCTGACTACTCTGTACTGCTACACTGAGCTTCACACTGGTAAGACGGTGATGTTTCTGTTAACGTCCATCCATGAGAACACCTACCAGGGCTACAGCGGACCGCAGATGGACCACAGCGCCACTGTGGAAAGGTTCTGATTAACTTAAATGGGAATGAATTACTCTGGTCTGCGGTGTGTCATAAGGTTGTTGTTGTTGTTGTCATAAGGTTGTTGTCATAGAATAGATCTTAGTATCCCTGTAAGTTGTGACTCCAGTCCGTCTTTAAAGGTGTTTCGTAAAGCCATGCATGGACCCTGTTGAACACATCAGTAACAAGGGAGAGCAGTGTATTTTTCCTGGCATGGAGCCTTTCTATTACTAAATTGCTGGTGCCTAACCATTTTTAACATGTAAAAACACCACTGCTAATATTTTATTGTAGACTGAATATATTGAAAAAGATCATTAAAAGTAGTTTTTAAAACATTTTGCCTTTTTACTGCACATTTAATATGTTCAGTCTCAGTGCAGAAGAATAATTCTAAAAGTTCTTCAGACAGGGAAGAGAAAGGTGAAGATGTCCAGAGAGAGGAAGATGCAGTACAGAGACTTCAGCATAGGAAGGACAGGCAGCACAAAATAATGAGACAGTATGTCTTGAATTTTAGAGCGATTTGCTTCTGCATTCATGAAAAGTATGTCTTAGCCTGTTTGGCTGTTGGACTCTTACCTTAGCTTATGTAGCCGATGTCATATCTGGCCCTCTGCGTTGTGTTTCTCACGGCCTGCCCTAGGTGGGGTTCGATCCCACGACCTCCCGCACTGGAGGCGACGATGCTAACCTCTTCGCCAAGAGGTTGACAACCACTTGGCAGGTTGGTTAGCATGTCTTTTTTGGGTGGAGTGAGTGCACATCCGTTACACTCACCCCTGCTGAACTCACTCCACCCAGGGCATCCGGGTCACGCCACCACTGTAGCCGATGTCATATCTGGCCCTCTTCGTTGTGTTTCTCACGGCCTGCCCTAGGTGGGGTTCGATCCCACGACCTCCCGCACCGGAGGCGACGATGCTAACCTCTTCGCCAAGAGGTTGACAACCACTTGGCAGGTTGGTTAGCAGGTCTTTTATGGGTGGAGTGAGTGCACATCCGCTACACTCACTCCCACTGAACTCACTCCACCCAGGGCATCTGGGTCACGGCACCACTGTAGCCGATGTCATATCTGGCCCTCTGCGTTGTGTTTCTCACAGCCTGCCCTAGGTGGGGTTCGATCCCACGACCTCCCGCACTGGAGGCGACGATGCTAACCTCTTCGCCAAGAGGTTGACAACCACTTGGCGGGTTGGTTAGCATGTCTTAGGTCACACATCAACATGTGGTGATCACTTGCAGTCTTGCTCAGACGTTTAAGCTCAATTTCAGCTCCGAAATAAAGACAGCGGCAGTGCCATTTTCGCCAACAAATTTAGATCTCCTGGTAATGTGAAACTTATCTCAGGTCAAATATTTGCCCATAGATGCTGTCAAGGAGAGTAAAGAGCCGGGGGATGATGAGAGACAGCTTTCTGCAGGCCTCTGTGTTTGCTCAATACTCGTGGGAAGTCCTGATACACACAAGTCAATAATGGAGGAAGCACCAAAGTAGATATCTGCTCTGTCGAGGCTGGCTCGGCCAAAATGTCCTTTGAGAAGCAGTTCCTTTAAATGTCTGAGATTTCAGCTTCCACCCTGCGTGGACTGTTACAGCAGGACGGCTAGATTAATTGCAATGATTTCTGGGACGGGTGTAAACACTGGGGTGTGAGGGTCATGCACAATAAGCACATGAAGAGGATCCATTTGTGTGAAAGGTTTGAACGTGACTTTGATGATGGTGTCGTTTGACTGTTTTTTTATTTGCACACAGTCAAACACCTATCATCACTGAAGCTCAGTGTTCAGTGCCAGTGGTGATCAGAAAAAAGGATGCACTGCTAAGCTTTACCTCCTCTTATAAGCTGTCAATCAGTCAGTCTCACATCCTTTCTCTGCTGCTCTTTACCACAGCCTGATACTGCTTTGTTAGACGCATTTTTGTGAAAAAAAAAAATCAAAGTACTTTACAACTTACACATTTTTGATCTATCCCCAGTCAAGTTATCATTTTTCTCTCTTTTATATTTTATGTAATGTTTTTGCCACAAACCCAATTTTCCAGAGGTATGTTTTATGATATGTAAGGATATTTTCTGTTCATGTTTGTCAGGTTTTAAAGGTATTTACTTTTCTGAAATGATCAAAACTGCTTTTATTTATGATATGTGGAAATGAATTGTTGCCATAACTTAGAGGTAAAGAAAAACATTAATGATTGATAATTGCACAATGAGAGTAACAAACTGTAAACACTGAATTGATCAGAACAGCTTTGTAAGTATATTTCTACAACACTGGGCCTGCTACTTTGATCCACAACTTGCTATATCCTTAGGGCGCTGAGACGCTCCACTTCTAGTTTGAAGTGGAGCGTCTCTGACAAGACAGAACTAAATGAAATCTCTTCTACTTTAATTATTGTATAAATAGTTGGACTATTTTTTTTCCCACTGACATATATATATATATTTGTAGCCCAGTCAAAATATGTATAAATAATTGCCTGTAATTAATAAATACATTAATTGGTTTTCTTTTAAAAAATACAAAATTTGCAATGTGTGATAAAACATTTTCATGTTAAAAAAAAAGAGAGAGAGAGAGAGAGAGAGAGAGGGTTAAAATGATACTATCTATTTCATTTCATTTTCTTTGTAAAAGAGTTGTTAATTTGTATCTTTGGGAGGAAGTGTGGGCACTGGCTGTTCCTGGGTAATTGAGTGACGTGTTGTGCATGCGAGTGAGTGAAAGAACATGAGGACAGGGGGATGAGAGAGGAGGTTAATGAGACTGACAGGGAGAACAACTCAAGTTTTAGCAGAGGGAGTGTGTTCACTTATATCTTGGATGATCAGCCTGATAATCAAAAGGATATAGTACCTAAATCTTCAAGGTAGAAAGAATTTCTACTCGAAGTCTGCCACCTGTAACCTGCTAACTGGCAGCTGCTGGATGACCACTTGACTTGGACACAAGGTACTGCCATGCTTGTTGATTTGTTGCTCGACCCAGAGTAAAGTGGCCACTAAATGATGGATCCCAGCGTTCACAAGCACCTATATAGGCCTGCATTGTTATATATATATTTTTAATTTTTTAGCCAACAACTGATTATTGGTGTGAACATCATACCTTCAAAAGGTATGAGCAAAATTGGTTGGGATTAGAGCAGGTAATAAAAGGGTCAATAGGTTTGAGAAGAGAAAACTGTTGTAGCTACAGTATAACATGTTGGCAAGTATTTAAATGTATTATTAGGATTTAAATTATTCAGGATTAATATTGAAGTTACTCAGGCCTTGTCTAAACATTGACTGTAGATGGGTTACATTTTAAATGTATAATACAGGAGACTCACTCATCCGTTCTTTCAAATGCATTTTATGTTTTCTTTATACAGAAATCATGTATTTGAACCAATTATTTAACCGTAAAATATATTTATTATGCCAACCAGGCATTAATACAAACACTGAAATTTATATTCTGAATTTTTGTCTCCAAATAAATGACGCTATGTATTATGTTGATGTCAGTCTCAAAAGGTGTTACAGACAGTGTATTTATTCAGCAATATGCCATTGTTAAGAGGAACACTGAATGAGATGGGATTAATGCTCTCCAGTCTTGGCTCAGGAGACACAACAGCTCTAAAATGAGCTACAAAGCATTTGATAAATCATTCATGGAGTCAGACCAATGCATTTAGTGGTACAGCACTCAGTCCAATAAGACCCCCCTGAGGGCGACTTCATTTGTGTAGTTTGCTTTTGCTGAAATGCTGTGATGTTCTTGTAAAGGGGTTATTTGGGGAGCTGAATGGCTACCAGCTGCCCAGAGGTTAGGTTCAGGGATATCACTGTGTTAGTTCAGGGTGTTCCTCCATCATCTTTAAAATAAGACAGAACAGGAGGATGTGTATGGGAGTATCCAGCTTAAAAGAAAGGAGGGAAGCGGAGATATTGATTTATGGCCACCTGCAGCCTTCCCCCCTCATTCATCATGCTGTCCCTGCACGCACCGCCGTCACTCCCCTGTAGGGAGCTTCTCTTCCTCGCGGAGCAGCCGGCCACTCATCCTCATGTCTGGGTAACAAGCTGTGCGCTCAGCTCAAGACCCCACCCCCCCTCCAACAGCCCCCACCAGCCCGTTTCTCCCTCCACACCCGCTTTACTGTCACACTCCTACACCCAGAGACGCACCATGACAGGATTACCCGCAACGTGCAAGGCTCTGAAATATGGCACAGCCAGATATATGCGGACGAATACCTCCTGTCATAGCCCATCAAACAGCTTTTAAATTCCCGATTCATTCACAGAATGCTGTGTTTGTCAGCTAATTTGGTTTAGTTAATGTTTGTCTTTGATAGGTATAATTAAATGATTGGGGAGGGGGGAAAAATCCTGTTATTCCACCTGAGAATGTAGCACCAGGAAGATTAGGCTTAAGACTGCCTTTCAGAGCGCGGGTCTGACTCTGCTGCACGGGTTTATGTACATGAAGTAACAAGCCCTTGAAACAAATGTCAGCTCCTTCATTATTCAACAAAACAAAGTGACAATTGCACCTGTGTGATACTGGCTCATCTCATCATGCTGAAGTAGTCTGATGCTAATTAGCACCATTTCTCACTGTGGGAGGTCTAAATAATTTAATTGCTTCAACTTCATCGCCACATTCAAAGCCTTATTTCTCTGAAAGGATTTATTATTCCCTCAAATTTTAATGACCTCCTTCAGAATGCCATACACTTTTATTGCATTTTTACTGCCGCATTCATTTAAAAAAACATTTTGTGTTTCATTAATGCATTCAAACACAGAGGTCCACGGAACGAGTGGTTTATGAATATTCAAATCAGGCTTTGCCCTTTAATAATAATAAAAAAAAAGATGGCACAGCCTTTAGAGATATGCTGTCAAGAAAATAAAAAAAAACGTTTTTTTTTTCATCAGGAGTGGTTTAAGGCTGGGAACCATGCTATTTCTTGACTTCTTTTCACTGTGGAGCTTCTGTTCTGTATCGAGACAAGACAACATGAGGACACGAGGCAGGGTCTCACAATGTTATTGTCTTTTCTCTCGGGTCACTGGTGAAAGCAGGAGCATCGTCTCGGTTTGACTTTGCCATTTGAATAAGATCTTCCCCGTCTTTCACGGCGATGCCAGTGGCCGGGGTCACCTGCCCTTCACCCTCTCAAAGGTTTCATGAAGCTCCGCCGCCTCCCTCACCTAACATTACCATTGCCTCTCATCTCCCATGAATACTATCCTGCAGCATAGCAACAGCACATTCTCATTCCATTCCCTTTCCCTTCCTTCAAGGCCCTCACAAAGTCAACCCCAATTTATTCGCAAGGGATGGACTCATCATCGCTCCGGCCTGCCTCTTTCTGAGCCGCGCTCTGCATAGGGATAACAGCGCCCTGCTGCTCATTCACATGCAGCTCTTCATACTGTATTTCATATATCTAAACCCTGAGTCGCAACGATCCCTGTTCAGTCATAGCAAATTAAAAACAGCGTCTGCATTCAGATGAATGGCCAATTAATAATTCAAATGATACCCGTGTGTCAGTAGGGTATCACTTCCCCTCTGTGTCAGTCAAGTCACCTAATTATTATTTTTCTATTCTGACTTTCTAGCCATGTAGCTGGTTTTGATTCTATTTGCATGGGCTGATTCTATTTTTCTAGTGTTTTCCATGTCTGTGAGAGGCACATATTAAATTCCATTCACCCTCATTGTACTGGGCTTAAGAGCTAGCTTTTTCTTTTTTCTTTTTCTTTTTTACTACTTGGGCAAATAAACCAGAACTATTTGCATGGCTACATACTGCTTGGACTAAGTATGAAAATGTATTTTTCCCCTCTCTCCTGACTGAACTGACCCTTTAAATTGTTTGTTTTGTAGGAAAATCAAAGTGTGTCTGAATCAATCAATCTTCTGTCTGCTCTCCATTTGCAATTTGCAGCTGCAGCAGTCTTGCCACACAGAAAATAACAACATATTTGAAAAAAAAAAACAGTTTGTGAATAAAGTCAGGTGGTATACGTCTAACAACAATTGTAGCACAGAAAATAGCATGGCTTTACTCCTCTTGATTATTCAGGGAGACAAGAAAGGAATGTCAAACAAGTAGTGGGCCACGAGTCTTCTCATCCTTTGTTTACCTTTTGCAAAATCATTTTTTAAAAGGTAAACAAAAAGCTGGCGTTGTTTACACCTGCTTTGTGACAAGAGAAGCCAGAGGGATGTTGGATGGTATTCAATTTCTCCCCAGGATCAGCCCCCGTGGTTGGCATAGAAAACACTACTTTATTTTAGCTATCTCCTCATGTTGATCCAAACCTGACTATCTCCAAAATCTCCTCACGAACACCATCAGAGGACATAAATCAACATGTCAAACAAATGTTTTCAGTGATGGTGGCGGGGAGCTCATTTTGTATTTGAAGACTAAATTTTGAATTCCCCTATTTTGTACCTGCATGGCTCACTCAATGTAAGCATTGTCAGTTTTTTTTCTTTGATATTTGACTCTGAATGGTATAAACCTGGGCCAGCTTTTGGATTTGCTGCGTTGGCTGACTGATTCCTTTGCAGGGGGGTAAAAAAAAAAGCATCCAGATATTCCCCTTGATTTTATTGTACCCGCATCCCCCTAATTCAGTGCATTTTATGTCCTTCAAGAACAACTCTAGTCTGACTAATGAAGCTGAGCTAATTCACAGGCTGAACAAATTGAGCACAGAATCCTTTGTATTATGTCACCTTCCAGGAACAATTGTTCTTTCAAGGATTTAGTTTGAGATTGTTTGTCTTTGTTTGCTAATGTGTGACCAGATGCTGTTTTTTGACAGGCTCCTGATGCAAAAAGGAATGTGTGTTGCCTTTCTAAAAATGGAAATAAATCTTCATTATAGAGGGACAAAGTACCAGGTTTCCCACTTTGCCTCTGATACATGATCCAGTGGTTTGGAGAATGTAAAACCTGAGCAGCGTCTTGCAGCCAAATGGGTCTTGTTGTGACTGGATCCGTTTCAAAACTGCGGTTCATCCTGTCCGTGCCGTGGTTGTCTCCAAGTGATGGAGAGCATGTGTCTGTGGCCACGCGTGCTGTTGAGTTCTCCAGATCACCCGCTGCAGGCGTGACCTTCCCTCTCTTGCTGCTTAACCTAATCAATTACGGTTCAGAACAGAAGCCAAGAGAGAGGGGAGACAGAAAGCCCATGACCTTGTCAGAGCCCTGAGGAGACTGTGAATAATTCCCTCTGAGGCCCATAAAGAAGGTTTCCCTGGCAGGAGGAGAAGAGTAAAGGTAGCTTGTTGAGCAGAAGAGAAGGAACCTGAACAATAACATGTGAGGTACAAAGGTAAGATCAGCAGCCGCTCGATAAAAAACCACAAACCTAAATCAAGACAGCTATCTGAGTCTTGTGGAGTCTGACAGTTGCAGGCATTTAAATTACCTGAAGTATTGTGCTTCACTACCGCCGACCTCAACCTGCATCAAGAAGGTCAAGAGAAAAAGATCCAAACACACAATAAGGCTGTGGAATAAAAAGAAACAACAAACAAAAAATGTTATGAAATAAAAATGTTTTTTCCGAAATCACATAATATACAGGTAGTGATCATATTTTTATGCTGACATGCAATTTTTACATTCTCTGATAACATTTTCACTGTTGTGTCATGGTTTCAGATTGTTAAAATGGCAGGTTCAAATCTGCTGGATTTCTGCTCTAATTAACTAATTACTCTCCTCCATTCACTCCCAGTCTGACTTCATTATGTAATGTAAAATAAATATATTTACATTATAAAAAATATAAACACTTATTTAGCTTGGGCAGCCGTTTTGAGGTCTCTTGTATAAACACCTTGGAGCAATAACAGCATCTCCAGTAGGAAACCATTTTCATCTCTCAATAGAGGTCTCAGCAACTGAGGGTCTCTTGTCCCCCTGCAGAGGCCTGAAAGTCACCCTGGATCTCCACTGGGCCGCAGAGTTATGACTTTGCCCCTCAGACAAGTGCAGTAATTAAACCGTCCACAGTGAGTTCAGCGAATAGTGCGATGGTACGCTCCTGATCAGCAGAGAAAGCCTAGCAGCTCTGACTTTTCAAAGGTAAAGGTGCTCCAGAGGTAGAGGGACGGTGCTGTTTTACATTATAATCACTATCTCCTGTGGTATGTGTGACCCATTTGCCACCAGAACGTGTGAGGTTTACTGTTACTGTCGACTTTCACTGTTACGATTTAAAACAGAGATTTTTGACCTGACAAGTTTCTCATTAGGAGTGGTTGTCTCAGACTGTGAGCTATTGTGTTCACTTAAATTATTTTTTTTATAGCTTTTTATCATCACTGTTTGGCTATTTGTCACTGAGATTTCACTGTGCATGCTTTTCTTTTTTTCACTTGTATCTGCTGAGGGAGTAAATGTCTGTGTGGTCATCTTTCTGCTGTAATTTCTGTGGATTGCACTAATTTGTCCTCTCCATTGTAGAAATTAAAATTGGAGCAATTAGTTTGAGCCTTGTACAGTTTTGTACACTCTTTTCAAACACTTTCTGACCCACATACAGATGGGCAATCACCCTGTGTAACGCTGCTCTGAGATGTGCATCCCTTAAACTGGACATATGCAATATGACTGTGACCTTTTCTATCAGCTATCATTGTAATTTCAGCCCATGAATATGATCAGATTCCAATGTTTACTGCTGGTAGGGCCCTGAACCCTCATGTTGTAATCCATTTCTTCTCAGCGTGGAGAGCTGGATGTTTGTCCAGACACTTTTTATTTTTCTTATTTTTTCTCTGCAGTAAAAGTTGTCCTCCTCTGTGGAGAGCATTGACCACAGGAACATCAACAGCTTCCTGAGCTGAGCTCTTTGCCTGTTTGATTTCACTCCTTGTGTGTTTACTGTACTCCAGTCTGGATAAATACCTTCGACCATCACAATGATGTGACTCTTACTCCTAATGCTCCACGGTACGATCTGGTGTTGCATTTGTCCTTTTGAGTTTCCCTTGATGTCTGTATAACTGAAGTGAAAATCAGCTACACACATGTAAACAAACTAGTGCATGAGGATAATCAGGTCAGCCGCCAAATTGTCCCTTACAAGTTACTGTCTCTCAACTATTTTAACTGTGTTTAGTAAGGCCAGACTCAGAAGGAAGAAGTGTTTGAAATTGTTCTTGTGAAAATTGTGTTCATTTAGAAAACAGTTTGAGCAGCAACTGAGAGTTTGCATCAGCACAGTCACTGCAAATAACAAACTAACAACAAAAAACTCTATAAATAACAAAACCATACTATTCATTCTGATGTGACCAATCTTTTTCACTCCTGAGTCTGGGTATGACTCAAACTGAGGCAAATAGAGGGTTTCTGGATGAGAAAGTAAGAATTTCTGCTTTTCACATTGTTTAAAACATGTCTGGAGACAATTTTAACCATCATGGTCTTGGAATGAATGGGAGCTAATTATGATGCAATTATGTACAGTAATCTACCAAAGTGAGATGGGGAAGCCGGAAAACTCTAGCCCACACTCATAGATACTGGATTTTCTTTTATGAGGGAGAGGGAGTATAATGTTATGGATTTTAGTTAATATAAAGTTAATGTGGAAAAACAACAACACGTTTTATATAATTTTTTTTTAATGTCATTAAAACTTTTATATGGGATCTTTATTGATTTTTCTTCGTAGAGCAACTGTTCTGTCTTCTTGAAATTGTTGTTCATTTACTGCCGAAGTGTGTTCCACATTATTTTGTTCAGAGGCAGCTTTCTTTAATTCAAGTGAGCACTGATGATCAGTCATAAATCTATCAGTAGGTATGTATATATATTGTATTTTAGTTTTAAATAAATCTTCATTCAGTCAGAAAATCTTTCCTGCCGGGACTCTGGAAGCTGCCCAGTACAACCACAGTGTTTGCTGAGATTAGCATTCAGGGCACAGGGGAACCATTTTAGAGGACACATCCGTGGTTTGTGTTAAAGTAATTTGTTTGGAAATATCAACCAGCAATCTTCCAAGTCATTCTGTTTAGCCTACTGTACATCACACAGGTTTAATGTAATCATCTGTAATGACTGCAGAGCACTCTTTTACAAGATTTCTGCATTCCTTTTATGTGGCACTTTTAAAAGCATGGGTAAAATTATATGAGTTTAGGTTTTACACTGCAGTTATTCATTTGAAATTGTTTTCCTGAAGGGTCGGGTGGTAATGCAACTTAGAGCTATTTCAACAGCTTGTCTCTGCATGAATTCTTGTCTTTAGAGCAGCTTATTACCTTTTGCCGCTGTATTATAGCCTGGGGAGGGCAGAGTGTTGAGTTTGCATTACTATAAGACACGTTTCTGGGAGGTTTTCAGAACCCCTACAGTCTAGTGGGTATTTTAAATCACAGAAGTGTCTTTTGAATAGACAAATGCAATAGTACATCATGCAGCATGACAACCCATATGAAATATGTTTTCATATGGGCACCCCAGTCACTCACCTGCACAGTGGCCTGGGTTCAGGTCCAGCGTGGGCCCTTTGCTGTCATCCCTCTCTTTCCCCTGCTTTTCTTGTCACTCTATCACTATCAAAGAACGCAGTAATACTAGAACCGTTTTTCCTCTCCTCTGCAATTTTACTTTGATAGCTTGATATTCAGTGAGCCACAGGCAAAATGTGACCTGATCTCCGGGTCAGATCTAAACTTAGGAGAGTGATTGGATAAAGTATGCATGCCCACCCCCCCCCTCCTCCCCGACCTGAAGAGCTGCAAAGCACAGAGAGAATTTTATCAGTAAAGGTTTCAGTGGAGAGCTGAGGCCTCCCATCGTCTAAGTGCTGTTTGTGGATGCTTTTCCATGCTGCTAAAAATAAAAAACAGAGGGAAACCCTGTTTGCATGCTATTTAGCCAACTGAACCAGCACGGCAACCTGCTGCCTTTTATATGTTAATTGGCAACAGTATTTGCGCTTGGCTATTGAAAGGACTGTTATATTCCTAACTACTTTTTTCTGTGAAAAAGACAGCTGCCATCAAAGAACTAAATATAACTTCTGCACAAGTGTTTGAGTTTCTGGAAAGCTAAACATCACTCTGAGAAGATGCTGAGCTTTGTTGCCTCATCCAGTCGCATAAATCGCATAAAAGAAAATCATGTTTAAAGAGCAGCCAACATATGAATAGTCTGTCATGGGGAAGACAATGCACATATGGTGGAATAAATGCGCCGTCTGCTTGATTGTGCAGTTGGTTCACCTGCAGTTTGCCTTCCCTCCATGCTGATTCCGGCAGAAGCCGACGGTAGCTTGTTTGTTTCTAACACATCAATCATAGTCACCTCCTAATGACTTATTCATTAACTTCTCCAAAACACACATCTTGATGATGAGACTGGAAGGAGCATGTTTCAAGACCCAACAGTTGCCGAGTCTGCAGTCAGCATTCTGTGGAATTAAAGCCACTATTAATCAATTTTAGTCGAGCTGGAACAGATCCCAGGCGCATGATGCTAAGAGCAAAAGACTGACAAATGTTCTCTGTGGGTGTGTGTGCGTGCGTGCGTGTGTGTCTGTGAAACAGAGAGGGTGGAGGGAGGGAAAACCAAATACTAATGATGTCTCGTAGACCACAAATAAACCATGATAACAGCGGATGGATCAATAGATAGTGTAGAACTATTCAGTCCTACAGAGAATTTGGCTCAGTGTTTGCCGGAATTATTTCCTGATGCGTGCGCCCCATCGTAGCTGAAATAATTGTTTTCACATTGGTGATCATGAGCTTGTTCCACTGTTACATCCAGTGGAAATCACTCTAGATCACTTGCCCAAAATGTTAGCTGAATGTGGAGTGACTGGCACCACAGGAAGCTACATGCTTCACAATTTCTGTTTTCCCAGCCCTGGAACTGGGATGTTACTGTGATCAAGGATGGATTCAAAGTGTAGCTCAAGGATACAGAAAGCCTTTTCTGAGCTTCCTGCAGGGAGAGGACGACAACATGTGTCCAGCTGTCAAACGCGGCTGCTGGCCTCTGAAGTGACTCCCCGGGTGGGTGCAGGCTATAGTGGGTGATTACAACACAACTCCTGAGGTGGCCCCATCAATTGAGTTATGATGGTGCTGTAACCCGGTTAAATATCAATGTGTCCTTGGGTTTGTGCTTCTATGTCGCTATTATTGATCTTACATAATAGGAACATTGTGGCAGTAATGCAAAGAGATCCATGTCATTTTGTATATAACTGAATACATCTCAAGCAGAAGTGAATGAATATTTGGATGAAGCAAAAAAACACCCCTTTTTTAGATGAGGGACAAGACATTTCAAAGTGGCAACTATTGTACTTGTGTGTTTCTCTTCACCCCAGGGAAAAATTGGTCAGTTTTTGCATTGGTAGCCAAGTGGAATAGTTTTTATCTGCAGGCGCACAATTTTCATTGTTCAGGCTCTCGGCGCAGAACCAATTCTACATTGCCTTCAGCTCTCAAAAACAGAGCTGGGAAAACTTGACTGATATACTCAGCGGTGGGAAACACGGCCCCAGTATCACACGACTTTGACAATGCGTGTCACACACCGTTTGATGTATGCTTGGTTTATCATGTGTTTTGAAATGGAGCGGCACAGGTAGAGTGAGCAGTGCCTCCCCTCATTAAAGAGGCTCTTGGCTGTGCTGCGACACATGGATAATCCAACAAGGAATCAATCATTACATAGTTATTGAGGTAATAGGTGAGCAAATATGTTTCCTGGTGGCTGTCCTTATTATTCTGGGGCTAGCAGGCCCCCAGGAGACAGTAGAGCCAGATGGAATTGAGGTGTTGTCACTACTGAGTGAACAGGTAATGAATTACTCCAGAACAAATGGTCCGCCACATGGGAGATGAGGAATCCTCCCACGAAGCGCGGAGACAGAGGGTGAGTGGCGGCAACCACCAACACTCTTTTCCCTCAACTTCATTCTGGTACATGTATTATTTTTTTTCTGAACGGACAAAGACTCAGTGAATGGGAAAGGGTATGAATGGCAAGGAGAATGAATGAATAAGGTGAGATCCCCTCTCAAATGGAGACAAATAAAAACAAATATCGTTCTACCTACTTTGGATTCATAAACTCAGTTTCAGCCCCAACCAAAGGCGTTGTGACACTGCATTTTCAGAATTGCCTGAAATTACATGATCCATGATACAAGATGCTAAACCTTTCCAATTACGGAGTGCAACCTCTTCCTCCTTCTTTCTTCTGGAAACCAGCTGATTTGTTACAACATTAGTAATGGTATTTTTCTGGTGACAGTCATTGCTGAGGGATATGATTACACTGTGGTAATTATGATTGTTATTTCCAATCACAGCTGAATGGAGTCGCAGTGTGTTATTTCAGCATCGCAGACAGCACCGGAGTGACTATCTGCACTAGATGATTCTGATGGGGGCGATTCCAGAAACAAGCGTTCTGCTGGCACAAGCACTGACAAATGCAATCTGTATTTCTGCAGGGAGACAGCAGACAATCTCACATTCTCTGCAGGTGGATCTACTGGCTGCTGGGGCAGCTGGAAGACTTCGACCACATTTCACTGAGGAGAGAGAGAGAGAGTGAGAGTGAGAAAGCAACTACGAGTGGAGCAACTGCGAGCCGAGTGTGACCTCATGTTTGTCACTGACAAGACATATTACCATTGACCAATAAATACCAATAAATAATTTTCTTTGATTCTTTGAAATTGGGAGTCGGGGTAGATGTTCTGTCAGATAAATTAAAAAGAGCCATAGCCAACAATGATAACCCAATGATCTGAGATTACAATAATCTATTTGGTGTATATCTGTTACATTATTGGTGAATATTAAACCTTTGTCCACTTGGGGGAGCAATAACAACAAATGTATCACCTTTTACAAACATGTTAGCATTAACATAGCATTCTTATTTAGCAGGCCAGTGCTGCTAAGCACATTCATGAAGACAAACTTACAGTTTTTAAGAAATTTACCCACGTCATATTTATATTCATGAATAAATATTATATTATATACTAATGTTTTAAGCAATAAAGGGTCTCCTAACTCCAACTTGCTAACAAATCCATCCATCCATCCATCTTCCTCCACTTCATTGGGGGGCAGCAGTCTAAGCTGAGATGCTGTTGCATGCAAACCGCCCCAGTACGTGTTGAAGGTCCTGGCTCAAAGTTAACGGAATCTGCAAAAAGCTCCCTCTGGCCATAAAAACAATGAACAGAACCAGTGACAAAGGGCAGCCCTGCCAGAGTCCAACATGCTCTGGAAACAGGCCTGACTAACTTCCGGCAATGCAAACCAAGTTCCTGCTTGAGACCGCATCGCCCTTGGAGAGGGCCTCGGACCCTGGCCCGTACTCACAAAGCAACTCCCACAGAATGCCAAGAGGGACACAGTCAAATGTCTTCTCCACGTCCAGAAAACACTTGTGGACTGGTTGGGCAAACTCCCATGAAAACTAGTGTTCCAGGACCTGAACTACATTGTTCGTCCTGAATCCGAGGTTCAACTACTGTATCTGCCAAATTCTTCTTTTCAGCTTCCTCCTCTGACATCTCAGTCCCTCTCTTCACCTGAGTGTCAAAGACGTAAGGCCAAAGGTCAGACTACACAACCACAAAGTCAATCATCAACCTCTGGCCTACAATGTCCTGGTGTCATGTGCACTGATGGACACCCTTATGTTTGAACACAGTATTCGTTATGGACAAACTGTGACTAGAGCAAAAGTCCAACAACAAAAGACCCATGTGGGCACTGAAGACCCCAGTAGAACTATGGAGACCCCAGGCGGAGCACCTTGCAGCACCCCACCCAGAGTCTACAAGAAGTTGTTCGGCCCACAAGCTGAAACGTGTCCCCAACAAGGCACAGGGAGGAGACTCTCTCGTTCAACGGGGAGAACTCCAACACATGGCAGCTGAGCTGGGAAGCTATTGTAACGGATGTGCACTCACTCCACCCATAAAAGACGTGCTAACCAACCCGCCAAGAGGAAGAGGTTAGCATCGTCGCCTCCGGTGCGGGAGGTCGTGGGATCGAACCCCACCTAGGGCAGGCCGTGAGAAACACAACGCAGAGGGCCAGATATGACATCGGCTACAGTGGTGCCGTGACCCGGATGCCCTGGGTGGAGTGAGTTCAGCGGGGGTGAGTGTAACGGATGTGCACTCACTCCACCCATAAAAGACGTGCTAACCAACCTGCCAAGTGGTTGTCAACCTCTTGGCGAAGAGGTTAGCATCGTCGCCTCCGGTGCGGGAGGTTGTGGGATCGAACCCCACCTTGGGCAGGCCGTGAGAAACACAACGTAGAGGGCCAGATATGACATCGGCTACACTATGATCAAGCCCACACCAGCCAGCCGCCTCTCACCAAGGGCAACTCCACCCAAACAAGATTGCACCGGCCCCTTCTGAACCTTCCTGCAGGTGGTACGCCTATGGGAAGAAGGCCCACATCACTCTCTCGGGCTGTGCCCTGCTAGGTCCCGTACCAACATGTTTGATCTGTATCTAATTCAAATTTCACTGTGATTTCTGTTGCTGTTGTTTTTTTTACTTTTTTAAAGTCTTTAATCTTCCATTCCTCTGTGTGACTTTATGCAGGCACTTGCATGCATAAGCACTCCACCCAGCAGATGTTGGTGCTACCAATAATGAAAAGAATCAGTCTACCAACTAAATTATAATTTACCACCTCTCTCTAGCCAGCATCTGCTGAGCAATAAATATAAATTGCTTAAATTTCTAAGCATGTTAATGTAACTCACCATCTGTAGTAGCAAGCCCATATACCTTCCTGACGTTTATATGGCAAGAGACTGTGAATAAGCAGATGCAAGGCTGATACTCTGAAAATAAAACACACATGAGTATAGTATGAATATGACATAAACCTTCCTTACTCTGTTCTTTTAAATTTAGAAATAATATCATCATTGTATACATTGGTC
Organism: Trachurus japonicus; assembly: GCF_045865225.1. Taxonomy (NCBI): domain Eukaryota; kingdom Metazoa; phylum Chordata; class Actinopteri; order Carangiformes; family Carangidae; genus Trachurus; species Trachurus japonicus. The sequence continues at coordinate 30,144,448 of NC_140919.1, forward strand.
AGAAGGCTACATGCTGGTGCAGCAGTCTGAGCAGCAGTGAAGTGGAGAGCAGCGTAGCACAACACAGAGAGTGTGTAATGAAGATAAATTAAGATGTTTTGTTGGTGGACAATGCTGTGTTCGCTCAAAAGCTGTGGATTGGCTTCTTCTCAGTCTTTTCTTGGGAAATTAGGATTCAGTCAGCTGCAACATCACACAACACCTTGCAAACGGCAGATGTCAGATACTTGCGTTGCTAGAAGTGTGAAGGGTTTCATTCCCACTTTGACAGAGATGAGTGAAGGAAGATTATGTAAAGAACAGGTTCTGCCAAGTGATATGACTGCTCCTGCAATGCTGTTAAGTCCTGTGAGACAAAGTCAGAGTGACTGGAGGCGCTGACTGCTGTCACTACATTTAGTCTGGATTTACCTGCATCTTAATTATAAAGGAGAGCAATATCAACCCCGTACAGCACCATTCAGGAATCTGCTCAAAAACTGTCCACCTTTCAGCCAACTTCACAAGTTTAGGATTTGTCTGGTGAATGAATTTAGTTCTGATAGTTTCCTTCATTCTGCCAGCTGCTTACAGATTTTACCTACCAACACAGACTTTACTCACCATCACTGAATAAAGTTTGGTTTAAAAGCACAGAAAGTCCTGCATTCTGCCAGGCAACTCATGTCACCAGTTATTATTTGTTGTCAGGCCCTAATTTCTAATCCTTTTGTTGCTGCAGAGCACCACCTCTCTAATTATATGTGACTGCTGTCTTCTTACTACCAACATGTTGTCATTTTTTGTGTGGGGAGTGACAGTTTTATTCAGCATCCCCTACAAGAGTGAAATTTGAGGCTTTCGTATTTTCTATCCTCCTTAGCTGTAATTATGTTTCATATAAAAATTATATGTTTGCTCTTGGTTAAAAGTGCAAGTGATCATTAATATTCAAGAGAAGAAAGACAAGACAAAGACACCGAATAACATAGGGACTAAATTTATAAAATTAGCATAAAGCCTCATGAAGGATGCCGTGTCACTCAGGCCAGAATGAGTGGCAGCGACATCTATAGGTCATTCAGAGTTAGTTCCTCACAATAGCTGCGTAACTTTCAAGCTCATCGTTTAATGCACTTTGGCTTTAGTGTCAGTAAACTACAAATGCAACCAAAGCTCATCTGTTCTCACAGAAGTTTGCATCTAAAAACAGCTGCTGTATTGGACTTTGAATAGTGCAGTGTGCACTGGGCTGCCATCTTGTTAACGTTGCTTGGTTAACAAATTCATGTGATTAGCTGTGCTTGAACATGTGGCCTTAGTGGGCGTGTTTTCCGGTTTATCTTTAGTTTAATTATGCCTTCTGTATCTTATTTGCATCTTGGATAGAAGAACCAACAAAGAGGGATCAGCTACAGAAGAAAAATATATCCATTGCATCTGATCACTGAATGTGCAAAGTTTGATTTTTTGCCCTTATTATTAATAATTCACACCAATGTACAGTATCAGAGCTTAAAATATAGCCTTTGGGAAAAAACATATAGAGGCTGATTACTAGTATTTTGACTGCTCATGATTTTTGCTCTTTGTCATTTATTTGCCATATTTGCATGTAAGGAGGGAGATTCTGTGCAAAGCTAATAGTATATATTCACTGTGTTGAAACAAAAACACTGAGCAGTTTACTGCCCAGCAGTTTTACATTGCAAGATAAATTTAATACTCCACATCCTTTGGATCCATCTGAAACATTATTCAGTGCTCGGTGGTGCTGCCTTAAAATATTGAGCTTAAAGGAACAGACAGAAGAAATAATCTGCCTGTCCTCTGAAATATATTTCATCGAGTATATTATAAGTAAAGTTCTCCGGTGCTAACAAGCAGAGCTGTAAATGGATCTTTAAAATACTGCTCTTCAAAAGATGGCAGTGAAGGGCTGATAAGAGCTACAAGCTTTGGAATCGATTAATTGTGCAATAGGAAGAGCACTCAGTCATGGGCACTGTTTAATTAATGATGGAGGATGGAGATAGGCTGTTAGCTCCATATTGTCAGTCAAACACACATGGCAGAAGGGGGCAATATGAGCCATGCAACTGATACGTGCAACAGAAGGAACTAATCTATACACTCCAGTCTAGTGGCATTATTGAGTTAAGAGGGCAGTGGTGCTGCTGTCTGACACATTTTGATTCCCCCTGAATAGAAGATGAGTTTAATTAATCATCACAAGAAACAAAGCACATGGTGAAATTAAATTTTAGCTTTTACATTTTTTGTTTTAGAGCAGAAACAAAGGTGGCACAGGAACAAATGAATGCATTTTTTTATGTTATAGATTCTATTTTGTATTTACATAACAGACAAGTAACCCACACATGTTCTTGTATTTACTTTCCTTCTTTAATGCTTTGTCTTTTTATTTTCACCTTTTTATTTCTCTAACATTACTCATTGTTCTTCTGCCATGGAGTCCCCCGAGAGAGCTGTGCTAAGATAAACAAATAATGTGATATATCAGCTAAAAATGGAAAGACCCAGAAAAAAAGAGAACAAAATCAAGCCTCAAAACAAAACCCTTTCCATCAAAGCACCTTCTCTATCTCTATTTTGAAGCTCAAGGAGACAGTAACATGGCATATTGATTTGTAATGGCCATATGGATCTACAACCAATTGTGACTATCAATAGACACTTATCCTGTCAAAGTAACCTGACAAGGCAGTAAACACCTGTCACACTGACACTCAGACTAATAAACATTGGTCTAATGGTGAACTGGAATTTAATGTAAAACTGGAGAAACGTCTCTCTCACATGAAGTTCAGGGTTAACTGACCAATGAAAGAAAGAAAGAAAGAAAGAAAGAAAGAAAGAAAGAAAGAAAGAAAGAAAGAAAGAAAGAAAGAAAGAAAGAAAAGTTCAGTGTCCTCCAGTGGCCACAGTGCAAAATTACACCTAAGTCTGTAAGTTTTATTTAGCATAAATGCAGACACTATAGCCTATCATACCACGACTCCCAGAGAAAACTTTCAAAAATAAAGTGAACAGCTTGGAACAATGGAAAAATGAAGAGAAAGATATGGACAAGTAGCCTACAACATCTCATGCTTCATACATCAACAAAAATGTGTACAACTAATGTTGCCTTTATATGCTGCACAACTTGGACTGACACAAACTACAACTGATTTAAAAATAACGCTATCCCACAGATAATGCTCTGTGATAATGATGCATGAGAATCACACCTGCACCCACTAGTGTAGCTTGATTATGAACAAAAGCTGCCTATGCTACAGTGAGTCAAACCACCACTCAAAACAAGTGTAACAGCCATCTGGGCTGAAATGGATGTAAGTCAGCACAGTATCTCCTTCCTGTCAATTTGATACAAAGCAGAGACAGATCCTCGAAAAATACAGACTCAGTGACCACAGTCTAACCAGAGAGAGAGGATGTCATGAGAAGTCATGGTTACCATCAGAGGACAGAGTCTGCTGACAGGTGGGACAAAGAAAGACAAGTATCATCTCTTACAAAAGTGACAAAATATCATTATCATAGTGGGATACATACTTAAAAAATTTGATTTGTTAATCCTAAACTTCACAGAGCGAGATGACAGTGAAAAGCTACAGATTCTATTAGGAGAGGGGCATGCAGCATAGGCTACTAAACTGCACTATGTCACTATGTCTGAAGCTGAGGGACACATTGCCTAATTAAAACAACATCATCACTTAACGTGACAAATAATTATCTTGACATAACTGATATGGAAAGCACACACACACACACACACAAACAAACAAACAAACACACACACACACACACACACACACACACACACACACACACACACACACACACACACACACAAACACACACACACACACAAAGATTTTCTATTAGGCTAATTTGTTTGTTTTTTTTTAACTTAGGCTAATGAGTTATACTTTTTCTGATTATTGAATTGCTGTATCCTTGAGCAACATTGCACACCTGACATTGATGATGACAATGAATTATAATTAATGTAAATTAAATTCAGTGAACACCCCCGGAAGACTTGACAGACCTATGAGACAGACAGAAAAGTTAATGATCTCCTCCAACTGTTTACGACACGCGGTAGTTACACTCTCTGACCACTGGGGGTGGGGGGGCGTTAACTTACTAAACACAGTTGAACCGTCTGAGTTGAACACAGGGAGATCTGGAGCTAAGGCTAGTACCGCTGAAGACGGCAAAAATCTCTCTTTTAAAGCTTTTGTGCCATGTTACCATTGTTAAAACAAGCTGTGAAAACCTTGTCCAACACAGGACCAAAGACTTTAGCGGTAGCTAGCTTAACCTTCGGTAAACATGCTAAATCAATGTTAGCTACTAACTGACCTGCCCGGAAGCTGAACAACTAACGTTAGCTAACTTAAATTAGCTAACTTACGGTAAACTCAATAACTTTCTTTAATAAGTAATAATTAAAAGTTGCTATAACATAATTACACGTCTGCATAAGATACTCTGCGCCCAATGTAATTTTGTAATGCATCTTCAGCTAAACATGTTTATCTCTCACTTTGCTAGCCTGTGTGGAAAAATGGCTTAATTGCAAAAATAGCTTAAGTCACCTTCTATGTTAATAGGCTATCTAAGTAATGGCAGAAACATATTCATACCACTTTTTTTGCAGGCATACCTCATTATTCCCACTCTTTATACCAAACCAACTTTGCCATCTTCCATTTTCGGTAGAGGAACAAAGCAACAGATAAAGCAGAGCATAATAACCACACAGCAGTGTCAAGAACTGATGCCACTCCTCATAACTAACTGGGGCCCACCTTTTTTTTTTCTCTCTCCTCAGCACCAGTGAGATGGGATGCTGCGCTGCAGAGTGAGCCTCCAGCCGGCTGCAGCGGTGGAGGCTGACTGAGAGGAGACCAGAATCAAACCTCCGTCCGCCACCACGACGCACAGCAGCACCGGCGTAAAGCTCCCTGAAGTGGAAGAAAAGGTTTGGCGCCGAGGGTTAAAAAAAAGCTGAGAGAGAGAGAGAGAACGAGAGAGGGGGAGAAACAAATCTCTGCATTTCTATTTTTTTCTTCCTTTTTTCACTTGAGGATGCAGTGTTTACACTGGCTAACCAGATAGAGAGCGGCAGAGACGAGGATCCGGACTTCACTGGATATTGTGTGCAGCGCTGCCATTCCGCCGCCTGGGTCGGGAGGGAGAGACGCTACGGCGGTCGCCACAGCCGGAATCACCTGAGAGAGGAAAGAAAAAGTGAGACGAGCGGCCACTTTTTTGTTGTTTTTCCGTGAGTACGCTCTTTTTCTCCCGTGTTTCCCCTCTGTTTTTCTCCGGCTTATAATACAGTGACAGCGGCGTGAGTGGTCGCAGGTTGTGGAGAAAGAGAGAGAGACAAGTTGTGGTGTCCGCGCTGCTGATAGAAAAATCTTGATAAAATCATCTCATGGGAGCAGAACAGTTTTAAAGACTGTCATGTAACTAGATAACTGTGTCGTGTTTGATTGACAACCCTGGGTTATTTCTCCTCATGTTTCTCTTGATAACTTCTGGCTTTTCCTTTAGAGTCGGAATTAAAGCATGGAGCTGAGTTTGTCAAAATGCCAAAACACACCACAAAGTCCAAAAGTAAATCAGTTCTGCTATTTATTATGCCTGGAGTAAGTTGGGATAATATGACCAGATTTAAGCACACATATTAGAGGTGTCCCACAAGGAACCCTCAACACTGCTGACAAGAGAGACTTAGAAATGTTTTCACACTGGGGTGGCTTTGAGGTCTAGCTGCTTTTGATAGGAGGATTCAAAGGAATCCATGAAAATATTTTGTGCAAATAAGGAGCTTGCCTTTCAGGGCACAGGCAGGTCCTTTGTGTTTTTGGGAGTGCATCTTTAGGTTAGCAGAGCAGGAGGCATCTAACACACCACTTACTGCACAAGTAGACCCACAGGAATTATCTAATCAGAGATATGCAAATTTGTTCTCTAATTTTGTGGCTTTGCTGCGGTTGAATGTTTAGTATAATACTATCATCTGACTGTGCTGGTGACAGTTGGGTTTTTTGCATTGTGGCTTGGGGGCTCACAGACTCGTGTTTGATGTTATTGATCTGGCTTTTTCAGGGCTGGGTTTGGAGGATGCACAGAGAGCACAGGGTATTATTAAGCCATTACTCAATTAGGAATATTATTTTGTAATGTTTTTTTCTTTTTTCCCCTGAAGTTTGTCTGGCTTTCTGTGCGATGACAGCAATTAGCGAAGTGGTGGCAGATAGAATAAAGTCTGCCAGAGGAGAGTCCAACCTTTAAATGTCTGTCTGCTGTCAGTGTATCCCTCTGCTGCTGTGGTTTTTCTTCATTTATAATGCAGGTCCATTCAGAGACACCAAGAAACAGCATCATACTATTTTAAGACAGGTTTCTAATTTAAAGTCACTATAAGTATGTCACTTTAAAATTCAAGACTCGCAAAGATTTAAACCATGAACCTTTGGACCAGTTTCTCTCTGAAAATACATAAACTACTACAGTATGTGGTCTGCATGGCGCCTTCAGTCACACATTTATTATGTTCAAATGTACTATATACTTTATACAATACATATGCTTTGGAAATTTCCCAAAATTGTGATGACAGTTTTCTCTGTGAAAAAACTGATGTTTTTTTGTTTTTTTGCCATCTCAAAAATTATGAGACTCAGAATCTTATTGTGATGCATGCAGCAGATGTAGGGCTTCAAGTTGAATTACTGTGTGTGTGTATGTGAGTGAAAGTGGAGTATGCACACAGCAAAGTAGCCCACTCAGTCTTTTTTTGCTTCGAGCACAATTTCATTCACATTCTTTGAAGGATTGTGACTTGAGCACATCTATCTTCAACTGTCATGTCACATACACTGTACTCCAGTTGTACGATATCGTTTGCAACATGGATGCAATCAATATTCAATTTTGCTACGATGTAAAATTCCACCCGATTCAGCAAAATCCTTTTGTTTTCCTACACAAACTGCTCTGTGGACTTTTTTCCGTTCAGTTCAAATAATTTCACAGATCAGGCGGGGATGTATTCTGCTTAAATTAATGAATCGGAGCCTGTTTGACTCAAGGATGCTTTGCATATGAACCATTCAAAGAACACTAAACGTGGATTCAAATTTACAGTGTCACTTTGAATCTTCTTTGAATCTTACCTGCACAACTGTAAATCTGAGAGAAAATCATTCAACATATATTATGGTCTAATGCTACCATGGTTTCCTGTTAATATAATACAACGTCTATTAAGACTTAATGATGGAAGCCTAACACGAAGGCACGCTCGTGATTTCAAATGGGCTATAATTTGCCATAATGTTAATCTAGATATATATTTCATGAGACTTAATATGCTTAAATGATTGTCGTACCAGCCCACTCCACTGCTTAGTTTAATTTCCTGAGATAATCTGAAAATGGTTCCTCTTGCCAAGAGATGTATAGTTAAAGTCATCAGACACAGTCCCAATCAAAAGGAGCTTCACCTGCATATCAGAGCAGTAGATGGAGGAAATGAACAGCTGCGGCTGTTTCACTTTGCACAAATTAGAGGTTACCCTTGTCCTTATCGGATGTAAATCAGTTATTTGCTTTGCAATACATGCATTAAATGTTTGTGAATCCACTTGGGGGCAGGTGTGAGATGAGATGCAAATTAGTAGATTAGCTAACCTTGATGGAAATGGAATATGTCTTGAAGTTACAGCTGTCCCATCCTCTTAGAAATTATTATTGACATGGGCCAACAGATATTGTTTAGGGTACAGCTAATTGAAAATGACAACAGCCCTTGGGACACTGAGAAAAAAAAAAAAAACATAGCAGGAGTGACAAGAGAGAGGCCGGGGATAGAACCAAGACAATGGCACCCAAGGGAGTCCTATATTCACTGACAAATCTGTGGATAATAAAGTGCAAATGGAAGAAATGCAATGCAGATCACAGTTTGTGCTCTGCATGTCTCGGAAGAATGTTGCCTGTTTTTTAAATTTTTTTTACATGATGCGAGCAAAGATATTCAAAGACAGTCATATGGTATCCCGCTGTGCAGGCATCAGCATGCTTTATAGAGAACTGTGCAGGTATTCCTATACCTTGAGAAAGGTGAACAAAAAGAAAGTGCAGGGGAATAGCAGGGCATCCTGAAATCTCTAAACATGTTTTTCAGTGTTCAGAGAGCGCGAGGGTGTAATTCTGCTCCCAAAACACAACAGTGACTAAGAATGTATGTCCAGCGTTTCTTTCCCCTCTAAGATTTGAGATGACATGCATTTGTTAGATTAAAGGAATTCTTTTAGAGAAATGTTGGTAATCTTGACAGTGGCAGAGCTTTCCTTGACTGCATTTCCATCTAGCACTTTGTTTGTGAGGGAAGCCCACTGGTCTTGCAGAGCCTGGAAGACAAACGTCCCTCAGGACCCATCTGACAACTTAATTTATATAATTGCTTCAAAGCATCTGTGTAAGAAAGACTGACTTTCAGCACCCTCCCCCACCTGTCATGGTTATGAATGACTCGGATTTGATGTCCAATGAGTCAAACCGACAATCTTAACTCACTCTGATGTTGTCATAGTAATGCATGTGTCAACTAAAAAATAAGCACTGTTAATTTGATTACAGTTTTGCACTCCTCTCATGGAGAGAAGTGTCAACATCATCGTCATCCCCGTGCTGTGATCAGGCCCTTTTGATCCAAATAGCTGATTGTACAGTTAATCCTTCTATCTAGAGATATGTGTACATAAAATAAGCAGTCACGCAATTAACAAGAGTGACGTGGCAGTATCAACGCGAGGCCTTGCTCTCTTTAATCTTTGGTAGTTAGCAGCCAATCTAAATGGTTGAAATAACTTGTTTTGGTTAGCTAATACATCCCAGAGCCTCAGGTTAGTTAATTATGCAGCCCCTGTATCTGTTTGTCTTTGTGCTGTCCTCATTGTGTTAACTTTGAGCAAGTCATCGGCAGATACCCGCAGGCTCCCTTTGTGCCGCTGCTAAAATGGGCGTTTGTGAAAATGTTAAAGGTTATTAATTGTATGTATGGAACAAGGCAGTATGCATTTAAATAGTTGCTGGAAATGAGAATGTTATTAGAAAAGAGACAAGAGACACCACATTTTCACACAGAGATCACAGCGAAATTATACAGGACAAAGATCCACATTACTGAAATAGTAGTTCCTTTTATTGAAGCAATAAAGCAAACCTTTACATATAATTTTTTAAAGCTACAACCAGCACACTTTAGACAAAGGAGTTTTACTTTTGTCACATTACTCACGTGTTGATAGGTGGTAGGAAGTTAGACTTGTCTTTGGAAATAGTTTGTCAGTGAAGTGAACATCAAGTATTTGTGGAGATGGTATAGAGAAAGTAGTGGTGATGGTAGGGAATAGCCTGAGGATGGAGTGTTTTTCAGTAGGCAGCCCCTGATTTTATGTGACAGTAAAGGGCCTTATCTACCAGGGCCATGATGAAGCACAACACTCTTTGATTTTTTATCTTCCAAACGTCTAACAATCTCATGCTCTAGACAGATTAGTGAGATGAAGGTGTAAAAACAGGCTATGTGGTTTCAGGGAGAGTCAAATGCAGCCGAATACAGGGTCTAGGGCTATATCTGCATCATGCTGATAGCACAAAATGAAAGATTAGCTCAAATTATTTATGTACTTTTGACCTTCAGGTTCAAAAAGTCAAAAAATATGATTCATCTTTTAGCATTAGTTGATTATTTCTGCATTGGTAAACAATACTGTGCGTTGCAGACAATAAATAGGATCAGAAGGGGACAGGGCAGCTTTGTGCATGAATTTTCCTTGAGACAGCAGTGTCAGTCTGTTCTTTTACCCTAATCTCTGACCAGTAGATCTATTCAAATACCAGTTTATTTTCTTTTTTTCAGGCCAGAGGCATAGAAGAGCATCTCACTCGCAGCCTCTTTTGTACTCTACATTTATTTCTGTTTCTCATTACCTCAGACAGCGCATTGATCCCTCTAAAGAATTAGTTAGGGGCAATTTTTTACCCTGCTTAAAATTCATTGGAGCCCAAACCTTTCTTTACAAGTCTTTCTCTGCTGTGTGCTATCTTAATAAGTCAACATAGAGAGCAACTCTGCGCAAGCATCAGTGGTGTCGAGAGAAATCAAAGACACCCCAAGAGATCAATGAATTTTCATGTAACATTTGTTTTTATACCTAATTATGTAGAATTACCTTGTTACATTTTGATCTTTAACCCTAATGAAAATGTCTTTAAACCCTGTTGGTTAACAATACTCTTTGCTAGTGAAATTGCTTCTTACGTCTGATAAAAGTATGTCCTAAAAACAAATAATGCACCGGCTGACCAGGTCGTTTTTGGATGTTAAATCTTGTGTTGTTGCGTCATTCATATTTTTTTTTTTGTTGGAATCTTCATCTTCACCTGTCATAACCCTTACTTTTTAATAAACACGTGGAGGTACCCTGAATAATATATTTGGTCATCTCACGTGACAGAACGTTGTGCATAAACAAAGCATTTCAAAGCCTCTTCATTTATTCACCATACATGCCTTACAGTACTGTAATGTAAGTGCATTGTTAATTTCCCAGAATTTAAAAGAAAGGTTAATTCATGAAAGTAACCCCTTAGGTCAAACTGTTTTTTTTTTTGTGTTTTTTTTTACGGGTCCTCTCTTTATCCACTTACTCATGGTGAAGCCATGCAGCGCTGTCACTTGCAACCCAGTGGGCATTTTTGAACATAAGGCAGCAGTGCTGTACATTAACAGAGAAGGAGTGTTTTAGAGTCACCTTTCTTACAGTACAAAGTCATGCATCCTGCAGGCTCATGATGACTTGCTGTGTTCCACTCTCATGCCTCCTTTCTCTCGAGAGATGAAATGTGTACGGAGTTATCTGTCAGAACACAACTAACAGGGCTGCTACGCTTAGCTGTAGCTCCCTGTTCATCCTCTTGTGACAAACACTACACTTATTCTACCCAAGCGAGGCAGACGTGATATAATTCCCTGTGTATGGGTCTGTAGTGCTCTGACAACAGTCCTATTTGGAAGAATAATGATTGATCTGTGGTGATTTCATGTTTTCTCCCATTGATTTGCTGATGAAAATGTTGATCTGATACATTAACCAGACACATCAACTTGAATGTGATTTGGCAATATTAAGCAGAAAACTGTGCATGAGTATACATAGTGAATGCCTTTTATAAATGTGGGACTTACCGGTAAAATGTCCTTTGGATATAAAGATGATAAGAAGCTTCATTAGGCATTGGGATAAAACAGGAACACTCGTGCATTTTAAAGGAAATGAAGGAGAGAAAACTGCACTGTGTAGCTTTTAGAGCAACTATTGTGTGGTGAATGCTGATTTTTGGTTTTACACAATTTCTTCATGTCAGCTGTCAGCTTGCTGTGGGTAGCATTATGCATGCAGTGATTTAGCAAGTGGTTCTGAAAAAAAAGAAAGATGTTAAAATATTACAAATAAGATAAAGACATTGGTATGAGCAGTGTTGGTGTTTTTATGCCTCTGTGCCACAGACAGCTGTGACATGCGGCATTATGTTTTCTGGTCAGCCATCCATCCGTCCCAATCTTGTGATCACGATATTAGCAAAGCCTCCAGGGGAATTTCTTCAAATTTAGTGAAAACATTCCCTGACACTAAAAAGGCGAATTGATTAAAGTTTGCCAGACAAATGTCAAAGGTCACTATGACCACTCAAAAGTTATTATGGATCATAACCTGAATAGAAATAACATGCTAATTAACTGCTACTGGGCTGGTGGAGGCGTACAACTGCGAGGTGGTAATTTTAGTTCTGTTTTAAATTCTGTATTTGTCTACTATAATAATTTCAGTGTGTAGTGATTAATTCACACGGTTGATATTTTAATTCACATAGCAAAGTTCAACCTTCTTGAAATGTCTCTTAAAAATGATAACCTCCTAATGAAATGATAAGATAAGCAACCTGCGAGCAGCGGGTGAGAGGCTACTGAATTGTGTCATTTTCCTGCCGTCCACTTGATCATCAGATGTAAATATTAACCAAGTGGCAGAGTAATGGGAGATGTGACAGCAAAGGAAGAACTATGTTGCTATGATGTGTCCATAATGATCAAAACAACAGAAGATATTTGGCACATCTGAAAAGACTGAAAACACTCATTTATACAGCTGTTAAGTGCTTAAGCTGAATTCCTCCGTGGCTATAATAAGCAGCTCCTTAAAACATCTGCTGCAAACACAGTAAGGTGGGGTGGATCAGACACGTGTACCTACTCTAGCTAGTTAGTTTAATTAGTTGTCTTGCAAAGGAAGAACAGAGAGTGGTCTCCAGTTGTTCACAAGCCTGTTCTCTTCTCTCTTTTAACGTCTTTTTCTCTTTTGTCAGTGTGATGTCCCTGTTTTTCCTTTATTAAGACTTGAGTCATTGAAAGTGATGGATTTTACAGTATATCATGTTTGCAGAAATACTATGGGAGTGATTAACAGTCATATTTGACCCATAATTGGATCAAGTGAGTATATAGTTTGGATGTTGATACTGTTGCTCCACTGTCACTTACTGCACAGACCCTGGTTTGGCAACAATTTGGCTTCACTTTTCTACAGCGGGCTGAAGTAAAGATGCACCATACAGTTATTGGTCTTCTCTAGTTGTGTTGATAAGTTAAAGTTTATTAATTACACGTGTCAGGCATATTTTATTTGTACAAACAGTAGTTTTAATTTGTGATTTAAACACACACTAAGCCAAATCCATATGAGCTTTTGTAATGTCAAAACAGCAGGAGGATAAGTTAAATTATTTAATCCATGTTGATGATGTTGCCTTTTCATGCAATGCTATCAGCTTTGTGTTTTACTCTATGCAGTTTGAATGAGGATTGAGATTTCAATTCCCCATTGATCACATTTGTATTGCTGTATCATGATCAGATTTAACACCACTATTATCTGTAATTTGTTCATCGTAACTAATGAAAATCGATTTAATAAATGATATAAAGTTGAAATCCCAGATTTGGCTGCTAACAAGTAGAGTCACCGTGTTCTCCATTAAAGAAATGAAGGCACTTGATCACCTGGGGAACCAGACAGTGGTGATCACATTCAAATACAATGAGAATTAATTAGATCTATATATCATTGCCACAAATGTGCCATGGGAGTGTCCTACAGCAGCGCACTGGGAATGAGCATGTGACACAGAGGACCATACAGTAGCTACTGTACTGTACATCTATGGGGTTGTTTGTGTGCTGCTTTTCAGTAGTGAATATTCAGAGTTGACCACGCAGTAAAAATACTATCACTTTTCTATGAAAAGTAATTTAAGAGAATGAAGCGACTGCATGCTTTTCCCAAAAGCACCTTTAGCAGCTTTAATTCTATGGGCCATAGTTACCATAGCAACTTCTGCCCCTTGATTTGTGCAGGGAAAATCAGGTCACATTATTGCTGTTAGATGCAACCTTTACTTCACTACAGATCTAATAGTTAGTTTCCTCTTTCCACCAATCAGTCAGTGTGCATCTCTATATTTTACTATATTCTGCATTCACACCAGCATAATTCAGAATGGATAAAAATCATCTTGGCAAACTTACAGGGATTTTACCATCAAAGCAAGACTTTTTAAAAAGAGTCTGAAAAGCCAATCTTTTCATTTTCCTTTTTGCTTTTAGTATGTTGTAAGGTGGTGTCACACTTGAACCACTGCTATTTCATTATCTAATGGATGTTGTAAAGAACTTTGGGAGTGTACAACAAAGCTTAGGGGTGTGTATTGGCAAGGACGTCACCTCACAATATGATACGCATCATGATACTTGAGTCACGCTGTGATACAATATTGCGATATCCAAATTTTGTGCAATATTGTGATATATTGCGATATTCTACATAGTTCACTGACGAATTAAGAATGTATTATGCATATTACAATCCGAGGTGGCATATTTATTTACATCAGATAATAGTAATTAATCACCAAAATAAAACTTTGTTAACATCTGTGTTTTCTAAAAAGATAAACTTCTCAGTCTGTTTACCTCTTCAATCATTTTTATTAATGCAAAATAGGCGAACATATGCATCTGACAAAATGAACAGTTTGTATTGCCTACTAGTTCAAATTAATTAAATACTACAGTAACATGTGGATTGCTGCAGCACTACAAGTAAAAGAAAATTAGTAAGTAGTTTTACATATAAATAAAAATGTTAAATTGAAAATGAAATATAACCTTATTATCTGAGACTGACATCATTTTTTACACTCTGGCGCTTCCACTTTGTGTCTGGCAATAAAGGCTGCAGTCACACACATGCAAAACACAAATGCAGACACTAGCAGTAAGGGACATTCATCCGTCTCACATACAAGTAACAGTTGTGGATTTTCCCATTTCGTTAGCGGTGAGTGGAAACGACCACAGCATCCCGCACCACAACCACACCAGCTAATGTTAGCTTGTCGGCTAGTGGAGTCTGTAGGCTCATGTAGCATTAGCTCCTCCAGCTGGTCTGCAGCGCCCGCGGTGCTTCGCCGCCTGAGGTGAAGCCTCAGCAGCGGTGCTCCAGGTGCAGTCACGGTCTCTCCTGGAAGAATAGATAGAAACCAGAGCTTGTCCAGCACACTTCACCGGTGTTTGTTGTAACGGGAAGCTTTGCTATGGATTAGTATCTGTCGCTATGTGGCACATTCTACACTTTATTAAATAAGTATGTTTGATTTAAACACTGACTGCTCTTTCCTTATCTCTTTCTCTGGTGCCTCCAGCAGCACTATCTAGTGGACTAAAGTACCAAAACATTAAATTCACCTTTGCAATTTATAATAAAAGATCGATCCTTGGCGTCCGTGTATCGATACAGCTTCGCCGTTCAAAATATTGCAATATTATGCCCTATCAATATTTTCTTACACCCCTAATACAGTGGTAAACATGTCTTATTCAGGCATAATGTCAGATTTTGTAACATACAGGAGAGAAATTCTTTGAGAAGAAAGCTGTAATTTCCAGCTGATAAGAGTTTGAAATGTCTGAGCTATAAGCAAAAGGCTTACAGCTTACAGTTCTGATTTCATTTGTTATTCTAACTTGCATTTAGCAGAAAAACAACCTTGTGTATAAAGACACAGAGAGCACAGATTTGTTTTTATTTTTTTTAAATTTGTGTTTTGCATCTTAGCTGATGATAATCTATATATTATTGTGTATAGCTATCCAGATACAACCATTAAAAGCTGCAGCCGTGAACATGATTGGTGCTTTAACATCATAAAACATCATTGGTGCCATGGATTCAGATTAATTCAAGGAGTCAGTCATTCTCTGTTGTTAACTGAGTAACATCATGTATAAGTGGGTGTTTTAACTGTGCTGACCTGACTCGTAGAAATCCAACAATGAGCCTTGAGATTGTCCCCTCATGTGCCAGATCACATACTCATTAAATCTCAATTTTCAGCAGGGCTCATTAAAAGAATAATTGTGTGACAGACAGAACCTGTGTTCGGCTGTTTTATGTGAACGGAGAAAATATGAAGTGCAAAGTATCAGGTCCTCAAAGTGTGTGTGTGTGTGTATTTCTCTGCAGTAGTCCAGGCTGGTGAACATTATGATTCTCTAAAACTATGTACAGTACGCAGATGTAAAGCAGATAGAAAATACAGTACCCTGTATGTAAATGTGATCTATATAATGCTTCACATACATTCACTGTTGTTTGGGATCCCAACACAGCATTTTTTCACAGTCGGGATAAAAGAAGTTCTTTGTCCAAAAATATCACATAGAGATATTTCTGGGTTATTGTGGTTGTACCAGCAGAAGATGTTTGAGAATTATTTATATACTACTGCTTCTACAAGGATCTTAAAGTAACCAGATGCTTTTAGCAATTTTGACACATTTACGCAAAGTTCACACATTTCCAGGTGTCGCACTGTAAATATGTTTCATTAATGGTGAGAAAAAATATTTTCATAACAGGAATTAAGGGCCTGCAACATGTACCGGTAATTCATATCATGCTACATTGCATAATCTACAATTTAGCCTTAACATTTTATTGAGCATGGGCATGAGCAGATGTAGCTCCATGACCCATTTTAGAGCCAGTAAATTTACCACATTGTGGGACCTGCCTGCTCTTCCCCTCTGATAGGACACCCAGAATAAAGCAGAGCATTTATAGAAAGTTCATAGATGCTCTAGAGAAGCTTTGTGGAGGATTTGGACGCCAGTTCACTGAGATGATAGTTAGCTAACAGGTCCCTGGCCTGGACCATCAGTGGCTTTCTATACTGTATGGCTCACCATTGCTAATTTCTTTGCCTTTTCTTTTGCCGTTTAGAGGACAGTAGGACACAATATATCCAACTGGCATGCTTAAATTAATAAATGATTACATATATTAATAATTGAACTTGAAAATTTAATATGACATGGTTTCGTTCAAGACATTTCTCTTCTGCTGTGTGAGCTTTTTCACTCTGGACAAGTTTGCTGCCCTTTGTCTATACATAACACTCAAAACAGCTGAGCTGTCTCATTTAAATATTCAGGACCCTGAGTTTCTTTTTTTCTTTTCTTTGTTTTTCTTAGGAGAAGGGTCAGCTGTCTCATTACCTTATCTCAACTAGATGGATGCTATAGGTGAAAAATCTCAGGTGCGATGGTGTATTTTAAATATTAGCAAGAGTTTGTGTTACAGTAGGTGAGTGCATTTCTTCTTTTGCAGCAGAATAATCTTTCCACGAGATGTGGCACCCGTTGCTGAAAGCAACAAATTGCACAGTTGTATTCATGCAGAGTGGAGAGAACTTTGCTTTTACTGTGAAGCATGTGCAGGAAATGTTAATGTTGTAGTTTCTATTAAGATCATACTAGAGGGTCAGCCATTAATTCCAGCTCTCACACCTGCTTTCTTACATGTGTTATTTTTTTCTGCTGCTGTTATCTAGTTGCACTTCGCCCACACAGTGTGTTATGTGTGGTTTTTTTTTCTTTTCTTTTTTTTTCGAAGGGGCACAAAAAAACCCCCCAAAAAACGATTTGGCTGACAAAGATAGATTTAGACAAGGAAGGACATTATACTGTGTATTA
Organism: Trachurus japonicus; assembly: GCF_045865225.1. Lineage (NCBI taxonomy): Eukaryota > Metazoa > Chordata > Actinopteri > Carangiformes > Carangidae > Trachurus > Trachurus japonicus. Next base: position 30,161,642 of record NC_140919.1, read on the forward strand.
AATTGTGAAATGTAGGCGCTTGCTTTAGTTTTATAGCACAGAGGATAGTGGAAAAAACCCAAAAACGACTGAGTGACAAACTTGTGAGGGCCTGTGGACAGATATCTACTGTTTGTTTCCTGCATGTGTTGCATTTTTGATATGATATGGATGTGTATGACCTTTTGGGTGTGCTGTTAAAAATGCTGGGGAATGGCATGCTCTTTAGAGCCCATGCTCATTGCATTTATTTATTACATCTAGTTTGACACTACTTGCAGTTGTTACTGTGAGTATTAGGGTTGTCAATTATTTTAACTGAATATTGTATAATAATATTCAGTGTTTGTTACTCATTCAGTACTCCTCCACATAGACAGGCTCCACGACGTGCTGTATCACTCCGCCTCTTCCGCACACACCACTGATCCAAACAGCTGATAGGCGGAGTGATACAGCAGGTCGCAGAGCCTGTCTGTGTGGAGTACCGAGGAGTGTTGAGTGAGTTGACTCGAATACTGCTGTGATCTCGACAACATTGCAAATGAGGGCAAAACCTCAATGTCTTTTTGAGAATAAATAAAGGTTAGTTAGTTCCAGATAAACAAACTTTTTCCGACCAGCTGATGCATTGTAAATTTTTACTTTAGATGGTACTCTTGAACTGGTATATTATTTTGAAACAGGACTAGGCGGTGAAAATACGCTGATTAATTGTCCCTCATTCACAACAGTGTACTGCCTGTGTCTTGGTGCAGCGCAATGCACCAGTGTTTCTCAGTGGGGAGAAGAAACCTTTCTACTGCAGATCATATACTTAATGGCCATTTGTACCTCAAACAACCCCACATCAAAAAAGCTGAACTATCCCATTAACGTAATTTAACCCAGTTACTGTGTATTTACCTTTACTTTGGCGTACAAAGCTGGGTGGTTATCCCGCACGTGATGATTCCTATCAGACGTATTTCCTCCTATGGCTGCTGTTTCATTGCAGCATGTTTGACAGGCTGGCGAGCCATCATCAACTTTATATGTTTGTTTGAAGAGAATCAGTCTTCCTCTGCCAAACATTACCACTCGCGCACATCTGTCTATGAACTAAGGTAAACACGCAGTTGTTGTGTAACTTTGTTTTCGTTCTGTGTGTTCTGCCTATTGGGTTAAAGACTACTTGGTGTAGGCTACTTCTCCTGTTCAGTTGGTTGCCCCTTCCTACTGGTCTGTCTATTGGGTAAAGGACTACTGTTGCGCTGATCTGCCGACATGGTTCAGACATAATCTTTTTTGGGAAGTGACAGTATTTAGGAACCTTTACGATTAAATAGCCTAATTGTGGAGTTTAATACCGCGATCAATTGTAAAAACAAGTAATCGTGACATCCCTAATTTACATGTTGAACATAAAGGGCGTATTCACACCAGCAAAGTCCGATAGTTCACTTGCTTTGGTGCGGACTCATTTTTTTTTTACTTGGTGCGGTTTGTATTCACATTGCATTTTTTCACAAGCGGATCAACTTTGTAAACAAAAGCACGTGTGTCCCACAGTCGCTCAATCATTGGATAAAAATTATCAGCGGTATCTTCCACGAAAAGTACATAATGGAGGTCATGAATGCGTTTCTTGCTGCTCTTTCAATTTGGTAGTAATTTCCAGTTGCACCTGTCCTGTACTTATAATGTGGCCGTCCATGTTGACCCACGGCTCATTGTTGATAATTTCCACATTTTCTGACAAGTGAAGCCTGTTGAATCCAAAAAGGCGCTTGGATTTTGCATTTGGTTCGGGAAAGGTTCGGTTTGCATTCACACCGGACGCGAATCGCACCAGGGTTCGTTTCGGACTCTGGTGCGGACCAAACAAGTGAACCGAGTCCCAGCTGCAGAGGTGGTCTCGGTTCACTTGTTTGATCCGCACCAGAGTCCGGTAGTTTGTATTCACAGCTCCCCAAAAAGTCCGCACCAGAGGAAAAGTCCGTTTCAAGCGGACCAAACGAGCCTGGTGTGAATACGCCCAAAATATTTTTCTGTTTTCATGCTTTATAGTTACCCAAATAAAGAACACATCATCTCCAGCAAGCCAACCTGAAATCTCTTTAGCTTGCAACAGATAATTATTAGAATATGGCACTATTGGAAAAGCACAAAGACAAACAGAAGATGAGCCCTGTTTATCCCACTGAAACTACTGTCACATGTTCAAAGATCCCTTGGGAAATATGCACCACTCAGAGAAGTGGGAGACTGTGCTCATAAATGACAAACAATAGAAGAGTGAGTAGTGCTTCCTCCCCAGGGAACATCTTTGACTTAGCTCAAGTGTATCAGCACGGAGTATAGATTTTAAGAAAATAGAAAGTAAATGGAAAGCCTTAACATGCATCTTGCAATGAGACTATGAACTCTCTTGCCAATCAAAAGTAATGAGAGATCTTTAAGAAGAAACTGATCGAGTTTTGATCGAGTTGTCAACACATTTTAGACTGGGCTCTAATTGATAAGGTTGATGTGATGCTCATAGACAATAAACTGAAGGTTTGATTTTAGAAAGAAACACAAACTATATAAACAGAATTAATGACCAGTTTATAACAGGAAGTAATCTAGTTGATTAAAATAAAGAATGACAAAATCATACAATATGTTATCAAAGAACAAGAGATAATACTCTAATAATCAGTAAAATTTCTGAAATATCAACATACTCAAACTGAGACGTGTCCCACTCCCATCAGATCATCAGCTGCTCATTTTGATCCACTGAGCCATATCATAGCTGGCTTATAATTAGGCCTGGATTTGGATAATCAGGTTGTTAGTGGAGCTAAACACACCATTGTGCAGTGAAGTCATTTTAGTGCACTCATCACTCTACATGTACAGTACGGTTTTTCCAGTGTCACAGACAGGAATCTGGTAAAATGATCTGCCACCTACAAAAAATGACATGTCAGAAGAAATAAGGCCACTTGAGATGGACTCAGTGCTTATCACTTGCTAACTGTTAAGGCTGCCTGTCTAATCCTTTTACCAGTTCAGAATTTGATACTTTTTCCTGTTCGCCAATCTCACAAGTGTTGGCTTTTCTTCTGAAAAGTTGTATACTGGATCACAAAAGACTGATTTGTTGATAGAATAAATGACCGGTTAGACTTAAATGCACAGCCAACCGCTTTCTGAGCAGTACCACCACTACCTTAAAAGATAGCAGGCGTTAGCGTTCAGGTTTAAAGCTAGAGTTATTCTCTCATGTCCGCCTTCTACTTCTGTCGAGCTCCTTTGAGAAAATGATTTCAGCAACAACATGACCTTGCCTCTGGGGCCACTTCTACTAGGTGTCTAGCATTTTGAAGCCTCATTGTGGTTAATTATTTAGAAAGTTCAGATGTTTTCAGTTTGTTTAATGTCATGCAGTGTCGGATTTCATTGAAAAACTGATCTAGACAATTTATTTTTTATCAAGTGTAGCTAATTAAAGCCCCTACAAGGAACTTTTAACTGGATATGCAAAAGTATCTTGTTTCTGCTGATGTCTCTGTGTGACCTACAACAGCAAATGAGCCCATCGGTGTGAAGATGAGCTATTTCTAAATAGTGAAACAGGGAGGCAGTGGTCGGGTCTGACCACGGACGAAACAATTTACGGAACTCAGACTGGAGACGGCACGTGCAGCAGGGCTTAAGACCGTCCCCGTAAAATATGTATTTAGGATGATAATTAATAACCCCCGGGGCACAGTTGGGACAAAGGTTTTTTTGTTGTTTTTTTTACACTGAAAATGCGCATATCACTGTCACTACACTGACGGTGCGCAAGTTCTTGCAGCAAGAGACTCCTGCAGAATACCACGTGGTGCCACGGCTGCAAGCCACAGAGTGAGAAGCTCCTCTGCACCGGAGACAGCCGAGGCAGCTTGGTCTCACTAACATCAGTGGTCCTGGTGCTCCAGAGACGGAGTCTGTCTTGGCCGATCGGAGATCACACTCCGCGTCAGGCGGCCGGCTGATCGAGACTCAGTTCTCTTCCTCTGCCCCGAATTGCGGGTGAAAGCGAGGTGGTTGGTTAATGCTCCAGGCAGCCGAGTCTCTCCGCTCCTCTCACCTACAGAGCACGGTCCGTCCCGGGCTATAAGGTCAGCCTGCTCCGCTGTCCTGAAGTATTTTAAATACATTTCCAATGTAATTTGCCTAAAACTGCTCACAAAAAAGTTATAGTCTAGAGCCCTGGACCGCGAGCCAGAAAAGCATCTTTACAACAATACGTGCTAGAGCTCATGATGAAGTGCAGTCTTCATTCTGGCAAAATGCTACTGCTTTTGTCCACAGGGACTGCCGAAATCAACAGAAACTGAAAGTTCCTTGTAGGGGCTTTAACTTTAATTCTGTAAGTTGGTCAATGGACAGAATGAAAATTATGGCTGGTGCGTGGTGAACTCTGAAAGTTTCTGTCTGTATTGTTGACCAAAGATGGTTTGTAAGAGATGGCCAGTCAATATTACATTAAGATTCTATGGCAGATGTGTCGGCAAACTGCCAAAAGAAAGTAGTTTTTCATCAGGTGTTTTCTGTGAGTGTTGACCAGTTGATCAAATTTTAAACCAGATTTCAACTTCTTTGAATGAGAAATATCTAAAATAACAAAACAAGCCTTGTCCTTGGTGGGAATGTTGTTATCTAGTGCTGGCTTTTTTTTTTTTTTTTTAGAGGAGATAACAGGAAAATGCACAGCATTGCTCTGACACAACAAAATAGAGTGGGTAGGGCACAGCATGGCACTGTTCCAAAGAAACTTTTCATGTAAGACTTATTGATCATACTCAGGAATTTCTGTGAATGCGCTTCCAACAGAATAGAGACTAGATCCATTTATTTGCGTATTTTAATATCACATTTCAGATCTGATATACTAAAAGGCAAATTTGCTTGGAAGATGAAAACTGTCATTAGTGTGACTGCATTGAAATCAGAACTGTTCAACTTAATATTGAATTTTGAAACAGCTTCATAGTTGTTACAGAGGCATGGCTGTCAATTACTAAGTATTATCAGTTTCTCTAGAAAGTTAATACTGCTGCCTGCTTTGGTCCTCAAGCTTAAGATCATAGTGTTACTATTATTGACCTCACATGTACTATGAAGCACAGACTTTCCCCGTGGAGCTACCGTATACACCCAAACTGTTTCCTCATGCTGACTTGTTTTCAGATACTGATATCAGCAATTTGACAAACTAGACTCAAATAGGTAGACATAGAAAAACATAGTCACCTGCCTACTATTCCTTTAATTTTGAAGACAACACTTAGATTTATGAACAACAGTGAAATAGCTAGATCCATCATTTTTATGCCACTTTTCAACCTTTAACTGGCTTTTGATGGTGTGTGCTCCCTTGACAGCCATCTCTACCTCAGGTTAGTGTAATTCCCTAGGCGGCGTCTGCAGTGGATCTAACATTAAAAATGACTTGACGTCCTTGTTATTTTAAGAAGATTACATTGTTTTTAAGAGAGATGGGTACATCATTAAGAATAGATCCTATTTATTTATCCATCTATTGTTTGGTCAGTTACATGTAATTTAATGATCTCAGAGTCTGGATGTCAGAGATAGCTGTGTGAATATAGTGGCATTATGACAAGACAGGTGACATTTAAAAGTGACATTTTAAAATTTGCCCAACTCACCAGAGATGTAGCATCATTGTACAGTTGTATACATCGACTCGGCTTTTTGGTTTGCATTATGATGATGTGTTACGATGCATCATCATTATGATATCATAATACACCATTACATTAACTGTGCAAAGTCTCAATTTTATTATTGAGAAGCTACTTTCGCATTTTTATTTTTGGTGATATGGATATGGCTGTGTCTTCATAAATAGACAAAATAACAGTTTGCCCTTCCCGTGATCCCTGACAACAGCTGTGGAGATGATAAACACTTTTGTGGCTCACTCCGCCCTCAGTCCAGGAAATGACTGTCATTGTGCATCCCTGCATTGATTCTTGAAATGAATTGAATGAAATAATGATTTTTAACATTAGACAATGCATTTCTTAATGGTATAGTTTTATGGAACATGACTCATTTTTACTGTAATCACAATTCGAACAATCACCATAAGTCTGCAAGTTGCAGAGAATTTCAGCATTCTCAGAAAATGTTTCCAGTTACTTAACAGGAGAGTAATGTGAAGGTAAAAAAAAAAGTTTGTACTCTAACAGTCCCTCTTAACCTATTTTCCAACTCATCTCGGCTTGCCCCGAATTCCTCCACATAACTTCATGCATGTATGTCACTTCAAGCCATAGCACCTTATTAGGCTTTGAAGTGTCAGTGTCTTCTCATAAAGTGTCCTCAAAGGACACATAAGCATTTCAGGCACATACTTCATACTTACTTCTTCATCACGACAGCCATCACAGGCTGCACATGTAATTTTACCACTGTGAAAGTGCTAACTCCATTCAGGTGTGCTCTATTTCGTAGTGAAGACTATAATTGCCTGTGCCGCTCTTCCCTTTGGTAATTGTCTTTTGATTGAGGTCATCAGGACAATTAAAACCATTGAGGGGTGAAAAGAGGCAGCAAGAGACTTGAGACAGCCATGCTAGGTGGTAGAAAGGATGAACAAAACATACAGACGAGATAATTATGTGTTGGGAGACACAGTCAGAGTAGGAAGTCAGAGATGCTATAGAAACACAATCTACAGTACACATCTACTCACAGTTAATTAATATTTCAAAAATCTATTGTTAATAACGTGGTTGGTGATCAAAGAGGCTTCAGAAGAAGAGGTTATATGAGTTATGTAATTAATGCCCTTCAACCTCATATTCAGTGGTTACAGTTGAATTGTACTTAATATTAACAAAGACAAATATGTGCTAAACAATTCATTTTAATATTATTGATGCCCATATAAAATACAACATGGAGTTGCTTTGATGGAAAAAAAAAATCTCCATGAGAAATAACGGCAATATTTATTTTATCTCTGAAATCTGGTAAAACCAATTGGTCATGTCAGTATGCGGAAATTTCTCATGATAAATTGCATCTCCACAAAAATTCATGATGGTATGTCAAACAACACTGGAGATGTGGTTTCACTTATTTGCTGTGGGACCCCTTAGGCAAATCATTGTAATTTCGTGAAATGCCGTTTCTTAAGAATTTGACACATCACTCAGCCAAGTTTTGTCGAAATCGGGTCAGTAGTTTCTGGGATGTCGCTTGTGACGAAGGAGATAGAGGCGGATAAACTGTTCAAATAATGAATAGGAAACTGTTTCTGACCATTCGCACATCGTTTGCCTCAACTGAAACAGTCAGTTGAATGTCAGGTATGAGGCTGTAGTTGGAAAATATGCAGGTATTCTTCCTGTTTTGTGAGGCAGTAACATTTATTTTTCTATTTTTTTATTTTTTGTCTGCACTAGCCATTCTCTGTGAATGTGTAACTGTGAAGTGTGGGTGGAACAAAGTTGTCTCTTCTGTGTCACAGTGTGGGGGATGGTGGTAGATCTAAACTAATACACACTAAACACTAAACAGTCTGAGGGTGTGGGAGTCACATTCACAAGACCGAAGTTTAGTGGTTCTCTTGTTCTGAGGGCTTCTTGCAAGTCTTCCAAAAAAATAGTTGTAATTGTCTTTGTTACACACGGTAGCAGCAATCATCCATCTTGCACTTTCATTTGAATTTTAGAGGTTTTGGGGGACGCAAACTTCTAAAACATCCTTTCCAGCTGAATGGATGGTTAAGCATCAAAAGCAGCAGTGAGCAGATAAATGACTACACCAATTGATAGCAGCTCACTAAGGCTTTAGGACATGGCACTGATGCTTATTACACTGCACATTTCCTAAAGACCAAATAATTAACAAAGTGTTTACCCCAATTAGAATTTCATTATCCATTTGGATAACCATCAGTGACCCTATTTTAATAGACATCATCCCTGGAGTTGGATTGGATGTAGTTAGAGGGGCGACAGTCTATCTTCACAGTCAATGGAGAATTGTTATGAATAACTAAAAGGCTTCACATGGGAAGATGTCAACTCTCGTGGCAATGCTGATAACCACTATTGTTCCATACATTGCTCATATGCCCGAAAACGTCATTGAAGGCAATAACACACCGATCGGGAACATTCATGTTCACATATCTTTCTCCAGCTGTATCAAACTAAATAGTAACTGACTGAGTAGGGTGGATGAAAAGCACCTTTTTCTTACATCTTACAGTATTAAAGATTATTGTTTATAGATTGTTTGAGATAATTTTACGTTATTTTCAACTGCAAATGTATATCTATAAACACAGTACCTCCCTAAGCTATAAATCTGAGCATCACGACTTGAATCATGTCATTAGGTGACCTTTCTAGAGCTGATCCAGTGAGACTGAATTAATGAATGACACTGTTGGCTCAGAGGATTTCTGTTTTAAATATTGCATCTGAATGAGTTTTGAAAGTAGGGCTTTCTGCTGTGATTCAGAAAATGTCCCCATGTCCCAGTAAAATCACCATGGGTGCTGTCATAGTGTCCCAGGAGTTTTGTCATTATTCACTGTCTGTGTAGCAGCGCCAGGATTTGTCTGTACTGTAGATGATATCACCACAGTCTGACTCTGCTGTTCCGTTAAGGAGGGACTATTCATATTCAGATGGATATACTAAGGAGTGCACCCGTGTTAAAAAGCTGTATGTCCCTTTCAGTGGTCAGTAAATGAAATTTAAATTATTATTGTCTGTTAGCCATCCGTGTTTACTAAATGTTTGTTATGCTCGATGAATGCCAACACAGCTTCCCAGATATTTTTTAGTTTGCAGGCTATGCATATTGTTTCTTCTCGCTTATTTCCCAAGACAAGATATAGATCTTCTTATCATCTATAGGTGGGATATTAGTGTTGGGTATATATATGCTATCTCCAGATGTTATGCACTTCAGAGCCTTGTTCGAGAGAGATGTTTTCAAGCCTTTACTATTTGAAACTTTTCAACAGCATTTGGCTGAAGCTGATCTCATACAGTTCTGTTTTCACTCAATTACTTTCACTTCACTACTTTGACTATGTATTTATCACTTTTAACTTTATTTGTTAACTTTTTAAAAAACTTTTCATCATCTATTTAAAAACTATTGTTGCTCAGTGAAGGCCAACACTAAACATGCTTATGTATGCCACTGGATCCATTCCACATGCTTTAAAGTTCACCAGACAGAGGTCAAATGCTTGGAAAACATTTGTATTGTAAAGGTTTTATTTGCCAGCATTAACAAACAGTACACTCGGGGCGGTGCGTGGCGCAGTGGGTAGAGCGGCCGCCCCATGTAGAGGCTACAGTCCTCGCCGCAAGCGTCCCCGGTTCGAATCCCGCGTCGGGCAGACCTTTCCTGCGTGTCATTCCCCCTCTCTCTGCCTCCCCATTTCCTGTCTATCTCTACTGTCATCACTATCAAATAAAGGTAAAAAGCCGAAAAATATACTTTAAAAAACAAAAAACAAACAGTACACTCCTACAACCTTTAATAGATAGATATCTTTATTACAGACTTTGGTCCATTATAATTTAATTTAATTTAATTTAATTTAATTGATTGGTTTATTTGAGAGGGACAGTGCAACACTGATCAACAGAAAAACTGCAAGTGAGCCAGAGTTAGCCAGTAAGGCTAGTTTTTAGTATAACATTTTGATAAAATAAAATACAAGGACACAGACAATACAGGAAAAAATACACCAACTTTGGTTTTAATGTTGTCTGTTCTAATCACTCGGACAGTACATTTTCTTTGAGATCAGTAAGCTGTGCTGAGGTTTATATTATATTGGTTAATTTAAACACTAACAAATATGGTGGAGATAATTTATATCCTTCTCTTGAATGAATAACAACCAATCTTCATTAAGACTATTTCTAGTCATAATGATAACCCTGGCAGCAGCAATTCTCTTTTATTGACTTATCTAGCACTGCATTCAGTTGATTATGATATTCTACAGTATGTGGTCTATGTCAATAAACAATTCAGTAATGGTTTATGACTGTCTCTCAGGTAGAACTCAGACTGTAGTCTACAACAGTTAAAAGTCAAGTTCAGTGATAGCAAAGGTGTTCCTCTAGGGGCAATTCTTGGTCCTCTTTTATTCACCATATTTTTAACATAAGAAATGTCATCTCTGACAGCCCAAAATGTATTGTACACTGTTTTTGCCGATGACACTATTTGATATGCCACTTCCTCTACACATAATCTCAAAATGTGACCGTTGCAAAATTAACATCTGCAGTTCATCCATGGTCTAGATACTGCTTATCCCTGCAGGTTTGCAGGGGCGCTGGAGCCAATCCCAGCTGACAAAGGGAAAGGGCAGGAGGCACCCTGTGATAGACTGGTGACCTGTCCAGGACTTGATAGACACACCTTTATCAAGTACGCAGAGATAGATTTTTGTGTAGAATGAACAAATCATGGTATTCTTGAACTAGTCAAAAAAACATCCATTCTGTTTGCTCTCTATTATGTGATATCAAATACAGTATGTGCATGCTTCTCCCACCACCATTAAGCCTCCAGACTGCATGTATCACTCACAGCTCTCTGCACTTCATCATAGGTGACACTTTTCTCACTCACCATTGCATTTTATGCAAAAAGGTGGGATGGTCGTCCTTAACAAGGGAGCAGGATTCTATGTTGTTTATTTATGAGGCTTTACAGAAAAACTGCTTGGCTACATCTACTCTCTGGTTACATTTTAATACTGCACTTCAAATGTCAGGTCTCAGGGCATTTTTTTTTTTATTACTTTAGCTGTACCTCTTGTTCACACTGAGAAAAAGGTTTCAAATACTGCATATAAATGGAATTTAAAAGGGCTATGAAATTATATCCTCTCATTTGACTGGATTATTTATTTGCAATTGTTGATGGGAAAATGTACAATTATTTCTATATTTCTAATTTATCTTTGTCTGGCTACGTTGTATGTTGTACTGTACGTTTATTTTTCATTTTTACAAACATATCTTCAAAAAAGGTCTAGTCTCTGTGAGAACAAGGATTTAATGAACATAATATTTATAATAATTGTGAACTAAAGTTGTACTTTATAATGCTACACAGCTTGACCATAATCTCTTTTTTTCCCACTTTTTGCTTTTTCAAAAAAACAACAACATATATTTTATTTTTTATTCACACAAAGGGCTAGTTCCTAGAATAGCAACATATAAACATGACATGGTTTATGTTGAGTGAGTCATTCGCAGTTGTAGGAGGTTGTCCTCAGATATTGCTCTCAGAAGTCGGTGTATGCTCTGTGGTAGGGCTGAGCAATAAATCAATTTTATCAAAAACATTTTTGAATTTGTAGTTTAGGTCGATTTGTTTTAATGAAAATCTTATAAGTGCAGCCCAAAACCACCTCCTGACAGCTCGAGCTCATCTATGTGAGCTGCAGGTGAGCCGGCTGGACAGCACAGTCCTTACAGGTGATGTAAGTTTGCCTTGCAGTGTGTCAAACTAGGGAAAGCGTACTGAAAAGTTAAATTTTCACTGTTGTGTTTAATAGCTGCAGGCGGTGACACTGGAATTCTGTGAGTAAACTGAAAAGTGATGAGTGTACTTGATGGAGAGACTGTGGGATATTTAATTGACAAGCTGGATCCCATTAAGACATAAGCAGAATGTTGAGATGATTGAAAAAGTTGTGCCATTAAGTTACAAAAGCCTTCATCAACATGGTTGCATTGGATTTCCTGGCAGGCTCTCTCTGATATGGGCACAGTCAAGGATAGTAGCCTATATTGGCAGCAGATTAGAGAACAAAGGTAAAACAGCAGGATGTGTAAATGTGCAGCAGACAAGACCCATTCTTAGACAAGGTGAACGTTGACATTGCCTGCAGATTGGTTGTGTTGGCCGCATTCGCCACCTGCTTCTATAACACCTTTGATGGCTTTATAGATGCTGTTTACCACGCCCTCAGGCTACATGCCGTTTCTAAGCAGACAGCTCATCAAGTTGAGTGACAAGTGAAGGAGTGGGAACTTGACCAACTGTGGGGGTGGATAGCGGGATAAACAATGCACTACCTGCCTCAAAGCAGAAAGTTGCATGCTGTAGCTTTCATTCTATTTTATCCCTCTTTTTTTATCCAGTATAGATGCTCTTTTTCAGAAGTTCTTCTCTTTATACTCTTGCACTTACTTGGTAGTTTCCCAGTGTTTTACCATTGGGCACTGAACAAAAGTTACTCACCTACGGTACATTGTTTACCCCAGCCATATATTTTTTTGCAAGTCCAGAGAATAAAACTGGTGAAAGGCCAATCAAAAACCCACTTCTCAAACATTCTCCATTATCCCCTCCTGCACCACATCCCACTAAAGGCTAATCTGGAAAAGATATTCCATTAACAAAGAACTTGATTTGGTCAAAGGAGTGAAGCTGTGATGAGAGTAATCCCTCGTATTATCATGTTTTAACTTCATTCACTCTTGCACTTGGATTAAAGCCTCCAGTGTGTGTGTAACACGGACTCATTCTGGAGAGCTTAGTTGCTTGTGTAGGCCAAAATGCAAAAATATTACTAAGCAGTGTTCGCAGTCTTTAACTACTCACAAAAATCACCCTCATTTTATTTTGTTAGAATTTATCTGAGAAATCCAGATAGAAGAAGCACTCCAGTTGTACAAGTTGACTGCTGTTGAAACTTTTAGTAGAATTAGAAGAAGATAGTACTTTTTGTCAATGTTGAACAAATTCCAATGTTTCCAATCTATCACAATAAAGACAACTTTGCCATTAATGTGTGTTTTGGTTTCATTCACCCAAAACACATACCATTTCAAAATTATTGTGTATAGTATGTAAATGCAAACCAAAACCTCATTCACCAATATCTTCTTAAGAACCTTCTTAGATTTTTTCTTAAGTTGTTCTTAAGAGGTTCCTTAAGAAAACCCTACGTCAGATTCATCAACGCATTCGTAAGCCTCAGAATTGTTCGCAGCTGTGTTCTTATGCCATCTCCTCGTAAGTTGAGGGCGTGTGCCAGGTGGGTCTAATTAACATAGGATTAGCATAGGTAACCGCCCCATCAATGCCCGTAAAAGGGCATGAGACTGCAGGGCCGTGTGCACACAGAACCCACAGGCACTGAGCAGAGAAGGTGAAGTGAGAAAGAAAGTTGAAATGCTCAAATGAAAATCTGGGAGGGAGCACCAGACTCCAAACATAAAATGAACTTAAGTAGTGAAGTGGCGCTACTGCGGCAGGAATGTAAAAAGAAACAAACAAAAGGCTTATATTTAGTTTATATTTTTATATTTATATTTAGTAGTGTCAGATCACATATGAAAAAAAAACAGTTGTGTGTTGTGTGAACACACTGTTGCAGCCCGCAATTAGGAAAAATAAATCATATCGGCAGCTGTATGCCCCCCCCCCAAAAAAAGAGAAAAAAAAACTGATATGAATTAAAGGACAATTCCAGGCGAATTCAACTTGGGGGTGTATTTTCATATCATTTTAGGTCTAAAAGAATGAATCTGAAGATTTTCAGTTTAATCGCTCCTGTTTTGCGGTAGTTGCGTCTGTCCGCGCATCGCCACGGCAGCAATGAATGGGAGTGGATGTAAGTTCCGCTGTTTAGGCTGTTTCCAGCCCTCAAAGCCGCAATTTTTTTCCACAGACAGCATCAGATGGCTACTCAAACATGCACCGAGAAGTTTATTTACTTCAAGCAAGCCGACATGTTTGTAAAACTAGATCTAATTCAAAGTCTCCCGGAGTCTCGCGCGAGCCCGAAGTTGCAGTGCTGGTGTATTCAGGCGCAGTAGGAGCTACCGCTTGTGTCATAAACACAGGAATATCAACTCTTTACTTGCTTGAAGTGTACATGTTTTTCCACAGACAGCGTCAGATGGCTACTCAAAGATGCGCCGAGAAGTTTTTTTTACTTGAAGCAAGTAAAGAGTTGATATCCCTGTGTTTATGACACAAACGGGAGCTTTTCCCACTGCGCCTGAACACACCGAGCACGGCAACTGGGTCTCGCGCGAGACTCCGGGAGACTTTGAATTAGATCTAGTTTTACAAACATGTCGGCTTGCTTGAAGTAAATAAACTTCTCGGTGCATGTTTGAGTAGCCATCTGATGCTGTCTGTAGAAAAAAATTGCGGCTTTGAGGGCTGGAAACAGCCTAAACAGCGGAACTTACATCCACTCCCATTCATTGCTGCCGTGGCGATGCAGGGACAGACGCAACTACCGCAAAACAGGAGCGATTAAACTGAAAATCTTCAGATTAATTCTTTTAGACCTAAAATGATATGAAAATACACCCCTGAGTTGAATTCGCCTGGAATTGTCCTTTAAGTGTATATAATGTTTTTTAAGAGACTGCAATGATTTGTCAATTATTATTATTAATATATATGATTATTAAAAACATCATAAAAGATGAGAAAATAATTCTTATTCAAATCATATAATATCATACAACTGCAGAACAAAAGAAAACACAATAATCTGTTATTTTTGCATAAGTCTCAGCACTTAAAAATGCACTTAAAGTATACTCCTGACTCTTCGTAGATTTTGTTCTTAGTTAAGAACAAATTCTGGATAAGAAAACATTCATGAATGCCACAATCTTCGTAAAAACTTCGTAAGTAGGACTTAAGAACAAATTTGTTCTTAAGAACGGTTCGTGAATGAGGCCCGTCCAGAGTGTTGGTGTTGTGATACCAGAAGGTGGAACTTCTCACAGCACTGCACAAGTACAAGTATAGCCATGGAAATAGAGATAACAGCTCTGGAGTTGGCAGAATAAATTGCAGTGAAAATCCACTCCACCTCTTGTTTGTACAAGAAGCGTATACAATTGCCTTAACATGTGCAGAATAAAGTGTGTGGGAGAGAAGACAGAAAGTCAGTATTGTCCAGAGTCAAGTGTCACAGTAATGAAGCTTTTGAAGTAGGTCAAATTCAAGATATCCTTGCGGGTGGCTTGTCAAGTGAACCCTGGTAGTGTGTCTGCACAACACAATGTGGTGCTGAACTATGTCTGTTGTTCATTTCTGGGTTTTGTCCATCTAGAATGAAGACTGCGTCATTGTAAATATGAAATTCACATAATATGTGTATCAGATATCTGTAATATATGCCCATATCCCCAAGTGTCCCTGTCACAATATACAAATTAATGAGTAAGCTCAGCAGAGATGAACACTTAGAGAACTCAAGTGCCATTCACTTATTCCCTCTTGCATGTATATTTAGGGTGATAATATTCAAATGATCACTGAGGAGAAGGCAGGCATTTGGTGCTGCCACTGTTAAGTACTACTTGTGCTGTTGCTATTGGTACCATACAGATGCTGCTACGTGTAACTAAAGTATGGCTATCATTAGCATTGTAATCACCACTGCCTTTACTGCTTATTATTGTCATCACAGGTTTAGTGAAAGCACTTTTATTTGTTAATCAGAAGAGAGGCTAATCCCATGATATTACTGTTGTCTTTACTTCCATTTTATTGATGTAAGTTTTTTTGTGAAGTGTCTTGAAATCCCTAAAATATGAAAGGCCTAGGCCATTTACTATATATACCGGTAATATAAAAGAAAAACATTCATAATATATTATTATCTCAGTATTTTAACATATGTTGCTGCTCCTACAGTTGTAAATAAAATCAGACAAATGACAGAAAATCTCCTTTATCTTTCTGTGTCTACTTGATTACTGGATTTGCTGGAGTTTGCTCTGCATGTGTGTGTCAGTAACAAGTGCTAAGCTAGAATGTCAGTGATTAAATTTCTGGTCTCGTCCTTCAATAGAGTTACCTTCCTTGATGCACAACATGTATGCTAATTAGAACTGGTGGCAAGGTGAGACAAGGGAGTGTGAAGACGATAATTACAATCAGTATCTGGATTTATCTAAGTATTACATTTGTCATTGTGGCCCCCGCTTGCCTTCACACAATAATTTGTGTACATCAGCTCTTGACTTTACCTTCACTTCCAGTACTGTTCCAGTTATTAATGCAACTCTTTGGGTGAGTAACATCAGACAATAAATAAACGAACTGTGGATTGATGTCCAAAGGGTTCAACATCATAATGAACGAGCCATTATTTAAACTGAATCAGACTGTTAAAGATATGCAAACTGCCCACTTTTCTGGCTTGATTAATAATAATGAACACAACCTGGTCTCTGATTTATGAATTACTCACCCCATGTCATTCATCTTCTAGCGATCATGGAACCCTTTTACTGTATTTGTTGGCAAGATCAATCTGAGGTCCAGACCAGAGTCCTGCACGGGTCCAATTTTGGAAACCCACGCCCGACCCGCCTGTAGGTTTTTAAGCCTGTGTCCCGACCCTTCACCTGTGATTATTTCCAAATTCAATCCGGATCCGACCCAACCGTCAATATTAAGACTCGTGGCCCGTGAGATCGCCATCATCACCGGCGATAACAGGGGTATAGCCATAATCTTTCGTGTCTATTTCCGGAACGGAAAATGAGAGCGACAAAATTCTTTTTTTAATGAGAGCAGGACACTTTAGCCTTTACTTTGATCCCATCTGTGTGTTTGTAGGTTACCCAGAAGTCGAGCAGTCAAGCCATGACAGGCTAAAATCCAATGGGAAAGCTATGAGCAGCCAAAGATCGTTTGTTTACATCAAGATGGTTACTCTGTAGTTGCCGTGTATGATACTATCAGGAAATCTCCCGAATCATTAAAAAAAAAAAAGATTTACTACACTGGTTCCTGCAGCTGCACGTGAGTTTTTCTCTGTAGGCCTACACACATACACCCGCATACCCACCCGCGTTCATTTGAGTTCCACCCGTGCCCGACCCGTGAATTTACACAAGAGAGTCCAGACTGCACCTGTTTTGCCCTTCACCCCATTCAGCCATCCTTTATACTGTCTGAATTTTCACTTGTTGCCCTGCAGATCCTTTTAAAAACTGTTCATGTGCGCATGTGTGTCCCCACTCTGGTCCTTGCGATACAGTTGCCACAAAGTTTGTTTTTTTAATTTCGTGTCATAGGTCTTGGCCTTCTCTCTTTTATCAACCGCTCTCTCACATCTGGGTCCACACCTGACGATTATAAAATTGTTATTGTTCATTGGCATTTTAGAAAAACCTTTGGTCAATAGTTCTCTGGCCGTGCTGGTCAATCTCCCAAGCTACCCTTTTTATCCAAAATCCTTTAAAGTTATTGTGGAGAAGTAGCCATTCCAAGGTCTTCAAGATGTGTGATGTGAGCTCCTCTGACAGTCTGTGGTCATTTGTTACCCAAACATCAAATCTAGTTCTGGTACCTAATGTACCAGAACAACAGGAGTTGCAGTTGTACTATGAAGTTGTAAAGGAAATGCTCTAGATCTAGGAGAAGCTGCAACTAAAGCAGTGCCTATATCATCTGATACTGCCTGACAGTGATCATTCTCATCTCCCTCCATACCTCACAGGTGTTGTTAAACTGTAGCTTCATCTCCTTTTCATTTGTAATTCTCCATTACCTGAAATTCTATAGTCTCCATCACTTAAAGAGGAACTATGTGAATCTGGTTGCTTTTCCTCTATTTTGATAACCCTCCTCCTGGCCATGTGCATTTGTTTACAACAAAACTGGCGAGAAATCAATCAATAGACCGGTAGATAACGTTATATATCATACGATGTTACGACATCTATATTTGTGTAGTTTAAACTGTCATAAACAAGAGATTATGGGTTACGGGGCACGTTTGTGCTGCGGTGCGTAGAGACAAGAGCTGGGACACCGGGGAGGCGGGACGGGTCTTGCAGGGTTGGTTTTCAGGCAAGAGACAAGTGACACGCACATGGAAGACAGAGAGCCTCCATTCTCCCAAGATGAGCCATTTATTATCCATCACAATTACTCCAAAGCTGTTTAATTAAAGTAAAAATGTAGTTAAGCTACAAATCCTAGTTCATCTTTAAAGCCTTTTTTTTTTGCTGGTGTTACACTGTCCAAACAAAAGTTAAAGTAGTCTTTAGTGCATTCAACCAGGTCAGTGTTCTTGTTATCATCATTTTCCTATGACTGAGTAAAATACTGAGTAAATTCCAATCTGTGGTCTCAAAACAGTCCTTTAGGAACTCACAGGCCTCTGGGGCCCAGTTCATGAATGAGCAGGTAAATGCAGTTTTCCTCAGTACTCAGGGTTTGTAGGAAAGCGGAAGACAAACAAGATTATGAACTCATCTGCCAAGAGCTGAATCAATGTAAGCCTCCAATAATGTTTCTATCAGCAATCATGCGTTTTCCCCAGCTCCCCTGCTGTGTGGACTCCTCCAGGGGTTGGTCCTAGGCCCTCCTCTCATTATACATCCTTCCTCTGGTCTGGGTCATTTGCAGCTTTCAAGTGTTCTTGTTATACTAATGATGCATGGATCTATTTTGTCTGCTAACCCCAATAACTACAGTCAACCTTCATGATGGCCACCGAAGATTGTATATTTCTGAATTCAATCCACCTAAACCCTGATAAAATAGACATTTTTGAAAATTGACCTGATTGAAGAACCACCACCACAATTGGAAGGTTTATTTGTTCTTCTCACTCAGATATTAAAATCTACCAGTAGGGGTCTTGGTACCATCATTAATCAGCATGGCTTTTTACTTTAATATTCGTAAGCTTGTTCAGCTCTGTTTTCTTCACCTAAGAAATATTGCCAAAATTGATGTATCTTGTCCTCTATTGAATTTGAACTATTAGTTCAGTCCACGCTCTCATTTTTTCTGGATCAAAGTATTGTAATTCTCTCAAAATGTGCCTCAGTCAAGGTGATCTAAACTGTGCACACTTTCACAGTTTCAAACTGCAGCTGCTAGGCTACTAACTAAAATGAGCTGTCAGCCATCCTTGCATCTTTTAATTGACTTTCTGGCACCCCGATCTGCTGCCTTTTGTCCATCCACTGCTCTAACTGCAGAACAACCCTCTGGAATCATCTTCCATAAGATTTCCTGTGGTTTTTATATTGGAATTTATACCTTTGTTTGGCCCTCATATTATTAATGAGAGTGTGAAGAAGTGTGAAGAAGCACACACAAAAATAATTTCTAATGATGCATCCTTTGTTAAACAAAAAAAAAAATCATTAGATCCACAACACTTTCTGTTGAAGTGTGATTAGAAAAACAGCACGGTTGTTTACTTAATTATAATGAATTTTGCCAATATTACGCAAAAAATGGAAACATCACATTTATTTTTGTAACAGTGTGAAGTATATTCAAAAAGTGTTTGTTGAGAATGTGGGAACATCATTAGGGGATGTTTGTGACTTGGTTTAGAGAACCGCAGCCAGGGACACCATGTCTGCATGATGTAACAACAGTGAGACAAAGTGGAAGCATTACGTTCAGAAATGTCAGTGCACCTTGTAGTACTCTGCATGTTACCTCATTAATAATCATCTAGCTGAGTTGTGATCGTCTGGACAGAAGTGTGGCACAGTTGTTCTCCAGAGCCCTTTAATGTATATAGCCCACACCCGAGAAAAAAAAAATACAGGTACAAGTCTCAGGAGGTAGCATCAAGGAAGCATCTCTCAGTTATGTGATATCTCTGATAGTTTAGCCTGCGTAATAGCCTGCACATAGCTAAAAAGGGTAGACGAGTGACCACACTAGAGGGCATTTAAATGAATGATGAATAAATTATGTTTTAATTAATGCATTTGTCTGTGTAATTGGTGGACTGTGTATTAATTATATTTAAGCTTTACTTGTCATTGCCTTGGTGTCATTAATTTCATGTTTCGTTGGATTGAATATTTCATATTGCTGCCAGATAGCGCCCACATTTACATGCCATTATGCTCTAAAGCCCACAGTAGATGTTTTGTGTAGGTTTATCTCTTGTGAATTGAAAACAGCTCAATCAATTTCTTCTCCCAGATACATAGTACATGGTTGACTGAAAAGTGAAAGCTTGTCCACAAATGGGACTAAACTGGACAAATGTGAAAATGTGACTTATGATTTTGTTCTTTAAAGGGTCCAATCCATATATGCTTTACCTGTAATTAAACCTTCAGCCCATCATATGTCAGCTTCTCCAATGTGGCTGTTATAATTTCCAAAATGTTCATTTTCATTGCGTGCTTGAATGGATTTATTAACTGAAATATTTTTGGATATTTAGATGTTACTTGGCAAAATTAGTTTTATCACAGGAGTGAGAATAGTGTTTGGTGTGTGAACATTATTTTGGAAGAACTTCAATTTTCGCAAACACGCTATAGGTGAGAGATGATAAAACATAACCTGCAAATAGATTTCTGCAGGAAGAGACGTGCCTCTCACGCTATTTACTAACTGGGGTTAATGTGGAAGTTGGCCGGCCCGACATGTACCAAGGGGTTTGATGTGATGACAAGACCTGTGCAGCCAAGAATAAAGTGAGGTGCTGAAGGAGCAGACAGAGAAGGCTTCCTTTCCTGAGGTGATTTGTGCATTATGAACGCAATAGCCTTGTGCTCGTGTCCTACCTTACTGACATGCTATGGCCTTTTATGTGTTATGCAAGTGAGATGCGAGGAAGGTCATAGGGAGGTGAAGGAGGTGGAGAACCTTTTCCAAAAAGAGACTGCAGTTCTAACCATCCTCTGCACAAAGATGTCTAGACAGTCCCCCCCTCAGCTATTTAATGCTTTATACCAGTGAGCAAAGAGAGTGAAAAGCAAAAAGTAGCATTATTACAGTAAGTGTCAGTCCCCATTTGAAGTTTTTTTTTTAAAATTCATTTCCAACTGTAAGGAAAAGGCTTAAACATACAGCAAATACTTGTAGATTACATATGGTGAACAAGCAGCAAAAGACATTACATTACAAAGAAGGAAATGGATAATTGTGTTTGTTTATCTCACTTTCATTCCCCTCCTTTATCTCTGTCTGTGTTTTTTTCTTTCTTTCTTTCTCTGAATAATAGATTGCCTAATTGCTAAGTCACTAATTGTTTAACCCGCTCGTGCTCCTGCTGGTACATTCTAGGAGGCTAGGGAGCAAATGAGGTGAGGCAAAGACAAGGAGGCATAAATGATAAATGTGAGACGACTCCTGCTGGATCTGGACATGCTTCCCTCAACCCTCAGAGCTGTCTACGCTGCTGCATTAATGATCTTAATGACAACGACAACTTAAATGAAGATGAGAGAGATTGCGAATGAGATAAGAGAGGAAGAGAGAGAACCAAGGAGGGGGGAGTTGTGAATTCAAAACACCTTGAACACGAGGAAATATCAAATGAATCGAGAATTACTGCTTATGCGTATTAAATAAATGGCACTGAGGGAAAATGCCTAGGTCAGCACACTTTGTCGCTGTGAGCCTACACACTATAAGCAATGCACCCCATTAGCATTGTTTGCAAATACAATTGCATCCATAAGTAGAGGTGCACAGTGTTTTACACACAATTTTCTCCTGAATAAGAGGTTGTTATTTCTGTCATGTTTTGATGTGGCACTCATGATGGTGCTATTGATGACTGTTTCGTTAAAAATAATGAAAGCCTGAACTTGAGGACTTTCTATTTGAAACTATCAGCAAGGTGGCAATTATATGTGCACACTTTCATGCTGGAAAAGGAAGAAAGTCGAAGACAAAAGACAAGCTGGTTACATCGGGGGCATATATGAACAGTTGATTGACAGTGATCATCAACATGTGTTTTTTCCCCCTTGTGTTTAAAGTCAGATGTAAAGGACAGTTAATTTAGAAAAAATCAAGTAATAAACAAAAGAAGGCAAAATGTTGGTGCAGAAAATCATTCATTCATAGCAGCAACAATTCAAGAATGGCCCTTTACCGTGTGTGTGTATGTTTGGGTAACAAGAAAAATCTTCAAATATCTATCTGGGCAACATCATTCATTTTCATTTGCTTTGAAGATTGAAAAAAAGGGTGTAAGTTAAAAGCAAGAACAAAGGGAATATCCGCACATTGGATTAAGGCTCTCATAATTTTTGGATAATTGCAACAAGAGCCTTAATCCAGTGTGCGGATATTCAATTTTTTCTTTTTCAATGATCCTATGACTATCCGACACCTGGCCTAAAATAGGCACTGGATGTGCGCACAACTACCACTACTCTGTTTTTCTGGAAGTTTAAAACAAGAGCAAACGCTCTGCGAATCAGATCAGATTTTCAACCTGATCCTGTGTTTGTGTATAAAACCAATGAATGCATTGGTATTTAGTGACAGGTGGTGACAAATGAGTGGCAGCCCATTTCAGAGCCTAATTAGCGCTGTCAGTGATTCCTTGAAACATTTTCCCAGGCACAAGCCTTTCAACTGTGTTGTATATTTAGGGGATTTTGTAAGATCTGTGATAGACAGCAATTAGAGTGTGTGTGGAGGATTGATGAGTGGAAACTACTGACAACATACAATACTTAACACAAAATATTATCTCTACCTTTTTTCCACAGTACGTTCTATAGATAACAAGAAATACACAACACTTACTACAAAGGTATATTGGAACAATGGTGATATGTAACAATGGAGTTGGGTAATCTTGTCATGTGTAGCTCTCCACTCGGCCACATTGTAATCGCTATGATCATAAGACAAGAAACTAAATACATGGATGTGGGCAGTGTGTTTATAAATGTATTTGACAGCCAGAGGTGCTGTGCATATTCCAATGATCTCTGATGGTGTTTTCTCTCTCTGTAGGCACAGCTTTAATGAAGAAGCAGATCTGCTAACATTCTTGCAGAAGGGACCCTCTTCAACAAGTATGGGGTCACCATGGAAACCATTTCTCTTCCTGTCTGTCATCAGTGGCCTTTCAGGTAAGAAATTCAATGGGTAGTGCTCAGAAATGATAGTGAGAAATTGTTGTCTAGAAAAGTCATTGTAAGCACAGATATTATGTGGATTCGTACAGTATACGCAGCAGTCGACTGCGGTGAAATAGCAGTTGTAAATATGACACAGCCAGGAGAATCATCATTTATGCATGTGAGAGGGCCATTGTGTCTTTTCACACTTGGAGACGAGTAATCCACCTTTTTTGAAATGATGAATTTTGCATTTAAATCTGAAAAAAGCGAGGATACCATGCATGGCTCATTGAATGCTCCTGTTCTGGTTTTGAGTCTCCCATGATTTGACAGTGTTTTTCCACACCTTTTCAGTTGAGGTCTGTGGTGGCTCTAAATAGCAGTAACACTCAGAAAAAGCAACAACCAGCGATAAGACCACATTTCTACATTTACATGACAATAAGTCAAAATGCAGGTTTAGCACGACAAGTATTCCCTGATAAATACTGCCCTAGTTAATCAAAATAGGAAAAAAAAATTCTCCATTAAGTGCACACGCATGCTCATCCAGAGTATCTTTCCTATGTCTCCCCAGCATTAGTGGCCCAAATGGAATAAAAATCTCACCATGACAGGGCTTTTCTGGCAGTGTATCTTTACTGGCGCGATTAGCAGTGAGTGCACAATTTTAGAGTTCCAGATCAAGTATCTCCCTTGGTAAGTCTAGAGCATGTGTTTGCCGGTCTAATGGATTCTGCCCTTTTAATGGTTCTTTCAACCCACCGAAGGAGGGTTCATGCTCTCTGTAACTCTCTGGGAGTCAAACACAGTGCGAGCCTCACTTGTCCACAGCTTTTTCAAGAGCACTGGCCAGACAGCTGACTGCTTATTTGCAGTATGTCCAGCTAGCTTTTCTTATATTCAATTTCTGATTCTGATAAATAGGTTTGATTAACATATTAATAAAACCACTGATGATGAAGAACTGCATAGTGTACACAGAAAGGACATCCTCATTAGCCAATACAATACAGCAATAAATACCATGGCTTGTTATTGAGGTATTGTAATATTGTGAGATTTTGATATTGTTACATCCCTATAGAGAACAAAGAGCAGAAAAATAGTGGGATGATACAGATAATCTACAGTATGATGCTCTGAAATTCAAGGATTTCATTTTTCTTTGCTGGTAGGGCGGTGGAATAGGCAGAGAAATAGGTATTAATTTTTGATATAAATGGTCTTAAAAATGTCTTTAAAAGACTTGAATTTAACTTGAAGAAACCTGTAGGAACCCTGAGGCAGGCAACTTTGCAACACACTAGTGCCAACAACTTGTTCATCAACTCAAGAAAATATTCGTCCTTAGTACATGAGGTTTTGAATTTGTTTTGATTTTAACTGCTGTGAAGGATATTTTACCTCTTATTAATGCCATCTTAAATGGAAATGACTTATGCTATTTCGTATACTGATGGAGTATATGAATTAGTTTTAGATTTCTGATCATTTAACACATGCTACAGTAAACGTTTGTTGTTTGACAGAGCAACCAGACAGGGTAATATCAGGACCATGAATGAATGTTCTGATTTGTCGATAGATGTCAATAGCTATTTACACACTATGGCCCTCATTTATCAAACTTGCGCAGGATCTGGTGTAGATTCTGGTGTAAATATCAGTGTACGGCAAGTGTCACGTGTGATTTACTAAAAGTGTGTACGCTGCTGATTTCGGCGTAGAACCGGCGTGGTGTTGATAAATCCGGCGGCTGAAAACGAGCGTAATTTAAATGTCACGCCCCGATATATTCCTGCTTTAGAGGCGTCGCCCTGCCCCTTTTACGACATGGAGACACGGAAGACGGCCAAGAAGACGGACTTTACTGGCGTTACCGCGTTGAACAGGGAGAGGGCGGCAACATTAAATATCTGGACATTGATAGATTGATAGGTTTAGTGATTGACAAGCGTCATCCCGGTGGATGGAGGCTGCAGACGCACGTGTCACCGACCACGTCAGGAAACCCAGCAACCTCATGAAATGCTCCTGCAGTTTACTAAACACAAGTGACTGAGGAGAAATCATAGGCATATTACTGCTGCGAACGCTACTTTATGACCATCAGCACCGCTGGCATGGTTCGGCTGATGGAGGGATGTGAAACACCGGCCCGATGTCCCGCTGACAGGTCCCGGTGACGGGAAAAAAAGAAAAGAAAAACACTCCGCCGCGGAGTTCAGCTGCACCTGGACAGGCAGCGGAGCCCCCCCCCCCCGCCTAACCGGGGCTCCGGTGTCCGGCAGAAAGAGAGACTGAGGAGCCGTCCGGTCATGCTCTGGTGCAGGAGATGTTGGAAGTTTGTGTGTGTGATCTACAATAACAGGTCTGTCTGTCATTGACTGTTTCTGTTTACACAGCTGATTAACGAGCATCTGTCACATCGTGGTTTTTAATTCATCTCAGTTGCCCAAAATAAAACTCGAGTTTCAACACGGACTTGGTTTTATCGTTTCTTTTTTTTTTTTTGGCTACTTTTTAACTTTTTATCAATATAAACAACAACAACATGTGGTCCACATCGCTGCGTTATTAGACTATGGTTTAATAATCGTTCTGACACAGCAGCACTCCTTCCTGCATGTTCTACGCTGGTTCCAAATGTGCGTACACCTGGTCAGAGCTGGCGTGAGATTTGTGCGTACCGTACGCTCACGCTCAGATTAATAAATGCCGATCCTTGCGGTGAATTTGGTGTACACCCATTTTTTTGGTGTACGCAAGTTTAATAAATGAGGGCCTATGTGAGTACTGTGTGAAGCCTAATTCCCCTTTAAAGTAACTTACTACATGGTTACAATCTCATTAAAATATTAATTAATTATGATCAGTGCATGCAAATAGTGGACTTGTATCACGTTATACAGTCTATGATTGCGAGTAGTCATCCTAACAGTGTAGCCCCTAAAATGATAAGCCAATCAGTGTGTAGCAACATCCCGGCTGTAACACTGTTATTATTCATCACTGGTTCTGTTCAGTGCAGGGTCCCAACATATTTTAGTATTCAGGATCAAGTTTTGGTCTCAGACATAAAAGATGACACAAATTCCTCCCATTTCTCTGAAGGTAAAGTTGAATACATGATAAACATGTTTTTCGACAGTGTCTGCAGACTTTGGGGTTCTTAAGTACAAATATATCAGTGCAATTCAGTAAAAATGAACATAATTAAGATGAACATAGGCTGTGTACTATATAAAATGTTTCTTTACTTTTGACATTACAGATTAAATAGCAGTTTTTTTGTTTTACTACACTTACCAGATTTTTTTTCCCTTGACAAAGTCTGTTTACCAGAGCCAAGCCTAGCTGTTGATGTCTGCAGGAGCACTGCTGATTGTCCTCCTGTCTCTGGGAATTTAAACTCCACACTCAGCTGGGCTCTGGTCATTGTGCTTCAACACTGGACTGTGTCTCCTGTGACAATATAATCCTCACATCTCTGAAAACTCCAGAGCAAATATCCAATCAGACATTATTTGAATAAACTGACCACCAATTTGAAATCGTGGTTAGTTTCTTGCCTGAACAAATGAACTCCATCTCATCGCCCTAGTGTCCAGGAGCACCTGTGGTGTTGCAGTTTTTTTATAACATTTTTTTGTATTCTTTGCATTTCTATATCTGAAGCACATTTCCCTTTATGTTTCTGTCACTCGTATATACTATATCCTTAAGGCTAGCATTGGACCTGTATCTGAAATAAAGCTTATATATTGAGCCCATAGTACTTTATCTCCACTGTGTTCACTATTTTGGGGTGACGTTTTATTTATCCCATATTGGTAGCCTAAGCCCAACTATTCTAACCTCAACACAGGCTATAGTCTAATAATCTGCTACTCATATTAGTCTGACCATCATCAGAAATGAAATATACTGGACAGATACTGTATATTTGATTCTTTAGTAATTTCAAAAGAAAGAGGAAATGAGAACAAAAAACTCCACCTGCAGTCATTTGAAATGAACTACAGTAACTACTGCATTAGGAAACAACCTGTTATAAATAGGCTGGAGCTGTTCTGTTTAGCAAGACTTCAACTAGTTTATTACGTTTATAAACAGAGACTCACTGGCTTTTGCAGTTAATTTGTTTCAGCTGAGTCAATTCTGTCCATTGATTTTTGATCTCAGGATTTGGTTCCTTGGTACCTTGGGCACATATAGTTGGCAGAATTTTCTCTCCCTGTTCATTATAGGTATCTCAGCCCAACAGACTATTGTTGTCTTACTGCTTTGCAAAATAATTGCCTCTCTGAAAAAATGGTTCACTCTTTCTGATAGGCCTTATAAGGCTTTACTATGAAATTGATTTTTCCACCTTTACATTCCATACTCATTCAGAGAGAAATATGTCCCCATATCTAATTTTGTCTTAATAAAAAATGCCATTTTAGCCATCAAAGGTAACAATGTGTGGATTTTCTGGAACACAATCAATTAAAATGTTCCAAGTTTAAGGCAAACTGAATTTAAGTGTGAAAGATCAGCCTTCTGTTTAGTACACTGTATCTTATTTGCATTACAGGTATGGTGCACTGTTCCTGTTTTACATCCAGTCAAATATGAAAATATGCACATTCACAAAATGCAAGTCATTAACCTTTTAGCAATGATGGCTACTTGTTGAGATTTGTTTTCTCTCTACTCAGGTGAAACTATGCGGCATTCTGATGTTACTTATGTGGAACATTTTATGCTTAATAATCTACCTTCAATGAAGACCACAAGAAAAAAACAACAACATTGAATTCAACTTCAACTCTTTATTCAACCAACTTTCTTACAGCTATAACTGTTAGAATTATTCACTTAAATTAAGCAGGAGCTTGGTGAAGGAGTGTGCCTGGGTCCGCGTTTATGATTGGCTTTAAGGACTTCAGTACCAAGCAGCGACATGATATACTTATGAAACAGGAAGGAAAACGCTTGTTGATCACAGGTCTTTTTCGAACAAACTTTTTATTGACCTGTTTTTTATATTGATCATCACGTGTCTGTCTATCGATAGATAAATATCATTATCAAATTATCACCCAGCCCTAGATTTGCACATAAAGTCATGTGTATTGAAGCTGGATAAGTCTCCCCAGTATCATACGTCATAACTCATACTTGATACTATTAATATAGCATATGTGATAACCATTGAAGTAATCCATAACACTGTATAATCAGGACAAGGTAACAGGACCATTTGGCCTTTTTGTTCTTTGTTCAAGTTGAAAACGGCCATTGTCTCCTCAGCTGATGTTATCATGATGGTAGTGTTAAGACCTGAAACGATCACTGATGGCATTGCTCCGGAGCTTCCTGAAATGCAGCAGGTGCAGCCCTTTCAACAACAATGAGTGTGTCAGATTTTGCCTCCTCTGAAAGATAGGGATCAGAGGGATCTGCAAGGGTCATTGCTTTTATCAGATGAAGGTGACAGCTGACAACAGCAAGTGCTGTCGGCTTCAGTAGTCAAACAAACAAAAGAGACTTTTTTCAGTATGCTGTATTTGTCAGAATTTAGCCTCAGACTGGATCCAGGGATAATGAGACCTTTTCTCACTTTCAGTATGCAGAATGTGTAGGATCTTTCTGACAGGATTTGCCTGTAACCTGTTTATTATCCCATTGCTGCACTCATGAAATAAGCTTGCTTTTATTCTGATGTCACACAAAATAGTTATGGCAGGCCATTGCCACCTAAAGGTCTACATGGTTCTTCAAGATTCCTTAAGAAATTGAATTGATTGTTCTCAGCAAAAACAGTTCCATTCAGCATAATTAAGTCATTTATTTTCTGTGCTAATTAATGAGTTAAAAACTGAATGAAAACTGTCAGAGAATCTCAGCAAACATCCCTCAATTACCACTTTCATTTTTTGGGGTCGACCTTGCAATCAAATGGTGTTGGCTTGCCAGGTTATTTCTGTATGGACACACCTCAAATACAATCAAATTAACACCCTCCATAACCATTTATGGTTGTCAGGGATGGAAAAAGTAGATATCTATGAGACTGTGACAACACATCTGAATATGTCAATTTGGGATCACATCACCACAAAGTCACGTTTGTACTAAAGGAAAAGGTAGTGCAGCTCAAGAAGTGTTGGCACAGTATCCGTGCCCGGCGGGTCATGAGAATAATGCCACCAAATCGCCGTTAATGGTGGAACTACAGTACGGCGGTATCTGATCGTCTTCAAACCTCTGACTTTAATTCTTGATGAATGAGAACATACTTGGCAAGATGTCCGTCTTGCGCTGGTCCAAGAATTTCACGGTGCGCGCGGAGGCTCATTGTAAATGTAGTATGAAAAAACTTTGCCTTCCAAAACTCCTCGTTGTCCCTTTAAAAAAAAAAAGGTAGTTAATTAATTAGCCTTAATTGGCTTGTCAAAGTCCGATGGTCAGTTATCACAAAATGAATTATACTTTTTTGTTTTATGTCACATTTGGCTAACCTGTCACTCTTTGAATTGATGTGTAGTTTTGACACATCCAAACAGTGGATAAGTGTAGGCAACTGCTGCGGTTATTTATTGAAACAACTCAGAGGAAATATAGTCCTTTTTAAAACACAACCATCAATACTAATACAATGGGGTATGATACAGTTTTTAAAGGGACAATGAGGAGTTTTGGAAAAGCGAAGCGTTTTCACACTACATTTATGAGCCTCCGCGCGCACCGTGAAATTCTTTGACTGGCGCAAGACAGACTCATGTTTTCATTCATCAAGAATTAAAGTCAGAGGTTCAAAGACGATCACATACCGTCGTAGTTCCAACCATAAACGGCGATTCGACGGCGTTATTCTCATGACTCCCCACGAAACCGAAAGTTCTCGAAAGTGCTCGACCAGCATTTCCGCCACCACTAATAAAAACAAAATTGTTGTTTGGTGCATGATAAACATAATACTGGTGAAGTAGGAATTAGACTGAAACAAATATTTTAAAATAAGCAATAATAATAATTTAAAAAAAGAAGTTCGAATTTATATGGTTGAAATTAAATAACCATTCAGTTCAGTTTCCTTTGCACATTAATTTACTGTATGTTTAACTAATATAAATAATCAATTTGGGATTTAAAAAAAAATCCACTGTCTTTTAAAAACATTTATTTGCTTCTTCTCCAACATAAACCATAGAGATAGACAAAATACAATGAACTGATTCCCTGTGAAAACTATATTTTTATGCATCTTCTAGGTGCTTTATACTTTGACATCCTTTAACTCTTCATTCCTCAGCCTGTACACGGAGCATATAGCCTAATATTAGCCAATGAGAAAATAAACAGAGCAAAATTAGTAGTGCCACTGACGCCGCGGCAGACTCGCCGCTCGCGCCGGGTGCTTCTGCTGCGGTGAGTGTGTTGTCTTGTGTTTGTGACTGTAAGCCGCGCGCACGTCTGGGCAAGACAGAACTTTAGCTTGTTGTTTGTTTCGAAGCGGAGCTGTCTCAGCTGTCTTCATGGAGTTCCTTCTTGCCGGCATAAACACACAAACAGCCAATCAGCTAACAGACCCTAGTCTTTGCTGCATGTTATTCCCCCCTCTCACACTCTCTCCCCCTCCCTGTCTCTCTCCAGCTGTCCTTTCAAAATAAATGCATAAAAAGCCCGGAAAAAACTGACTCGTAATCTGGCCGCCAATTGTCTGAATTTAAAAATTATCGATCAATTATGTGACATAACTGCATCGATTCAGAATCAGCCAATAAAGAATCTCTTTCTTTGAAAAGATTATTTTCGGCACCACTACCTCACGGCCGACCAGCCTCCCTTGAGCTCTTGAGCTTTGCTCGGCACCGGTACTGGCAACGCCGAGGGCTGGCAACTGCAGCGGTACCAGCGATGGTAACGGGACCGCTGGCACCGGCAATGGCGATGGCAATGGCAACAAATTCACATAGGCTACTGTGCTTCTCTGGGAAAGACACAGTAGCAGACAGTTGCTCTTCTCAACCAGAGTACCAGTACCACAAATCCTATATTGTGGGGCTTTAAATTACCACAACAGAAATATGTATAATACCTGTACATCCGTATCCATTTCTCCGGATAAATGAGGCTTTGTCTTGACAGTTGAACATTTATTTAAATAAAGACAGTGCAACTGTCATTTTTTAACAGCATCAAGTATTTAACAAGCTCTTTCCCTGTCATCACTCGCTGCATTTCTCAAACATTCTGCAACTGTCACAGCGGTGTCACAGTTGTCAGTCAGAGATGCAGGTGTTCACTCATATATAAATGTATGTGAGAAACTGACTAAAGTCCAGCCTGCTGCTGACAGCTTTGTCCCAGTTAGATAAAAAGCTTTATTTAAAAAAAAAGGACAAAAAGAACCACATAAACAAATCAGGACGAGACACTGGATGATGAGTGGGCTACCAACATCATCATTCTACCATGGTACCATTTCATACAGTTCAGACCAACTCTTTAGTCACACAGCTATAGTGTATGTGTGTGAGTGTGAGTGTGTATGTATTTGTATATCTCTGAGTGTACATGGGGGTGGGAGGGTCAGGTTTTCTTGGTTTTCTTTGTTGTTTTTAACATCTGTGATGCACTTTGAAAAGTGCCATATAAATAAAGATTGATTTGATTTGATTTGATTTGATTTGATTTGATTTGATTTGATTTGATTTGATTTGATTTATAGACAATCTGTTGGGTCTAACAATTATAAAGAGAAGGTGTACACCCTCTCTCGGTAAAGTGCCTTGATGTATTTTTCATATGTAGCCGAAAACAGAGGGCTGTGTGAAGGAGTCACAAGACTGGCTACTGGACTGGAGTCGTTCAAGAGATGCAAAACCTCGACAGACCATATAATGACCTGGATGTCTTTCCAAAAAACAAATAAAAATGCTGACAAATCTATAAACTGTAACCAAAAGGAAACGAATGGCTTAAATGAAGGGGTATTAAACCCAGTAATTGCTGGTAAATAAAAAGCCTCCTTGCAAAAAAAAAAAAAAACATGGCTTTTGAGAAGTGACATAAAATCATAGAGAATTTGTCCTGAGACTAATTAGATGTTAGAAAAGCAGAGTTCAGCAAAATCATTATTCAGCATTGTTCGATGTTTGAAAAGGTTGCTACAGTATACCATGTTCAAAGTATGTTAAGTCAATATAGACAATATACACATGTTATGGTTAAGGTGGGTAAAAATAATAAGAAATGTGTTAGTTTTACTTTTTGTGCTTCTACTTTTTTCTTTTACTTTTCTAGCAGCCCAAAGCACATTTTGATTAGAAGTGGAAGGCTGTGCATTATTCAGTCAACTGGGGACATCAGCAGCGGGAATGTGGTTTGCACCTCATTTGAGCTGATTCTCGACAGAATAACTGATTTAACTGGCGACCAACCAACTACTAATTGCTTTGCTTAAGTGATGGTCTACAATTTGAAAGACTGATCATTATTATTAACATCATTTAGACAGTCGTTATGGCCCTATAGTACGACCTACACATTGTGAAGAGCAAAAGGAACGAAAAAAAATAATTTTCTCTAGCGGCTCCCCCTTCCGCTTTAGAAACCACAAGTGGTTTGTAACCGCTGAAAGCCCCACTAGGATTCAGAGAAGCACAGTACAGAAGCACAAAATTTGTTGCTGCCGTTATTACCGGTGCCGCGTCGAGTCTCCCTGATCCTTTCCTCCAACACACAGCGCCCTGTGCTGGGCCGCCCGGCCGACCAGCCTCCCTCCAGCTCTGGAGCTTTGCTCGGCACCGCTACTAGTGGCCAGGTAGTGGCTCTTCATACAGAGAGGAGAAGAGCCTGGTCTCTGTTAACTCCCATCTGGAATTCACCAAATTCACCAAAGTAAAAGTTTTCACCAACATAACACTTAAAAAAAAGATAATATCTTGCAATACAGTTACCGTAAATACAATAAGAAAAATGTAAACTCAATGGCTTGGGGATTTTCTTGTAAATTATATTACTTAAATTAAAATGTTTCACCGCATTTTATTGGCTTGGTGCTTTTATTTTGACAGAAAGGCCTGTCTCTCTCACCCTGGTTGCGGTTGCTTACCAAAACAGCTTCTAAACAGCCCCAGACTAAGGGGAAGGCCATACGAGCTCAGAGGGGGGTGTGTGTGTGTGTGTGTGGGGGGGGGGGCTTTTCTCAAATCTTTCTCATCGTCTTTCAGACCATTAGACCATAGCTTTAAACTCACAACACCTCTAATTTCAAATGGAGTTCGATATCCTACTATGTGATACATAATTGCCCACTCTCCATTTTTGGATAGCAGTATTTTTGCAGCTGAGAAGTCCCTGAAGGCACATAATTATTTCTCAGTTTTGTTCAGTTCTTTCATAGCACTTTATCATGTAGTGCAAAACACTGCCACCCCTTTATGCAGAACTCTGATTAGACTCTTGCTGAGCTTCGAGCCTCTAGTGTTTTATTTTCATCTTATTTTTAAACATTATAACTGTGCACCAACACTTCCATATGATCAGTAATTTCAGCTATTTGTTGTCGTTGTATAGCGCAGTGGCGATGGGAAGGAATGTATTGATGATCATCTGTCACAGGGAAAATAAGCGTGTGTGTAATCTTGTAATATTTTTATAGTATCATAAAAGACAACAGAATGGCAAATCGCCCTATGTAAAGAACTGAATCCCTTAAAAGTAATAGAGGAATGTGGTGACAGAAATGACTAGTGACAGCTTCAACTGCCGTTTACATTTCAGAGAGAATGTGATTCTGATCCCCCATGGGCTCCTTTACTTTAAAGGATGCTGTTTCGCTCCTGTTCTGTTAAACCTGACATTTTATCCAATTTAAGACTTTGATAAGAGTGATTTCCAGAATATGCAGTGCATCTGCGATACCTTGTAAGAAGAGCATGTTTTCACCTAAGGCATCATAAGTGCCTTTACGTAGTGCCTCTAATGGCTGCTAGATGCTCCGCTGAAAGACTGGCAGCATGGAAGTCAAAGGCGAACGCTCCTAGAATTGCTGTAGAAACAGAGAATGAATATGTTTTCATGAAGGAAGCTGATGTGTTCATTGATAATTCCAGCTCTTTTTAACAGGTGTCTTGGCGGGTATTTGAAAAATTATTGATCCATTAAGTGGATATTAAGTCTTTAAGAGAAATAGATTTGGGTACTCAGGCTGCTCCCTGTTGGGTTGGGTTGGATTACAGATACTGTCTTTTCTGCAGACTTTTTCCCATGTCTTTTACTCACAGCTGTCTCTGAATCATGACATGTTGTTATCCTGCTGTCTGTACTCTGTTATCTTCTTTGTTTCCTGTTTCAGCAAGATTTCTGCCCAGTAGGAAACTAATTTGTTGAAAATGATTCCTCATGCATGAGAAACCAATTGAAGTATTTCTTTTAACCAATCAAATTGCTGTTGAATACTTTTATTACCGTTTAGACATCAATGCGATACGGTTTACTAGATATCTGTCTAACACTGCATTCTTTAGGCCACATTTTTGTCACCTACTGTAGAATCATTTTCTGGCATTTTCTGGCAAAGTCATGACTAAACATTTCACTGTGTTTCACCTCTTTTTACAGACTTTGCAAGAGCTGTTGCAGCACGGCCTATATCATATGCAGCAGTATTACGAATGAAATCAGACAGCTCTTCGTCAGTGCTCAGCTCACGCAGCAGACCTCGACAACACCACAGTGGTGGGCTGGTGACTCCTGACTGGCCTGCTTTCTCCAGTCACCCCCTGTCAGCCTTGAGTCTGCTCAGCTCTCAGGAGGACTACCGGAGTGAAGGTAAAACTAATCGCGCAGTCAAACCTGCCGTTTGTTTTCTCTAGTTTGAACCAAAATGAAAAAAGTTTTTCCACTGCTTTGTTAAAGTTCACACTTATACATTTGAGTTATGTCACAAATAGCATATTTGAGGTGCACTTTGGAAATTTATCTTCCTGCATAGATTTCATCCATAACTTCAGTCAAGGATCATGAATCCCTGTGTACACAGCGCTACACATTGCTACGCAGTGAAATGCTGTTCTGTTCATTAGTTAAGAAAACAGGAAGAGAACGCTGAATAAATAAA
Organism: Trachurus japonicus; assembly: GCF_045865225.1. Taxonomy (NCBI): domain Eukaryota; kingdom Metazoa; phylum Chordata; class Actinopteri; order Carangiformes; family Carangidae; genus Trachurus; species Trachurus japonicus. The sequence goes on from NC_140919.1 coordinate 30,196,649, forward strand.
TATGATTATCTATAAAGAGTGGTTTCCCTTCAGTATATTTTGTCAGGAGTAATTGGTAGCTATCATGTCACCATCTGTCTCCTTCTGCCAAGAGAACTTTGCTTCTCTGGGTGTAATCAGTCCTGGATTACATTATCAGTCCTGACCAACTGCCTTGGGAGTCACATCAGGACAGACCGAGACATGAATTCTCAACTAGTCCTAACGTGAACAGGAGATGCCACATGAGTTCAGATGACACTGTTCTAAAGGATTGCTTGAAAAAAAAAAACGTGTGCAAACTTGACTGCCTGTGCAAAACTGATCTACTAACTGGTCGCACAGAGGATTGCGTCTCTCAAACGGGCAAAATTGCACATGCAATCCATTTAGCGTGTTTGCCTTAAAGGGACAACAAGGAGTTTGTATTTGGTTATAAAAAGTCTCATATTAATGTGGATCAATCTACGTTACCCCCACTTGTTAATGGGTCCATTTTCGATAAATATATTGTTTTGTCTCTATCGTTATTTTGTTATTATTATTAGTGGTGGAAACGCTAGGCGAGCCGACCAGTGTTTCCTTACTTTCGGTTTTGAGGACGCTGCCCAGCGGGTCATGGGAATAACGCCGCCGCTGTTTTATGGTCGGAACTACGACAGGATCTGATCGTCTTCGAACCTCTGACTTTCATTCTTGATGAATGAAAACATTCTTGGCAAGATGTCCGTCTTGCACCGGTCCAAGAATTTCACTGCGCCCACGGAGGCTCATGGGAAATGTGGTGTGAAAACACTTAGCTTTACAAAAATTCCTCGTTGTCCCTTTAATGAATATGCAAGTAGCATTTCTGCCAGAACGTGCAAAATATTGGGAGGAGCAAATAGATTTATTTAGCGCACGCAATGTGATTTACCAAACCTGAAACAGATTGCGGCAGTTTTTGTGTCTTTATTTAGCACGTTTGAAAGGCAAGTCTTAACTGGCACAGCTTTGCTCACAAATAGCTGTAGATACTGAATTAATACGTTTCAGGGTAAAAAACGCTGTTACACACGACGCACGTCTCTCCTCCGGTGCGCTCCTCTCCTCTCCTCCCTCTCCAGTACCTGGCTGCTCAGCTCTGGAACGGGACTGAGGTCCCGTTTACACGACAACGCTCGCGGATGAAAATGGCAAAATATTTAATCGGATGTGCCTTTTGTTTAGACGGCGACAGCGTTTTCGGGACTTGAAAACGCAAAAATAATGAAATCACCCTCCAGAGTGGAAATCTTAAAAACGCTTTATCTCCGTGTAAAGGGTGAAAACGCAAAACCTCTGCTCCGATTGCTATGAGCTGTGGAGGGCACGGAGGGCAGCATTACGATGGCTGGCGTACAGCCTGCCGGAAATCAAGAGGAAGAAGAAGAATACACAGGCGTGCGGACTTGGTGGTGTTATGTGCTACTGAGGCTCCTGGCGTGCATACAACATTGAATTCCACAGACTTTTGCGTCACTGTATGCACGCAGATATCCACCCCAAAAACGCTCGCCTAAATGCGGAGTAAAAAGTGAAGACGTGACACCACTTTTGCGTTTTCTGTTCGGATTGTTTCCGTATAAACGTAGCCTGAGAGACGTCACCGCTGCCTTCACTCCGTCTGTGATCCCCCTGGTCAGGGCATTTAGACCCGAGTGGACACCTGCTGCCCAACACTGATCACAGCAGCTCTTCCTTGTTTGCCAAAGTTTTTCTTGTTTTACCAACCACATACAGTGTATATATGTCATTTAGCAGGTTACTCTTAGTAGATCATTTTGCGTGCGCTAACCAAACACGCAAAATTTTACTAGGAGCACGCAATTTAGCTCCCCTTATCTTAGTAGATCCGGCCCTCAGTGGGTGGTCACTCCAGAGCCTGAATAAACTGATTGGTGTGAATGCACTCTGCTATCACTGTGCTGCCAATCGTCTGCCATTCCTGGTCACACTTGATACTAGCAGCCTTCCCTGCCTGTTTAGATTTGTTCCAGAAATGAAACTCACCTATCCATCATCACTGTGTACGGTCTGCAGTGACCATGGTCATGCCCTTTGTGAAATTGAAGTGGGATCATGGCAATATCCAACTCTCTCTGTGTTCCTGTCAGTGTAGAAGCTGTAGATATGATGGATATCTTAGTCAAAAGGGAAGATTTAATACCCCAAACACAGCATGGAAACACACTGTCATAAATCTACATGGGTCACTTGCTGTCTCGACTTACAGTATGAATAATTCTAGAGACTATAGTGACACACTGATGCTTTAATATGTCATTATATAGATTAATCACATCATGCTTATTGCATCTGGAGTGCTTAATTAATGGAAATCTAAAGAAGCTGCTGAATTGGCAAACAGGATCTTGCTCTAGCCCATTTTGCAAGTAATGAAATAAGTCCAATTTACCAGGCAGAAAGCAGAAATCTTTTTTTTCCTACTTTTTTATATTCCCCTTTGGTTATTTTCCATCTTGATCTTTTATATTTCAGCGTGCCTATCTTTCTGTCTTTCTTTACTGTCTGACAGTATTATCACTATGTAGTCCTAAAATGACTTATATCTCTATGACCAAGGTGAGAGTAATGCCTCTCCATTGTCAGTGGTGACAAGAGCATTATACCATTGCACTGGATTGATGTTCTCTGAATGAATTGGATGCCAAAAAGTAATGCACCTTTGGTGGCTTAAAGGGGATATTGCTTTTTGGCTCTGTGAGTGACAGATGGCCATGGTATTTGGAGTTGAGTGATTTAAACAACTTCCACGCTTGTGTATGAGTTGGAAGTTTATACACAGAGACAGATAGTAGCACATTAACCTTTTTTCCATATGGTTGCATACTCATGTGTTGTACAGTAAGTTGGCACAGTTCCTAGTCTAATAGTTTAACCCCCAAAGGCCTGATTGACTAAGATCCCAGATAAAGAGTACTAAATTGCGTGTTTATATTAGTTACTGTTCGGGTTAGGAATCCTTTAGTGGGTGATCTAGAGTAACAGCCTAAATGACAACACATGCAAACTGCATGCATTTCACTGAAATAACGGAGAACTGGATGGCTGCAAACTGAAAATTTAATTTGATCCGATGGACTAATAGAAGGGTGGAAAATAAACGTGTGAGATTATCAGTGAGAAAGTAAATGTGGTTTGTAAAACAAGAAGAGAACAGATGAAGTAAAGAGAAGAAGATCAGATATAAGTCGAAGAACAAAGACAAAATTGGTTTATAATGAAACCTACGCAAGCGGGGGAAGATCCGTCTCTGACCAGTGTTGAGCAGCAGGTGCAGCTCACTTTCTGTGATGAGCAGGTACTGTAACTGGGATACCAGCTGTCATTCATTGGACCGGAGGTGCGAGCTGTGGCACAGCGCTCAGGCGGGACACTCGGGACACACTCGGATCTACAGTAAACGCCCTGGTGAGAGGGATCAAAGATGACGTGAAGGCTGTGGTGAGGTCTCCGTCCAGATCCCAGAGCCAAGCAGCCAGGTGCTGGAGAGAAAGGAGAGGAGCGCGCCAACTGCGTGCATATCGGGCTGAAAGGACTTTTAACACACCTGAAAAACTGCCACAGTTTGTTGGAATGACCTAGACACAAGGACCTGCAGAGATGAGAGAGCTTTTGCCGTGGCAGATATCGCCGATCTCATTCTTGTGATTGGCTCCAAATCAGTCAATAGCTCATCCAGCCTCTCCAAAATGACATTATTGGATGTGAAATATGTCTGACTCTGAATTATTTTTTCTTACATCATTCCAAAAATGTAAACACACAAGTGAGTAAAACTTATTTTCTATAAGTGCTCTTAAGGTTAAGTACTCAAATTCTCCTTCTCACTGCAATACCAGCAGCCATTGTGCGTAATGCTGGGCTGATTAGCACCTCTTTTTCAAAGGTATTAAATTCAAACGCAGTCAGAATCACTGCAATTGACTTCCAGGCTTAGTAAATCACACTGCCTGTACTAAATCAGGCATTTCCTCCTTGCAGTATTTTGCACACCTGGGCAGAAACACCCCATGTTGCATATTCATTAAGGATGAGGTGCTACTGTAAATGGACGGTGGATGTTGTTTTGCTCATTTGAGAGAGGCAATCCTCAGCTTGCATATTTGTTTGCGGGTGATCATCAAGTTCGCACACATTTTTATACACGCAAACCTTTACTGTAGTGGGTCAGGCTCGAAATGTCTCAAAAGGAAGTGATTGAATTAATATATGTCTATCCTTCATGTTGGGACACAGTAAGATGAAGTAATACATCCGCTCTCCAATTGTCCACTCACTAAAATACTGAGGTCAGTCACACTCACAGTTAGTTTCGGCTGTGAGCTCAAGCTGAACACACTGCTTTTTCTATAGCTCCCTGCAGGACAATATACATTATGCTCAGGTTCAGATCAGGCTCAACTGTTAAACATAATTATGGGGCAGTCAGGAAGGATGATGACACTCCTTGTGTTGTTTTGGTGCTTAGCTAAAGCACACTGGGTTTAAAATAAAGCAATAACTATGAAGTTAAAGTGCCAACTCCCAGCTTTAATTTTAGGTTGTTTTCATCCACGTCAGATGGACACGATGGGAATTGTAGCCCTTTTTATGTGTCATCCCTCAGTTTTATAGGAAAATAAATACATAAATTTGGAGAATTAACAGAAACTTGGAGACATTGCATAAAGTCATTCTTCAGTTAACGACTGCCTGTAGTCTGTGACCAGCAGACACCAGCAGACACTTGGTGTCTTCCCGAGGGATGCACTGCTGGGCCATGATATTATCCAATTTATCTTCTTGTTTGTTTCAGCTGAAACACAGCACCAGAAACCTTATGGTTTCATTTGAAATAGAAATCATTTCATCACATACCATGACCCACTCCACAAGCAAAACGGGAGCTGGTGAAGCATGCTTTGTTGAATGGATGAATGGATGGATAGATGTACAGTAGAAGCATGCCAATATTTCACTATGTAACACTACAAGCACTGATTATTTATTTACTTATTTATTTATCTATTTATTGCTTCATATGCACAGCTGGGTTTGCAACTTAATATTGATTGATTTTCTTTAACTGATCAGGATACTAATTCTAGCTCTTTATTGCCCTGTTGAGCCATAAATTGCTGACAAACACTGAAACACACATAGTGCATTCAGACAGTATTCAGCTCCCCTCCATTGTTTTCACATGTTGTCATTTCAGTTCAGTTTTATCTTGAAAGTGAAAAGAGATTCTTAGAATGTTTGAAATGTATTAAAAACTAAAATGCAACATTAACAACATAACAAAAAATGAAATAAGTGAGGTGCTCTGAATACTTTCTGAATGTGCCGTACTATGCGAAATGAGCCCCAATTTTTCAGATCTTCATCAGATCATTCATTAATAGTGAGAGGTACTTGCAGGTGACTTGCATTGTTGTATAATTCATACACCACATCAAATGTATTGCCAGGCAAAATTATGTACTCAAATAATGAAACGTCTTTAATCACAGGGTGAATATCTTTACAGTATACAAGGAGAATTCAGCTGCAGTTATGTATATGCTGTCAAGTGCAAACACAAAAAAACATGTTTACTGGGCTTACTTTCTTCAAAAATGAATTGTCTCATAGTGGAACAATTCTGGTGAAGGACACAGGATTCAGCTGTCCTTTGTAAAGTCTTGAATTCTGTGATGCAATATACCTTAGAAACCTTCCACAATAAGTGCATCTCCTCTGCGTTAACTGAGGGCTGGATCAAAGAGGAGAGTGTTATAAAGCAACAGAGGAGAATTGCAGCAGAGACTGTCAAGCGGAAAATATTAGACTGAGAAGCGCATCGATATGTGGGTGCATTTATGCCGTGGAGAGTTCAAAATTTTACCCAAGAGCCACTTCAAAATCAGCAACAAGAGCCCCTTCGATCAAGAAACAGCATGACTTAGCCTAGTTGTGGCCATGTTGGTATTAGATAATATTTCACACATTTGAAATAATGTAAGCATTCGTAATTTGAGCTTTCGGTGGAGCCCTTAATACCCCCACTGTTACCTGCATTTCTAGTAAAACAGTCTTTAAACCTCATTCATTTTATATTACAATTGTGATTTATTGTGATGTTTTACATATTGATGTACAGAAGATGATCAGTGATTTTTTAATCTTAGTCTTGCTTATTCTTACCCAAATATTGGTATGAAGACTATTTAATGAGGGGACTCTTATTCATCTCTCCACATAGCCATGGTTGTTTACAACTCCTAATAATGAATTGCACCTGATGGTCTGTTTGCTGCATGTGTGCCTCACCTGTCCAACCACACAAAGAACAAAGACTCTCCCTGAGTAAACCACATTCAGTATACCACGCTTGATGACAGATTATCAGTGCTCTAAATGTCAGTGTTTTATACCTTTGGGATACCTGCACTATTCTATGAAATGTGTAGTGGTATAGCCATATGAATTTTTAATACTGGTACAGAACATGTGCAGTATTGACATAGATTTTCAGAGGTGCTGCAATCTAACCCATCACGAGCAGTAAGAAGTAAATAACCAAGAAAGGAATGTATTATGTACACATACTTGTATTGTCACGTGGATGCAATTTTCAGTGTTTTCATTTAATGTGCATATTGCAATTGAGCTGTTCTATTTGAAAGATGAGACACAGCAAATATGTTGTTTTATGTCTTGTAATGCTGCTCCCAGAGCTTATACTGTATAAAACAGAAGACTGCCATATACTGTTACTAGAAAAAAAGATGATAGGGTAATGACGGAAAAAGAAAAATTGTGTTCATGTAACATTTCCTTTCTGACATAAAAAAATGCCTCTTTTCTGTTCAGTGGGAGGTTGGTAAAATTATCTATAAAAGGAAATTGATCCGTGAGAAAATGCTGGTAAAATCTGTGATGTTGGTTGTTTAAGACTCAACATATTAGCTTTAGTCTGAAATGATTCTAGTTGTGAGGAGTCCACATTTGTAATTTCAACCCCTGGAATATGGATTAAAGGTTTTTTTAAAAGTGTAAGTGTAAGATGTCTAAACATGTATTTTGTTTACCGCATATGAATGACACTGTAGGTTAATTGTATGATATCAAGGGGTGACTTGCAATGTACTCTATCATCTTGAGAGGGGCACATTTTTACTCTCACTTTGAGGATCACTAGAATGCTTTACTAGCGCTGCATCAGTTATATAATATGTCACAGTAGTGTTATTATCTGTCAGAAAAATCTGCCGTCTGCTGCAGAATGTGACACCAGTTATTGTTACAGTCTATTTTGTTACTTATAATTCATCATCACTCTGTGGAGCTGTACATCTTCCTTCCTCTTTTTTTCTACAAATGATGTTGGTATATGCAGTAATATGTGCTTGTTGTAACTGGGGAGTAATAGAAGAAGTAGCTGGACAATAAAACTGATTGGTGCTCCTGTTGTGATACATCCTGTACTGTAATCATCCTTGTCTTTACATCTTTTTTTTTTCTCCTCACAGAAAGTGAAGAGTTTGGGCCTGTTTTTGTCCGGGAGCCAGATGATGTTGTTTTTCCTTTGGATTCTGATGAAAAGAAAGTGGTGATGCACTGTGAAGCGCGGGGGAATCCACCACCCACATACAGGTGTGACATATATTTGTCTCTTATTGCAGTCCTACTCTCACAGCTCATTAGCTTGTCATTCACCACAAACATATTAAAATCTCCTATTCTTCTTATGTTTTTCAGTTGGTACATCAATGGCACAGAGGTGGATGCGGAGGCAGATTACCGCTACAGCTTCATTGATGGAAACTTCGTTATTACAAATGCAAGTGAGATCACTGACTATGGGAAGTACCAGTGTAAAGCAGGAAACAGCTTTGGGACTGTCTTAAGTCGAGACGCTCTCTTACAGTTTGCATGTGAGTAGACTTTTTTATTTACAGTTCTGCTTACAGAAGGTCTATTACTATCCTAATATACTCTATACGGTAGCATATACCATACCTCAATGTCTCTACGTGGGTAAAATCTACATATTAGTCTGTCAGACCTGCAGTAGAATAACATGGTTCACATTGTAAATAATTGGCTTCAACCTCTTTGCTTAAATAAGCCAAAAAAGAGAGAAAAACTGTCTGGTTCCAGGGCAAAGTACCAACTGCTGTCTACAGTGAAGCTTTGTTGCTGAGCTCAGTAGCTGCAAGCTCCATCTGATACTGTTGGATTTAACTGCTAACAGGGTATCTGCCCTCAAATACCATGTCTTGATGGTAAATGAGAGGAAAAGGCACATTTCTTCCACAGTAATCCCCTGGCCTACCTCCAAAACATCATCAGAGGCTAAGGCAGCCCACATGGCAAGACCAGGTGCACTATGTTCAGAGAAAAACGCATTGTTGGTTTGCTGTATAGTTTCCTCTGGAGCAATGACCATAATAGCCTTATTGGCATGTCTACAGGGAGCTACCATTCTCAGTCACTGAGCTGCTTCTATTGAGTATAGTACATGGTTTCGTGTGTTGTTAGGGGGACTTACACTTGTTAAAGGAATTTCTTAGGAAACAAATGGCTAGATTAGCCTGAAACGTTGTAGACAGGAAAAGGGGGCAGGTTTCTTTTCTATAAAAGCACTATTTTCTTCAGGCCAACAGAGCCACATTAAGGTTTTCTTTACTCTTTTGTTCAATTTTATTCCTTTGACAAAGTGTCATATGTATGGAGGTGATCAAAAAAGTGAACAAAAATCAAAAGAAAACTGTTCCTAAATTAAATATAAACCATATTGCATTGGCAGGCTGAAATGCCCAGATGGTAAAAGACAGACACACTTCAGCACACTTCAAAAAAGTGCTGCTAGTTTCCGAGGGACAGAAGCTGTCCATGTACATGTACCCTCATCTGTCCTCTCAACTATTCAGATGTTTTGCTTTTCCTCCACTTGAGAGCCAAATCAGTGTGGGAATATTTGGCTTGAGCCCTTTTTTTTGGCTGAAAAAAGATTTTTTCCTGAAAATGAGCAATGCAACATGAAGGTACTCATTTATTAGTCTAAGCTTCAAGCTGAGACATAGGCAGCTATTTCTGCTTTCGCATAAATACTGTGCATTTGCTTGACACTGCATTATCCATTACATTCACAGTGCTAGTGCAAGCTTCTCCTCCTGTAGTACTGTATGTTTTCAACTGTTTTGTTTTGTGGAATCAGCGTAGTCTTTCACATTGCACCTTCGTTATAATGTAGTCCATTTATTGACAAGTTTCTGTAGATGCCTATCTGTTCCTCCTCTGCTAAAGGTGACTGTAGTTGCTCATCCTTAAAACAAAACTAATTGAATCATTGACTGAATCATACACACACCACAGTGCAAGTGGTTGTCACTATTTGGATTTTTTTTTTTTTTTTTGCTGTTTCCTGTTTTCAAATTATGAAAACTTTCTACTGTAATACAATTTTAAAAAGACCTAATATAATAAAGTATTACCAATAAATAATTCAATAAATATCAGCATAAAAGCAACCAGCAACAGAAAGCAGCTAGAACACCCAATGTGAATAACTGGACTAGAAGACAGAATCAGAATCAAAATAACTTTATTGTCCCTTGAGGGAAATTTGTCTTTGGCCAGAAAGTGGACCGTGAACGAAGGGAACAAAAGGGGCCGTGCACTATGTTGCCCATGACAGATGTGCTACATGCATCTAGTTAAGTTGGTCTGTACTGTATGGCTCATTGCAGTTCTTCTAATCGGTGTCGTGGCAGAACTTCTTTAAAGCTCGTGAGGTCATGTGTCTCTGTTCGTGCTAATGTTTGGTTGACTGGCAGGTTTGTCGCTTGAGATGATGGCCACTTGTTTGTCACGCATCAACTTCACTCAAGCCATCTGTACACCAAATTGGATTTTGTAGTCTCAGTGACGGACAGGTCAGTCAGTATCCTGTTGGTGGAGCGTGACAAGGATTGGAAAGATGCAGCACAAACGGGCTGGGCTGCATCAAGGTCAAGGTATCACAGCAAAAAATAGCCAATAATCACTTTTACAATTATATCATTATTATTCAACTTTTTTCGCTGAATAGCGTTATTGCTTTGTATTGTGAAGCTGTAACAAATTTTCTGTGGCCTGGGGGTTTGGAGACAGGGCCCTGAAATGTCATTCGCTGAATAAACATGTGTGACTGTCTCAGTTGTACTATTGAGTCAGCAACAAATCCCACATCTCACCAACTGTTGTTGTGGTGAGAGCTGAAGAACCTGTCACAAATATCCAAGTGGGAGAGTGAATGACTCTTTCCTTTAATGGTAGCAGCCGGCATCATAAACTGTTAGAGAAATGCTGAAACAAATATTTGTTTTTATCTGTGGATACACATTAGTTTTAGATGTTGTTATTATATGTGGGTAAAATTATTGAACACGTAATATATTTCCAAACACCATTTGCAGTTCACACTTGACATACAAGGGAGAAGAATGTCTTTCTCCACAGTGCAACATGCAGCACATGAAACAGCATGTAGGGATGATATTAAATACAGTGAGGAATACATCAGGGATGATTGAATATTGAATACAGTTGAATAAATATACAGTAGTACAGCAATAATCCCCCCCCAAAAAAACAAACAAAAACAAAGCAATAATAAACAAGGTGCCTTATGAATGTTGTTTCCAAGATACACTTAACAGACATCAGAATTTATATTAGACCATATTAGGAAAATCTGTCCAGTCCATTTCATCCCATGACCAAATTTCCTTTTCCTTTAATTTTATCCATGGCTGTTTAGCATTTGAAGTGTGAATGTTTCTCCAACTTTACACCAAACATATCCCCGACACCATGAATGTATAATAGTCTCATGCTCAGTCTGCATTTCTTTAAAATGCAGTCCTTCAGAAGGCTTGCCACAGAAACAAAGAGAGGTGCCCTGCAGCACACATTTGGATGCAGAACCTTCCCTCTCTCTTTCAGCATAACAAATGGTGGGTATTTATCACTCAGCATGGAGCACAACTTTTTCCTCTCATTTCATGTTGGCACTGCACATTTCCATGTGTCGACATGACATGCGTTATCAACTGCTTCAACAATTTCAGAAACATAGAAGTGCTTCCCCTGTTTTAAGGAAGTTATTACCTTAATTACGTTGTTTTGTTTTAAGAGTTAATACATTGAGACATCACATACAGACAGCAGACAGCTCATTTTAACTCTGCTTTAGATTGGGGACAGTACTTCTATATTGCAAACTGTACCGTCTGTAATTTTAAGTGTAAACTAAATCCTGTGATCTGTGAGGCTTTAATGCAATTTATATATCTACACAGCAGGCTTGGACCAGATTTTATCCCAGAATAATCAGATTCAATAATTGTAAATTTATAATACAGGTAGTAAAGATGTATATGCATATCTCAGGCAAAAGGTGTTGAGCCTTCACCATGATGCATCCCTGGAAGGCTTTGATTTGCTAGCCAACTGATCTTTAATAGCTGACGTATAAGCATTTGATTTTGTTAAAAAGAGTATTTACTTGAGGAGAGCTTTACAGTACAATATGTGTGAATTGTGTTTGACAGATGGAGAGGGAGAGGGGGGAGAGTGTGATTTACTAACTTTAAAATTTTAGCTCTGGGCAAAGATCTGGTAAAAAAAAAAAAAAAAAAATCAATTGTGTAGATCAGGGTGGCCTGAATGAATTTCGCTGGATCGGGCAAATGCTGAAATTACGTGCCTGCGCAGCACTTCACTATACTCACTACTCCAGAGAGTTGGAGGGTTGTTATGTCAAGCTGACGCACTGAACACAGCTCAGTTTCACGCAGGGAATCAGGGGAGAGGTAAGAGTGGACCAGCCTGACTGTGCCAGGAAAGGTTCAGTCAAGGCTGTCTATATTCTATCCACTGGTCATGTACTCTGCTCCAAAGATGTTTGAGTAGGATGCTTTTTCCCCTCTCTTTGTTTTGAAATTCTGAGCTGCTGAACTCACACTTGGGCTGTTTTTCAGCCGTGACTTTGAAGGCAGCAGGCAGAAAGGAGGCTTCTGATCTTTCTCCCCAAAGAGTTCTTCTCTCGCTGCAGACGAGTCTGGCTGTGGCTCAGGTATCGAGCCACTCTGAACACTACAGTAGTAATGAAATTAATGGGATGCTTTGACTCTAGCATTTGAAAACCCACACAAAGTCCCCGCTCTGAAATGTTCTACAAATCTGAAATCATCAGTAGTTAATGCCCATTGATTGAATTCATACTGATCTTGAAATAGCTAATTTGCATTGAGCACCTGCTCTTGTGCTTGCTGCAAATTTCATCACTGTGTTTCTGTATTTTAAATATTTATACAGACATATGTTGACTTGTAATTTTTGAGGACGCTTTAATGACCATACGGGTTTTACATTGTTAAAGAGTCATTCATATTGATTCACTTACATAACTGTAATTGCAAAGGACAATAATCAGTCAGTAAGACATCAATGTTAGAAACATGAACATCTCTAACACTGATGTCTTATTTCTGTCTCTAACTGAAACATCTCAAATTACATGTAAAGGGATCAATGCTGTGGTGCCTCTACAATGCCTGTGTGATTTTCACTCAACAATCAAACATTGGCATATTTTATGTAGGTGGCACCTAGGTATGTTTCTTTTCTTTTTTTTTTAACTTGCTCGGTTATGTTACTCATGCTAACCATTACTTATTCATTCCAAACCACCAGTGCTGCATCTGAAAGAGATGTAAAATGTATAATTTCCCATGTGCCATTGTAATATATCTCTGGATATACTGTACTGTGGGGTGAATTGTTACCGGGCTAAAGCATTTGGCTATGTAGAATAACAAAATAGAAATACATAAAGATGAAATTTACATTCAATATTTATTGAATTAGACAAACTGGCTAGGAAGACTTGTATTTCCACAATACAGCATATAGCCTGGCTGAATAATTGAAGAGGAAGAAATATCTACATATACATGTACATACTGTATAGGGTTTCTGCCAAGTACCAGTCGTGTTGTAGGCAATAACAGTTGCTGTACTCAAGCAGCCGGATGTAAAACGCTTTGGTCAATAGTCATCAGACAGTTGGTGTTTATGTTACCTATTTACTGACTAATTTGTTTTTTTCCTCATCCTGTTTAGTGTTTGCTATAAATGCAGAGGCTACTTATCTTACATTTAGATTGTTTGCTCAAAGCTACAATAGACAGCAGTAAGCCATTTTTCATGTTGGATGAACAAAAAGTAAGAGGTAAAGAGAATCTGCGCTGGCAATAAAAAAATAAAATAAAAAAAGCAGGCTGACAGCTGCTGGTGAATCAATAGTGAACATGGTGACAATCAGCAGCTCTCCATCTCTGCACTCTGGTGGCACATTGTTAGCAGAAATAAATCAACAAGTCATTCATACCAAATGGCCCAAAATGATGAGATTGAGGTACTTTAGCATAGCAGCACAAAACAACTTTTTGAATAACATAGGACACCTAGCGCGAGTATTTACAGTTATCTGCATTTCAGAAATGTAAGCTCTGTGTATTCTTGTTGCAACAATGAATGGTACCTTGATGATGATAAACTGTCTGTTCAGTGTTGAGTCCTCGTTGTTTAAAGCACAGGAAGTGGTCACCATTGCAGGCTGAGTTGTGGATGTGGATTGAATGCTTGCAAGTCCTGTTCCTATCATAGCCTAGTACTGTCCTGATTGAGTCTGCTGAAAAGCTGCAGCATGTAACTGTATACATCAGATTGTTCCTGCATTGCTTTGCCACATGTTGTACTATTTTTGTAACCATAGCCTTATTTATTTATTTATTCTATTTACCCTTTAGCTTCTTCTGAATCGGTGTAGATCACAGAGTGTGACAATTTACTGGCTGAAATGTTATTTAAAACAGCAAGGTGACAATGCATAAAATAAAATGCAACATGTGCTATATTGAGAGCAAACACGGACAAGTGACCACACTGATATTCGAAAATTGAAAAAATACACATTGATGGGAAATTGACTGTGTGCCATATTATAAAATGAAGGCCATGAACCATGATCATTAATAAATGTGCCTGAAATTTAGAGGAAATTCAACTTTCACAAGTCACTCCGAGGCATAATTTCACAACAGTGTGAGGGTAAATAATGTCCCTCAAAGTGAGAGGATGAAAGTGGTGGAGACGCAGAGACCTGCCCTGGGTCAGCAGCCTGTCGCTTGATTTCCACAGTTTGGTATTGTTTCAACTAGAAATTAAATGGATGGAATTACTGTAGTTTCCAAAGGACTGCAGTTCTGGGATTTCAGTCTAAACCTGCTTTGTTCTGCTACCATAGAAAAATAACCACCAAACAAAGACGACTACAAAAATAGTTTCCAAATAATGTTGGTAAAGGCTTTTTTTTTTCTTTTTTTTTTAGAAACAGTCATATTATATTTGGGATGATTTAAGTTTGGAATTGGATTCTTCCAAACAGCACGACAGCTCTCCAGATGGTAATTGATTGGCAGAGCTTTGTGTCTAAAGCACATGATTTTTTTTTTTTTTTTACAACTTCAGGGGTGTCTGTCTCTTCCTGCTTTTCCCTCTGAATAATTTTATAGAGCAATTGATTATTTGAGGAAAAAATAGGCAAATCAATAGTGAGATTAATTGTTGCTGTGGCCAGACAGACAACCTGCAGAAGTAACCGGAGTACCTACAAGGATGATAATGTGTGAGCCCATGATAAAACACAAGGTGTTATACAGTACTACTACCAGGAATCAAACTGTGGATGAAAACCTATTCCTTGCAACACTAACTAAAAAACAAAGTCTGTATATGTATTTCATTTTTTTTGCTTGCATCCCCAATATTATGATGTTAAATTGAATGTATTTGTTGTCTTTTTACTATTGTTCACTATTTGTACAGTATTACTATTTTTTACTATTGTTCACTGAATGGTCCAACACAAGCTAAGACAGCTAGCTGCAGGGACATACATCTATGCTAGAGCCCTTTTAGGATCATTCCACATAACCATCAATGACATATTTGGCTGTTGCTGAGAAGGCCTGTCTCTGTGTACTCTTTCAGATCTTGGTGCTTTCAGTGCGAAGGTCAGAGGTGGGGTTTCTGTGCGCGAAGGCCAAGGTGTGGTTCTAATGTGTACCCCTCCTCCTCATTCACCAGGTAAGAGATTTTACTTAAAATTAATTCTCCTCATTGCTGCTTTTAGGACTGTCAATAAACTCATCACTATTCCCTATGAATACCCTTAACATCCATTTATGTAATTAATTGTATTTTAATGGTTAGTTTCAGTACCTGTCCCTCCACTTGTCTATCCATCCATACAGTGCATGCTGTTCAAATGATGAGTGTGATAAACTATAGCAACAACAGAGCCAGACACAATACTCTGAGACCAAATTTGATGGATCATTAGAAATGGAAAGAAATGTCACATCCCCAATTATTTCACGTAGGCAAAGCATAGGCACTGCTTTTTAATGGCATATCTTGACTATCCCTCTCAGCGGTTGTCCTCTAATGTAAGATGTTATGTGAGCCATGAATCATCCAGGCTTTCTGTTTGCATCAGCTCTGTTGCACTGCAGCACTGCACCCATGGGAATGTTTGCCAAGTGCTCTTCAGTACCTGCTCCTGTTTCTGGATGCCATTTTGCATGACGTGATAGCAACCAGAAAATCAGAGACAGAGTTGCTGACAAAAAAACAAAACAAAACAAGACAATTCATGATTAATGAGAGAATTATTGACAGATAATTCTAGATCGTTCTCATCCTTAAAGTTTGCCATCAATCACAGCACAGGTTTTGCCTTGGCTGCAGCAGCAAGTAATTTTTCACGCTGCATTTACAGGTCAAAGCTCCGTACATTAATAGTTAGAGGTGTGACTAGCATCAAATTAGAATCAGATACTAGAGATGATGTTGTGGAGTGAGATCAGCGTGATGGAAATTGTGTTTTTTCTGTCATTTAAGGTTTGTTAGTCTTGCTACAGTAGTCTGTAAAAGTGACCCAGGTTTCAGTTATTGTGATTTACTGTTGCACGCCCTCATATTATGACTCTTGTATTAGAACAACAGAATGGATCAATACAGAATTTATTATACTGTATGTATATAATCACTCAGCCATTAAAAATACAATTGAGAACAATTGGATTTCATGTCAGATATCATCAAACGACCTCAATATCAAAAGTACTGTGTGGTGAAACACTGTGGTGTTGTAATAATTTGCATTTTGTTTTTATTGTCTGAATGAAGTCGCTAAATGAATTGTTAGAGGTTGAAGCACAAACAAAGACATAAAAGATCACATCTACAAGGGGATGTGTATGGCACTTAAAACAGAGACTCCCTGAAGTAAGTTGAGTATTACTGTCATTTGATAAAAAGTGAAGTTTTGAGAAATTGCAATCAAAGGTATTTGAGGCTGTTTACTTATATGGTAAAATTGTATTTAAAGTATTATTGCAGTGAGAGACAAAGTACTTGATAAAGTGACCTAGCTAAGTATTGTTAAAAGAGAAGGGTTATTTATATTTCATATGGTTCTTCAACTGAAGAAAGCATTTTAGAGCTTTAATTTTAAATGAGGGGTAATTTCAAACAATTGTCTCATTATAACATACTCAGTTATAAAGTTACCATTTTACTAGTAGATATTATTACACTGTCAGAATATTTCCCTCTATATACGTACACTGGCCAGTGACAGGTCTGCCTCTACGGGCTGTTGAGCCGTTACTTTGTTGCTTATTGTTCATGTTTATAGACTATGCTTAAATACACATTACAGGTAAAATTATCATTTATTTCTTCAACAGTCCTTGCATTAAATGAAAAATGATCTCCAACATCCAAATAATTTTTGAGCCATGAAATTTGCCCATGTGATGAATGCCTCGATGAGTCAGAGCTTGTCACAACTGAAATTCAGATTGTATAGGGAGTGTTAAACAATGTTTGGGTTAAATTGGTTGTGGGAGGACTTAAAGACATTGAAATGCCACTTAAATTAGATAGGTTTCATGACTGAAAATAATTTGAAGTCACTGAGATGTGAAAAGTTGTATCGGTCCGTCGTGGTGAAGAGGGAGCTGAGCCGAAAGGCAAAGCTCTCGATTTACCGGTCGATCTACGTTCCCACCCTCACCTATGGTCATGAACTCTGGGTCATGACCGAAAGAACTGGATCCCGGATACAAGCGGCCGAAATGAGTTTCCTCCGCAGGGTGGCGGGGCGCTCCCTTAGAGATAGGGTGAGGAGCTCTGTCACCCGGGAGGAGCTCGGAGTAGAGCCGCTGCTCCTCCACATCGAGAGGAGCCAGCTGAGGTGGCTCGGGCACCTGTATAGGATGCCCCCTGGACGCCTCCCTCGTGAGGTGTTCCAGGCATGTCCCACCGGGAGGAGGCCCCGAGGAAGACCCAGGACACGCTGGAGTGACTACGTCACTCGGCTGGCCTGGGAACGCCTTGGGGTCCCCCCGGAAGAGCTGGAGGAAGTGTCCGGGGAGAGGGAAGTCTGGGGATCCCTGCTCCGACTGCTGCCCCCGCGACCCGGACCCGGATAAGCGGTGGACAATGGATGGATGGATGGATGGAGATGTGAAAAGTTTATTATTTTCTATTTCATGGCTTTGAGCGCTTGTGATCAGTTTTTGTAAATAGTGTTTTACTTTCATGAAACTTGAGTGTGATGATGACCTTTAAATAAAACCAGTTGCAATTCTGATTTCTTTGCCAATGCTACATGTAACTTTTTTGGGAGCACAGATTGTTTTCATTTTCTGCTGTTTTTATATTACAAAGCACTTATTCATGTTGAGTATTAAGTTATCATTCTGTATTGTCTGTATTCTGTACTCCAGTTGCTTTGTAGCGCAGACTGTGTGGTATATATAGCTATGATTCCCCTGCTTATCAGTTGGGCCTTTGAGTGAATTGAACTACTGTAATGATGCTGCCTATGGAAAGAATTTGTTGACATCAATGTCTGTATATGTACTGTATTATTAGATACAGTCATTAAGATTGCATGTTGAATATCGTTTTCTAACACAGAGCAGTTGTTTCCTGTGAGCTCACATCAAGTGTTGAATTCAGTTCAAACCTTCAGATCTGAACATCTTTGAAACATCAGTTAATCATTATTCACTAAGGCAACTCTGATAGTGTAAAGAAAATATAGCCATCCTTTTCTTTTTCTTTTTTCTCCAGGACAGAAAGATTATGGAGGCAGAATCAAAGAGTTGTGAAATATAGCTGGGCAACATTGAATAGATTAATTTGTCCCTGACAGTCCTGTTTTTTTATACAATGATGGATGTGACTGTGTGGATCTATGCACAGTGGACAAAAGAAAAACAGCATGTCGTCAAAATGAGCTCTGTGTTCATTTTAGTCATACTGCATCCACTCATCCATCCATCCGTCCGCATCCATCTATTTCATCACTTGCTTATTCCTCTTCATGGTCGTGTTGATGACTTCTGATCTGTCTTTTTTCTTCAAATCCACACATTATCCTCCAAGCAACTTTGTGATCTTTCTTTTATTTCAATTTAATTTGTATATCAGCATGCATTACTAAATAGTGAATAATACTTAATACATAAGAACATCTGTGTTGCTAAGACTGCCAGGGTTCAACAGTTTATATCCTAGACTGCTGTACACTGTAATTCATGAATAAAATATTAAAGATTCAACTTACATGCAAATAAGTTTGATATCTTCCAAAGCTTTTTTATTTATCAAGTCAGAGACATCCTGTTTCTGCATTCTTTCCTTTTTAAGTTCAGAGAGCACTGATCCTGTCGTATGATGACCTTTAACGTTCCAGTGCTCGTACTGTACAGTGAAGCGCACTGGAATCAGTCCATCTTTGAATAATCAGTCATCTTAAGCCAGCTTTACCTTTCGGATGCTATCGCCAATTAATTGAAATAACCTATTTGCAAATAACAGACTCATTAAGACGCTGTTACGTTTCTCATCTTAAGAAGCCTCAGGATTATTTTCCTGGACCTAGTTCAAGCTCGCAGTCATTTTATAGTGATGAGCGAGCTGATCCCTTGATGTTGTACAAATCCCACTCTCATTACTTCTTTAAGTTGTTATTGTTTCAAAGGCAATGAGCAATCGTTAGCAGCGGTGGCATTAATGATGTTATCTGTGGTTAATATTTTGCTTAGTCTGTGGTTTTACACGGGCTCACACAGAACATCCAGCATCTCACTGATAGTTTGTCTCACACTAACTATTTCATAGTTAACATGTCAGATTAGATGCACCATTTCTACTGTGAAGTCTTGTTTTTTCATGCAGTGGGACTACAAGAACTGTGCGCTTCAGTAACTATTTGAGGCTTTTTGCCATAAACTCAGTCAATAACCAGCTATTGTTATCCTACAAGGATTTGCTATTGATACTATTATGAATAGTCTGAAAGGCGAGACTGAGATTAGACGTGAAAGAAATTCACTTTGTTCTTTTTCATTACAAATGAAGCTTAGTTTTCTTAGGATCACAAAAATATAGATCTGGAAAAAGTACACTTGACTTTCCACTGCAGGATTTTGTGTGTTGATGACTGTTTCAAAGCTACGTTCAGCATTTTTCTAATCTGTATGGTCTCACCTCGCCTTTACAGAGATCATCTACAGCTGGGTGTTTAATGAGTTCCCCTCATTTGTTGCTGAGGACAGTCGGCGCTTCATCTCCCAAGACACCGGGAACCTGTACATCTCGAAGGTGCAACCCTCTGACGTTGGAAGCTACATCTGTCTGGTGAAGAACACTGTGACAAATGCAAGGGTCTTGAGCCCTCCAACACCTCTAACATTGAAAACTGATGGTGAGGCTCTGGGATTTATCGCACCTCACACATGATAGCAGTCCTTGATTTGTATGAATGCCCTAGGCAGACAAATCTAATGGATTTCACTGGATGAAGCACATACTACAGAGGAAGTATCAGAGAGTCCTCTGTGATACTTTCTCTGTTCATCTGAAACTGTAAACATTTTTGTAGCTCTATTACACTGCTTCCCCCCGCTGCACTTGTTTAGCACGGTTGAAAATCTAAAAGCATATTTTATATGGTGCATTTTATTGTATCGTAATGCATTTTGGATTAAAAAAAAAAAAATTAGATCAGATAGGTTAATAAAAGTGGGACATTCTTCAGCTTTCCACTGAGCCTCATGTTGGTGGAGGGTGTTATGAATTCCATACACACCGTAAATAGATAGTGAGCAATGCTTTAACATTAGTGTGGGGAGCCTTCTTCACTCACAATGTGCTTTGGTGAAACTGGCCATAAGGGAAATCATTTTCCGGCATAAAATTAACTGAATCAATGGCCCTTGCTGTGGATGGGATTTTGTTCTTTTATACTGGCCTCTCAGGAGCCATGCTGTGGAGCTGTTTGTTGGAATCAGGTGTGGATTTCACCTACAGGCTTTTTACATCTGACTACACAGAGACACGTCCATCACTTCACACAGGTGCCTGTCATTGTCAAGGTTTCAAAGAGCCATTGAGATTACATCCCCAGTGAAGGGCCTCTGGTGCCTCGGAACCAGGTTCGCTCTAAATGTTGCAAGAAGAATTTACCTCTTAAGGATTACATGCCTTCCAGCAAGATTATGTATGAACTGGACCGCAGAGACATATATCATACTTAGCTCATAACCATTCTTAATTGGTTTGGGTCTCTCATTAACCAAGATGAAAAATACAGCCAAAAGGACGTTGGCCAGCTATGATTGTTTTAATGTGCTTCATAGTTGGATAGAAATTATTTTTGTTGTTACTTTTCAACAACATGTGATGGGAGAGGAATGCATTTTGCAGCATCCATATTGTGACATGTGGCTTTGACACATGGGGCTGAAGGACAGCACTCTCACCTGCAGCACAACATGGCCAAATGGAGTCTCTACAGTTGTAAGCCCATTATGCCAAAGAATGTCTTGGCATCTCTTGCTCTGCAAATCTCATGTTGCTCGGCAGCTCTCTATATTGTGAAATTGGGTCTAAAATGCCGAAAATTACATTGGCACACCTCACAGCAGTCGCCCAAATGTTCCGCTGCTGTGTGCGCCCCTCAGTCATTGGACTCTGACCAATCAGACGGGGCAATCTGTGCCTCAGTAAAAGTGAGTGATTATTACACAGTAGACAGTTCAAGCTGGATCTGTGTGCGGCTCACCACTGTCAGCTCCAACCCCGACTCTCTTAATCAAAACAAGCATCTGGGCTCCATTATATCCTGCTGGAAGCCATTGATTGTCAATTCACAGTCCACCTTGAGCAGATCACTGAACTCTGCGCTAATGCACTGTTTTTAAACATACAGACATACAGTTCATCCCAGAAACCACTGCTCTTTGATTTATCTCATTGGTGTGCCTTTTATTACTGCAGATAATACTAACTGCAAAATGGTCCTGGACCGCACCACATGAAAAGCACATGTTTATATCAAATGTCATTTGTGAAAATTCTATATTTTATATAAATATAAAATTTTATATTTTATTTAGCCTTTTATAGATAGATAGGTTTATAGATATTATATTCTATATATTCTATATATTTTGTCCTGTACTGTTTATAGCAGATAACTGGCCATCCATATACCGGTATTCTATTTTTATGTGTAGACACAGTTTTGTTTACATCAGTAATGTTATTAAATACAGGAAGGACTAAAACATACAAGATGTAAAGTATCTATCAGGTAAAATTATCTTCTATATGAGAACACAGTATAACCCATACATAAGAGGATATGCCGCAATTTTTTCTTAGAAAAAATTACAGATTGCACTTTGACTCATTGTTCCTATGGAGAGATAAGTGGTAAAACCTGCAGTTGGACCACAGCACTAGTGATGTTATTATTGCTGGAGGAAATTTTCTCTCTCTTTACTGACAGTAATATCAGTTGTTTGCAGCCATCATGTCATCGCCACATGGGCATGTTTTCTGCACTGCACTGTAAATTATTGTTGAGGAATTTAGGCCCATAGCCATATTGGATGTCAGCATGACTTTTTTTTTTTTTTTTTTACTAACCCACATATTTTTAATATGCCAAAACCTTATTGTTTGTTACCCTGAATGTCAGCAAAGTACTGACATACAGTCAATAATAAATGTGAAACCATGTAATGGTAAATAACAAAACAGTTAAATCTCTGTCTAGACTAATAGGAGTGTTCATTTCAGTGCTTTTTAAAAATGGAAGACCATTTTGATTGTACTGTGTTGAGAACAAGCAGTAGCTGTAAATGGGCTGTTTCCCCTGCCGGCATGTTAAACCCTGGCTTATCCCCAAGAAAAAATGCATTTAAAAAACTGAACCATCAAAAATTGATAATTAAATCACCAGAGATTGTCTGGTATATTAGAATTTTTTTTGGACTGTTAATCATGTTCTTTGTATAAGACATGGCTGACGTTGTATAGATGGAGGATCAATGTCTTAAGCTTTCAATGGGTGCTACAGTAGGAGTGTGACAATCCAATTACTATTTTGTTCAGCTGTCTGCGAATTGGCTCAAACAATCCAAGTGATTGAAATGAAGAAAGTCAATGGAAGTTTTTTATGAAACACTTGCAATTTTATTGGCAAGGGGAATTCTGATTTGACTGAGATGTGGAAAGTTTATTATTTTCTATTTCATGGCTTTGAGCGCTTGTGATCAGTTTTTGTAAATGGTGTTTTACTTTCATGAAACTTGAGTGTGATGATGACCTTTAAATGAAACCAGTTGGAATTCTGATTTCTTTGCAAATACTAACCTGGAGGATCTTTAGCTTTCAATGGGTGCAACAGTAGGGGTGTGACAATCCAATTACTATTAAGGCAGCCTGTTCATTAAACAATTGCAGTTTTATTGGCAAGGGGAATTCTGATTTGATTAGTTCAGCGGTTTATACAAATTAATATGAAATACTGTCTATATATTATAAAGTTGTTCCAGTTAATTTGTTCAAACATAAACTTACAAAATGTGTTTGTGTATTTTCTATCTTATCTAAGAAAGATGCCTTTGAGAGTAACCTTAAATGCCTACTGTATTAGTGCACCAGAGACCTGATTTTGATGCTATAAATTTGAGGACACGCATCATACTTTGTAAAATGAAAAACAAAGCACAACAGAAAAATGTGATTTTCATGTGATTAATCGATAAAATGGGAGCATAATATATAATGCTACGCTACAAATGAGGACCAGTAATGTTTCAGCACGCCAAGTCTGGACATAATTTCTTTCATTTCTATCAGGTCCAGCCACTGAGACTGAATATGATATTGAATATACTATGGCATGAGCCAATGAAATATTGCAAATTCATTATATGTGAAGGGCTGCTTTGGAGCCATAAATGTTGAGAATGAGATTGAAATTGAAAAGTTCTTTGGAACAAATATCATAAAACTCCTTTTCCATACATAGCAAGCTACAATTCAATAACTCCACTCATTCTCTGCAGCAGTCATTTTTTCACATAAAAAGTGTCAGGCACATGTAGGAGGTATAATTATGGTTTCTCAAATGCCATGCCGGTCATTTGTCATACTGATTATGTACATTACAGAGCATCTAGAGCAGCGCTGCATATGGTCTGCTATGTTTTCTTGCAAATTCAGGCCGGTGCTGAGGTTAGCAGTGTGTCCATCAGAGGTGTTCATATGCAATGATTGTGTGTGTGTGGTTGACATTATTCTCTAAAGAGTAAACTAAGCAAACCATTTGTAATATTTATATTGCAAACTTTCATTTAATGAGACAAATATTAATGAGATCTAAGGTGAACGTTTTTTTATTGGTTACTCC
The DNA here is from genome assembly GCF_045865225.1 of Trachurus japonicus. Taxonomy (NCBI): domain Eukaryota; kingdom Metazoa; phylum Chordata; class Actinopteri; order Carangiformes; family Carangidae; genus Trachurus; species Trachurus japonicus. The sequence goes on from NC_140919.1 coordinate 30,220,533, forward strand.
AGATTTGCTCAATGTCATCTGACATATTGTTCTTGTAAATGGATACAAATGGCCACTTAAACTTACAGATGGAAAAACAAAGAAAACACATTCTCTAGCTGTGAGAGAGGAGCTGTGATGTTTTTGTGAATTGTAGAGTGAATTGCTAATTCTTGTTGACAACACACTACTGTCGGTTCTGAAGACTATTTGTGGCTGTGTCATGTTAATGTTTGTTTTTGTGATGGCTTCTGTGCTTTTCCAGCATTTCTTACACAGAGAACATGGTTCTGCATAGATGCCATTATGAAGAATTCATCTTATACTCCTGTATTTTCCAACTGACTTAAACCACCTAAAAATAATGAAAATATATTAAAATTGATTATACCATCTGCACATGTTTTCATCCATGTGCAGATCAACAATATTATACTGTGTACCTAGCCAATATCACTATCCCTATTGATAAATAGTGTGTAAAGTGAGGGTGGATGGTTGAACGATGTGCCAGATGGCGTGCATAATGTGCTGTCCCACACCTGCACACTGCATGATTCAGTGTGCGGTGGATATTTTAAATGCTTGAACATCAGGAATCCTCTGAAAATTTCAATTTGCTGCTACATTTCTATCTTCAGTTGCAGCATACATACTCATAAAACCTGCACTGGGGCAATTGGCAGTGGACATCCCTATTATTTCAAAATCACTATACCCAGTCTCTGTGTAGTACATTGCTAGAAAAGATGAGGATGATGGGTAATGGGAGGGTAAGTGACTGTTTCAATCTGCTTGGTTCTAATGTCTGCAATTCCTCTCTCTTAACCTTTTCTAGGTGTCATGGGTGAATATGAGCCCAAAATTGAAGTGCATTTCCCTACATCTGTTCTGGCTGCCAAAGGAGTCACTGTCAGGCTGGAGTGCTTTGCTCTGGGGAAGTAAGTAAACAAGGACATATTGCACAAATATAGGGAGCCGTATGCAGTACAATATTAATCACCAGGAACAATAAAGGACATCCTATCACTGATCTGTTACTGAGAGATCCTCTAGATAATACTGTACCTCTTGTGTTTCCCTCTCTTCTTTGAATTACATTATTCCATTACCTGAGTGGGAACCAGGCATATCTTGTCTTCAGGCAGGATGTTAAGTGAGTGTAGAGAAGTACAGCATCGTAGCTCGGCTGTTAGATGACATGTTAGTGCAAGGGGGAAGACTGAATAGGGAATTCAGCCCTAGGGACCCATGTGTTCTCATAATTGAGAGCCCTAATGTATCTGTGTTTCCTGGGTGCTTTCACTGTCTGTTATGAATGTAGAAAGCCAAGGTTATGTCTATGAAAAAAATTAAATTGGTAATAGTTGTCTGCCAGGAGGGAAAACACTTTTGTCCAAAGCACTTACCACAGTTACTAAAGTTAGCATTGCTGGGTTCATGGTTTGTGACGCTGAAACTATTGCCTTTTTACATTAAAAATATTTTCTGAAATTGCTTTTGGATACACTTTGGGAAGGTTGGACCAAAAATGAAGCCACAATTATTTGTATTCGATATCAAAAAAAATTGCGAAGCAGTTTAGATGTTTTCATTTTCAAAGCAAAGTTGGAGTGGTGTTTGACTCCTAAAGAAAGAATTAAATATCTTACAAAATACTACTCTGTTTTGTTTATAATTATTCAGCATGAATTATTCATCACCGACTCCTATCTTATGTGCAAACAGTCGCTAATCTACAGATGACTAAGGACCTCATAATTGTTTACCTTCGTTTCAATTAATTATCCGCATTATGGTTAGTCATTTCCTAAATATATAGACACTGCATTCTAATCTCACACCACTTAGTTTTCCCATGAAGATAAGCAGAAGTTTTTAGATGCTTGTAGAGGAGGCAAACAGCTTGAGTCCTTGCCCTGTGAATGAAGTAGTTTGTGCATGATAGCTTTCAGTCAGACAGTGATCTCAGTGACTTACCCTTGTACATGGAGATGAATGATTTATCAGCGTGCCCTATTAAGGAGTGCCAGTCTTAATATAGCACTGAAAATGAAGTTAAAATGGGTTTTGTTCTCCTGTTGATCAATATGTATGATGGCAATGCTAGCTAAGACAGGGTAGAAAAGCTCTTTGTCTGAATGCCAGAGCCTCTTGATGTAATTGTCTGTTGTGATATTTGCTTACTTTGTACTTTGTAGGCCACAGTCAAGGGCAAAGGGAACAATTAGACAAAGAAAATGAATGAGAACGCAATAAAAAAAACAATGCAGCCCTCCTTAGATTTAAAGAGGTTTTCATTCTGGTCACCTTGTGATGTTATTTTTAGTAATGTCTCCAAGAAGGATCATTACATGATTATGATTTTGTAACTTGTGTCTATCTGAAAATTAATTCTCCACATAATTACTGTCATAGTGTTATTATAGAACACTGTTTACCACTGTGGACCAACACTTTGTCCTTCTGGTGTTTATACTTGCTTCATATAAATATGAAATGAAAAATGGGCATCATTAGCACTGTTCTTCAGATCTTTTCATGTGAATAAGACTCATATTCAAACAAATTATTACGTGGCCGAACAAGGTTCATCAGGCAGAGAGCTGTCTGTAGACACAGACCAAAGTTTCTTTACAGCCAATTAGCTCGTTCTTCAAGTAGTCAGAACTGTAAAACAAATATAGTGTACAGTCCAGCATGGCACCCACTGGCATTATCTTAACCACCAACTTTGCTGGTTTGTCAGGGTTCCACTTCAGTTGGAAATCTGTAGCAAAAAAAAATTGTGAGATGTTTACTGCCATTACTGTACAATGTTAGCTTTTACTAACTGTTCAACAGGGTTCAGGAGTAGTTCTTAGATTATACAATGTCCAGGGTTAACCCGTGCATGGAATGGGTCAGATCATAAAAATGAACAGTGAAATATCAATTACATTGTCTAAAATCTGAATACATTTGAAGATTGGTTTTTTGTTTGTAAACTGTGAAACAGAAAATACTCCTGCACACTGTCCACACTACGCAAAAGGTATTGATTTATTAATAAAGCAGCGTATTGGTCCTCAGACCTTCATCAGGTAATCTGTTGTGGAAAATAATTTGTCCTGGTGGGTGGCGGATAGATTATGTGTACATGCAGATTTGGATAACATCACAACTGTTTTAGTTCTTTGGTACTGCCAGTTGATGCCAAGAAGTTATAGTTCCGTGTTTTTTTAAAAGATTAACAGGATAGTTACAGTAACCTGAGTGCTTAAAGCCACCTCTTGATGGTGATGATCTGCTCATTTCAAAAAGCACAAATTCAGTGTAAAACCTTTGCTTCATAGACTGATGTATAAGAAACTCTGCAAAGTGCAGTTCTGTTTGCTGCATTCATTTCAACGGACTATGAAGTTCACTGCAGTTCAAAAAGGCTTGTATATTTGATGGGTTACACATTCTCCCACTCATTTCCACTTAAAATATAATATGTAGCATGTGGTGGATGTTTTCATCTGAATAGCCTTGGAGTAGTGGATATACTTTTAGCTTCAACAACCCCAGAGGGAATCAAACCCTCGAACCCTTTCCTCATTGAGCTACACAGGCATACAAGGGCCACATTGTCAGCAACAAAAGTGCCTGTTAATGGCAACAGATTTTATCTTGCTGTGGTGAATGTCTTTGTTTTGCAGATCATACAGGCAAAAATGTTAGTTGTGTTTCAGGTAGATTCTCCCTTAAAAATAGTGTTGAATTTCCTAAAAAGAAACAAGAAACCGAGACTTACGCAAGTCAGAATGGTGAGATAATACAGTATTTAGATCTAAATGATGAAGCAAACCAATTCCCTAGTATTAGATTTAATTTTGAACCTTTATTATGAAACTAGTCCAGATGAGGTACAGCAATTGTGTGGAATGTTAATTAAGATGTAATCTACTGAGCTCGCCTATGGCCATGTTCTTAAATTGAATACAGTAACACCTTATATAAACACCAGTGTGAAACACATTGACAACATGAGCATGTGAAATACTCAGTTTGTACGCTTTGATAAAATCAATCAGGTTGACCAGAGCTTCACAGTTATGGAGTTCATTCCAGCAGTTTCACCCAGAACACAACACACTGACAGGCAGAGTTTCTTATTTTTACACTGAGTGAGTCTATTCCCTCCTGCCCAGCCTCAGTCTTGTGAACACATACAGTATGCTACATCCACTGTAGGGCTAGTGCTCATTATTCAGTCTCCAAAGAGAAATCCTGCCATAGACTCATGAAGATTCACCCACATGTTCCAGTCCCTTTGCTCTACAGCCATTCAAGAGTTTTTTTTTTGGCACAAAGGTAACCATAGGCAAATGCCGTGTAACTGCATGCCATAATCATGAGTACTGAATTAAACACCATGCAGTTTGTTGATGTGTGTTTATGCTGTTGGTATAGGCCACGGGCATTAAAAGGAGAAAACAGTACTAGGAAATGGCCCCACATTATAACGCAGATATCTGATTTTACCTCAAGCCCCAGATCTTGCCCCAGGTATCCATATTGTATGGAATAATTTTATTGTTGATTTAACGCACTTGAACAACTCGATATTTAATATGTTTTCTCCATTATTTCACTGGATTAATGTGAATCGTGTCTGTAATATAAATAAAATTACATTTCTTCATTTTTTCAGGGATAACCTGGAATAAAAAAGTGTAAATATCATGACTGCCAATGGAGGTGTTATCATGTATGTTCTGTTTTATTTCATATGGAGATAGAAATTACAACTTTGTAGATGACAACATAGTGACGGGACTTATCCCCAAATTCATGTGCAAAAATTTGGGGCTTTGATAACTGAAATTTGTCTGAAACTACTGACTTTATTATTCAGCGTGTTTGACTCTCCGGGGTTTGAGGAAAACTAAATGCATGCTCTAGTCTAAAGTAATGATTAACCATTCAACAAAAAAGGGAAAGAAAATGAAAAATTTTAAACCATTTGTCTACAAAGGGGGGAAAATAAAGCTTGTGAACACAAAACTCCATAATGGAAAAACACATTGTTTGACATAAAACACGCTCTGAATCCTAATTTGAGCCATTGTTGCCAAGAGCACTTCTATGTCCTTGTGAATTTAGAACAGATAGAAAAGCTCAGGGATGTAACATTTCCATCTTGGCTAAATGATTGATGAGTTCACTGGAGGTTTGCATAGTGTCACATTTCCATCTTTCAGAGACCTGTCTATTCTAGTTGTCATACACGACAGCATTACTGATACTGAGTGCCTAGTAATACATTCTCTGCATGTGCAAGTCATCTATCATCAGGATCTATTGGGCAATCCACGAATAAGTAAGGATAGATGACACCGCTCATAAACCAATCATAAAAATCACTAAGGCTGATTAGAATATTGTCACTGTCCCTCTGAAACCTGGGGTCTAATGGGGTGGTCATTTGGTACAGTAAATACATCATGAATGGTTGAGAGGTTAATGATTCACATGTAGAGCAGAACCAGCATTAAATGGGCATCATGGTGTGTCAATTCCTAATTGCAAATTAAAGACCTCTGGGATCTGTAGGTCATTGCAGATGTTTGCTACAGTTCACTGTTTTTGTTTTGAAATCTCTTTGACTGATTGGTAGACTGCAACAGTTTCTCTTCTGTTTTGATAATCACTGCTTTGATTAATCATGCGTTCAAAGTGTGTGAGTGCGAAAATGGCAACCACAACTCACAATGAAGTCACAAATTTTCCCTCTAACTCTCTAAAACACAGGCAATTTCACTAATCAATAGACTGATGGAGTATTAACCAACAGTTAAACACATGCATTAAAAGTAAGAATATAACTCATTGTTTTTCCACAGAGGCAAACAAGGTCATAGTTTGAGAGAACTGATCTTTTTAATATTTTATCTGAATCACAAAAGAATCTAACACTAAAATGTCCTGAAGTTGTTCTGAAAAGGTCAAAGCGGATGGCAGATTAATCTATGAGTGTATGCGGTAATGTTCTTATTGTAAAGAGATAAAATGCAGCTCACATAATAAAATATACTGTAATCAGTGCTCACTCTCCAAGACTGTATTACTGTAAGTATATAATATCATTCTTCTCTTCTCACAGCCCAGTGCCGACAATCACGTGGAGGAAGATAAATGGCAACATCCCCAAGAAAGCGAGACTTCGAAAGTCACAGGCTGTGCTGGAGATTCCCAACATTCAGCTGGAGGACTCAGGAACGTATGAGTGTAAAGCTGAAAATCCAAGAGGTGGCACCGCATTCAAAGGACATCTACAGGTCTACAGTGAGTCTGAGCATGTCTTTACTGCTGTGTTTTTAATCTACAGCCATCATACATTTGGCAGTATAGGAAAAAAAAGTGCTGCATCCAGGAACTGAGTAAATTAGTACAAGTTTTCTAAACTACTTTTCAACTTTTTTGATAAGCTATTCTGGTCGCTCTGCTGTTTTCCCAGATCGTTCATGATATAATCTTCGGTAGTTAGAATATTCTCAAATCTCACGACTGGGGACCAGTACTGGTCCCTCTGAATTTGCTGAGCAGTCCAAGGACTAATTATACACCCATTGCAGATACTTCATGAACAAGTGTTCATCATTTTAATGAATGAGCTGTTTCTTTTAGTTGAGAAGTGTTAGTTCTCCTACAGTACCATCATCTGAAATATTTATCTTTTCAGTTTTTTTGTAATTGTAGTTGTCATTTTTCCATTGGTAGGTATATAGATCTAAGGTACTGCCACATACAGTATTAACAGACATTATAAACTGTAGCTGTAAATGCTTTTGATTAGGACCAAAGTGTATCTGTTCATAAATTGCAATATTTTCATCTTAAATCTAATGAAAATATACAAACTGATTAATCCAGGTGTGTCTGACCATTGTGACTACTCAGACACACCTGGATTAATCAGTTTGTCCAATAATGTAAGACAGGAAATAAAAGAGCAGCCTTAAGTTCAGGAAGTAGCAGAGCTGTGCATAGAGCCCATTTTATCATGTTGACTTTATGGGCTTCAGTCAAGAGTAGTTTTCAGTTTTCAAGGTTTCCTGAATCACTGCCTTTTGCTGTGATCACAAACGTATCTATGAGGTTGTATGTCCTCTATTCTTCTCTGTCTGTGCCATGTGCACAGCACCACAGTAATGGACTGCCTCAGCCTCAGTAGGACACATTTCCAAGGCCCTGCACTTCTTGGCAACCTCCATTCTGTTGACATCACAAGGAGAATAGGGAGCCTAATTTGTAGCAGGCTCACGCTAAATGTAATTTACACAGGTCAGCTGGTAGTGTGAACTTTCATTGTGAGGGAGACCTTCGTGACCATAATCATTCAATCAAACCACACAGAAAAAGCTTTCTACTGAAGGTGCTGTATGCAAAGAACAGCAAAAAAAAAAGTGCTTGGCATGTTACTGCTCGAGAAAAAGCAAATCAATAGCATAGCTTTCTTTTTTCTGCACACACTGGATAAGAAATATACCACTATGCACTATGTGTCTGGTGAGGTGTGTCACACTATACCATATACAAATCAGAACGAGATGGTTTTTGCAATATAAGATTTGTTGAAGCTTTATCTACAACAGTACAAATTATGTGTAGTAGCACATTGTTGATTTGCGGGTCAAAAACAGCTAAAAGTCCAAAGAAAAGAGATTTAGAAAAAAAAAAAGCTTTTGTTTGTGACTGATTAACATTCCCTCTGTTAAACAAGGCTGAAATAGATCCAGACCCAGTAAAAGGTACTTGTCAATGTTACATTCTCTTAAATTTACAGGAATTGAAAATGACATGTAAGACCTGGTGGACAAAAAAGAGAGTACGACATGAAGAAGAAAGTGTATACAGCAGGGTTGAGATCTGGAGCTGTGACATATTCTGTGTAGCTGGTGGAGTTGGACGGGAACTCTGTATGCAGCCTGGAAACACAAGCAAGTAGGCTGTGGAGAAAAGAAATGAAAAGAAAAGAAAAAAGTCTTCATGGTTAAGGGGCCCACAGGAAGGGTTAGGGTTAGTTTAGTTTGTCTATTGTATGGACATGTTCTGCATTTGAAAGAGAGAATGGTACATGTTCACAAACATGATTCAAAAACATGAATGTGAGAAAAGAGGAGAGGAGAGGCTGGCTTTCCTCTTATTGACAACCTTGTGACTCTGGGTCCCTGCAGTAAAGATCCCCACTGTATTTTCTGTGTGTAGCAAACATATCTCAGAAATTGATTTAATCGATTTCACAGTAACATTATGGCAGTCACTGTTTGTTTGTTTGGTGGTACATGTTGGTCTTGACTTAGAGATGTCATCTGAACTGAAACTCTCCAAACTGCCAAAATTCAGAAAATGTGACACTAATTGTTCTACAGCACAATAGACCTACCACAGGTACCATGGATATTGTATTCGAGATGTGATTCTTCCATGACCCACAAGGGTAGTATACAGTACTGTAATAACCCCAAGAATCAAAACAAGGCTGGCAGAGTTTTTTTTGTTTTGTTTGTTTTTATAGACGGATCATCAGGGACAACTTATAGACAACCAGCAGCCAGTCTGCAAATGGTTCCACAGAGCATTTTAAATGAAGGGAGGAAAACAAACTGATATACTGTAAGCATCTCCATGACAGATGTACATACCTCAGTTCAGTTCAGCTTTATTGATATCCTGAAGGAAATTAGATTTCGGCACAAATTATTTTTATTGTTTGAGAAAGTAAACAACTGACATCAAAGCTCCACAGCAACAACATTCACAGATAAAAGGGAAACTTGATCTTGTTTCAACTAAAACAGCAACAGCTCCTAAGGACGTAGGCCACTCTCACTACTGAATCATTCTGAATTTGGTAATGGGAATTATGACATTTCATAGGTCACTAAATTCTGGCATTGTGACATCCCTAATCTTGACTAGAGGTGTGCTGGTATAGAGAATTATTGGCCAAGACAATCACATTTTGAACATTTCAATTTAATTCACAACCAGTGCTATCCAAGTAGCCAGAATCCTAATAATCCATGTATTTCTGAGATTTCATCTTTCAAGTTAAAGATACTTGCTTTGGGGTTTAGTTTAAGAATTAATTTAGTCACTGAATAACTTAATCTTCTCTCAGGAAACCAGTTCAGGTAATTCAGCCTTTTCAAAATGTGGAACACATAATCGTGCCTTAGAAAGCACATCTGAAATACACGGATCTGAAAAGCCACTCGGTCTGGAACAAGTCTTAATCCGTGTCCGAGAAACAAGCCCCAAGTGTGCTTAATTAAAAATCATTTTTTAGTCTTACTGGAAATACTTTGTAAATGTATAGGTTTTACAGTGTGCAAAAGTAGATAAGAAGTCATTGGCAAGATATCAATGATGTTTAAGGATTCAAGGATTTTTATGTAAAGTGACATCAAAAGACTGAAAAAACTAACAAACATTGTGCTGCATAAAAGGAAGAACACCAAAAAGAGGGATTACAAACAGAGAGTGAAAGTACTGGCTGCTTTTTCTATTGATAAATGTATATATACTATATATATACATATATATATATATATATATATATATATATATATATATATATATATATATATATATATATATATATATTTCTTTTTTTCGATAGTGTAGTAGTGGAGAGACAGGGAATGGGGAGGCAGAGAGAGGGGGAATGACATGCAGCAAATCCCACCCGAGTCAGGATTCGATACAGGGCCGGCTGCGTCGAGGACTGTAGCCTCTGCACATGGGGCGCCTGCTCTACCAACTGAGCTAAACAACGCCCCCCCCTTTTTTTCCTTTCTCTCTCTCTCTTTCTCCTAGGACCACATCATCAAGGGATTAGAAATAAGTGGTTTAGTACATGACGGCATCCACTATTTTGAATACAGCTTGTTATATTGACGGTGCATGTGTGTTCTCTTTCATGTACTGTATGTAAGTAGAGGAAGTCATACCTGTGCCTTGTGTGTGTGTTTCAAGGATGTATTACTTATTCGTAAATCTTTTTTTCTCTATCTTCTAGCCTTCCCTCAGTGGGTCAGAATGATTAATGATACTCAGATGGATAGTGGAGAGAAGCTCCAATGGGAGTGCAAGGCCACAGGGAGGCCCCGGCCCACCTATCGCTGGCTTCGTAATGGTTTGCCCTTGACATCCCAGGTACCCTCCTCACTGCACAGCACCCTTTTCTTTTGTTGATTGTGCCATGAAACATCTGAATTATTCCTCTGAAAGTACATGGCCACTATGTGCAGCATTGTGTACAGTACATCTACATTCACACATGGGCCCCTTTTCTACTTTCTTTCTTGTTACAGGGTCAAGTTGAAATAGTGAATGGAGATCTAACCATTAATAAGGTGCAGCAGACGGACTCAGGAATGTACCAGTGTGTTGCGGAAAATAAATATGGGGCCATCTACTCCAATGCTGAGCTGAAGATCTTAGGTATTTACATTTATGCAACTAAATGAAGCATTTGAATAAAAATAAAGTTTTGTGCTCTGCCAGGTATATTTCATGGTTCTCTGCAAAGAATAAAATTGCAGACCAAGTATTAGCATCTGAATAAGGTACCAGATGATAGGTGAGGTGAAATTGAAATGCAAGTGGTGAACGCTGAACTGAAATGTGCTGATTGCCAATCAATGGTCCCTGATTTAACCCAGGTAGTGGACAGCATGAATAAAAGGGCCCTTATGGTTATATTCAATGAGGTGTCTGCACACATCAAGTTGAGGAGAGTCTTGAACAGTTCTACATTATCCTGAGGAGAATGCAAAGCAATGACTTGTAGGTATAGATTTATACTAATGGGAGCAAACACAAGAAGAGAGACATCAATGGTTTCTTTGATGGAGTTTAATGACTCCATTAAGGTCTTATCTCCGCTCTATTGTTTGTCATCAAAGCACAGAACACTGCGATCCACATTACTTAGAGAAAACAAACCTTCACTTTGGACATGACTTTCATCAGATATTTATTAGTCAATGCCATTATCATGGTATAATAAATTATGATTGTCCATAATTGCTAGCTCACAGACTGTACAAATTTGCCATTGTCTTGAAAGTACCACTTCTTCTTTTGTATAGCAAAACATGCATAACATGAAATTTAAGGACATTAAAAGTCAAGGAAACTGTGTTCTTCAGCCTTTAAGGCTTCAGGCTAAAAACACAACAGTCATACTGAATGGCTGTTCACTGTTCTGTGTTGATGCACTATTTTCTCCTTGTCATCTTCTATACTGGGACACATCTGGTGACACCCGTTCCCCTTTCGTGTTTCCCTGAGGGACAGTTTGATTTACTGTCTGTGTGGCATGCCCTTTTTTGAAGGGAATCTGTGGCATTTGGAAAATCCTACTGGAAATGGACAAAGTTGTTTTGTGTTTTTTTTATTTTTTTTATTGTCTATGCGCAGCGCATGTTTTTCCCTAAACCATCATTTTAAAAATCTGTGCACAACGGCCCCTGTTTAGTCGACTATAATTCACTGCATTGTCTGCAGGAGTCAAAAGTTCTAGATTTAATAAGCTTTATCTGATCCGAGCAGGAGGTGTTTTTGCCTTTCTTAGAGTCATAGTCACAAGGATGATATTTGGAAGCTGGTGATGAATGTTTTCATAACTATACCCCCCAGGCATCTCATCCCAGTGACCTGTGCTCCCTAGAGATGTCCACAAGCAAACACTATCAGGACAGATTACATGGCTAATAACAGGCTGAAGATGAGCGATCACTGGAGGCTACGTGGGGGCAGCGGTTGCCCTCATGGCTGTGATCTTGTCCCAGATCCAGCTCTTCTGGGAGGGTTGCGGGTGAAGCAATAAGGCACCGCTGCTACCAGCTGCAGGCCTGCTCTCATTTTGATTAAAACAAATACTCACAGCAACTGCTCTGTTTTCTGCTGTTTTCCCTGTCTAGAGGGACCTCTGCCACTCAGGCAGCTACTCAGGCTCAGAGACACAAGTGTTACCAGGGGAGGGGTCAGCCTGTAGCTACAGATGGGATTGAATTGTCATTGTGTATAATGTCACGTATAAAGCATCACTCAGGATTTGAATAATCACAGCTGACAAGGCCTTGCAGCCAGTAGATGGCCTTGATGTGTAATACAACTCCATACCAGTCGCACACCAACTTTAGTGCCTTTAAGCCTTATTTAGACCATTAGTGCTTCATTTGTGGCCTTAGGCAACCCATAATTATTAAACAGATTTATATTAGTATTTATTATTCACTCAGGCAGCCTGGTTAAATATGGGTTTAAAATAATTTTCCTAAAAGCAGTTCAAATCATCCAGCCATGTCATCATTAACATGATGGCAGTTATTTTGTAATTATGCTTCACAACACAATTATGTGTATTTATATAGTGAATTAGCACATAATCAAGACAAAGTACAGCATACTGTAAAGTATTTAAAAGTAGTGAATGAAGGAAATCAAACTTTAAAAAATAAAGTTATTACTTTGAAAGAAATATTTTGACAGTATTTTGATAAAGCTTTGTTTTGATTCATGATGTGTCATACAGTAACCCTGTAGCATTTGTAGCTATTTGTTTTCTTTTAAATACCACAGCTGCAGAGTTGGAATGACTATTTCGTGTATTATTTTGTTACAATTTAACAACCACACAGTGATTACAGCTTCATTAGGCATTTTTTCACCACGAGGGGACAGAAAAATTCAAAAACAAGCTCTGGCACACTGGACTGCAGTTCAGACGCAGAGCAATGAAAGATCCTAATTTTTCATTGACTTGGTAGCATTCAGACATAGTTTGATGCACACAGTGCTTGGATAAAAATGGTAATTGACATGGTGATAATGTTTCCCAGTGGGAGAACATAATGGAAATAAAATCAGAGTAGAAATGCTTCCTTCAGGAATACCGTGTGTGTGTGTGTGTGTGTGTGTGTGTGTGTGTGTGTGTGTGTGTGTGTGTGTGTGTGTGTGTGTGTGTGTGTGTGTGTGTGTGTGTGTGTGTGTGTGTGTGTGTGTGTGTGTGTGTGTGTGCGTGCGCGCGTGTGTATACTCATTAGCTAGAATTCTCTGATTTACAAATCAAATCAGAATTCAAGCTACTGTAATATCAGAGAGACCCACCCACTTGTACTGAAAGATTCACTGACATCTACCAGAGGAATATCATCACATTTTTATTAATTATTTGTTTAATACATCTTTAAATCTCGTGTGTTTGTCTTACACAGCGTCCGCACCTGTTTTTGTCCCCAATCCCATACGGGTCATTGCCACACTTGGGAAAGATGTATCAATCGAATGCAAACCCAGAGCGTCGCCCAAACCACGGATAACATGGAAGAGAGGAGACAGGAGGATACAGCCAAATAAAAGGTACGGCAACCGTTTTTTTTACAAGCATAATGTGTAAACACTCAGAAGTAGCTTCTTATGTACATAGTGAATTATCTCATTTTGATCTGTTGGTTATAATGTACAGCTTTATGAAATAAGAAAACTACAGTTAATCATCTCCCTAAGAAAATATATGCACAGTTTGTTGAGCTTTTAGAGATCCAGAGTTCTTCTGGAGGACAATGTAATAGTGCACATTCTGTACTGGACCCAACACAAAATAACACAATAACAACACACACTGACCTCATAGCAACATACATTGTGTGATTTATTTATCCATACTTAAATTAGAAAAACATTATTAATAAAATATCCTGATGTAAATGTCTTTTTGAGTTCAAGTAGAGATTAAATACACGACATGTACATTGGTACCATAAAGCTTTTCTGGTCACTGATTTGCAACACTGTCTGCAGCAGCCTAATATAACCAGAGATAGATGGTTTGGTACAAATGTTATAGCAGATCTCTACTGCGTGACACATCTTAAGAAATACACATTATACTGTCATAACTCCTAGGCCTGTGTACTGGTACAATTTGTGGTATTGAAAAGCAATGGGGATGTGTTAAACATGGATACAAAATCATTTTGTATCAGATCACTGAAGAGGAGCTTTTATTCCTTCATTGTGCATTGTACAATGTTTCAGGATCTGAAATAAAACCCTTGAAATATTTTCATACTTACAGTAAGAGCAAGGATTAATTTTTGCTGTTGTCACTGGATAGATTGTGTACATTTTCTTTCTTTGATTTACCAGCTCCCAGTTATAAATAGTACCAGATTTTTTTCCCTTCTGCACAGTTTAGACAAGAGAATATTGTGAGAGAAAGTTAATTGCCCCGTAAAATATGTATGAAGTCATGAAAAGTTTGTCTCCCTCAATATCTTTATATTGTATATCCAGTTATATTGTTTTATGCCATAGTTTCGTGGCATAAATTCAAGTGTTAGCATTCTGGCTCAGGCCTTTGAGGAATTGTATACATGTCTTGTTGTAACACATCACATTTTCATTACTGTAACTGAAATTAAGTGTCACTGCTAAAATAAAACACCTTAGGTGCTTGCAAAGCTCTGGGGACGCATACTCAACCCCACCTCCTTCTCATGGATGCTGACAATTTAGACTGTACAATTGCATTTGGAATTCACATGCAGTTTGATACATCATCTTTTATGAGAAACATCTCTCGGTGGTACCTAGAGGGGGCTGAGCAGGACGAGGGTCCATCAATCAAACTGAGCGACACCACTGAAATTATCAGTCACTGCAGAGCATTCCAAGTTTTGAGTGAGAGAATGGGACCTTTGTTTATCAGCCAAGATTCAGCAGTCTGTTCAACAGCCTCGCAGCAAGGGCATCCAGTTGATAATCAGATCCTCAGTGTGTCGTACCTTCAAACAGGCAGCGACAAATCTTAATTCCTCTAACAGGTGGATAGAAGCCGAGTGTTCAGGAATTAGTTTAAAATGGTAATTTCAGAGACTGCTGCAAATCTGCAAAATATTTAATTTTCCATTGAAAGGAAAATGGTCCTCAGAGATAATTTTGGATGTCTATTTTCTACGAAAGAACTGGCTTCAGTAAAACTGATGGATGGGGATAAGTTAGTGTGTGTATTGTCCTAAAATGGTGATAAATGACCCTGACTTGTCTGGATCTGATAAAAACCTTTGAGGTATTTGTCAAACCTTTGCAAATCTGTTTTTCCATGTTGGCCGTGAGATTCATACCTGTTCCAACGCCCTGGACCTGCTTTTATCAGACTTGAAGAGAGCAGCGAGTTTTTCAGAAAATATATTTATAAAGCTACTAAATCTCTCCTATCAGAGCAATTTATCTTTCGCTATTAATTGTTGGCAGCATTATATATGTAATTATATGTGAGTGGTTGATTTTCTTCATGATCTTTACTGAAAATATCTGCAGACAATAATTCTAAAGCTTCTATGCACAGAGCTTTTATAATCAAAAGCTCAAATCCAATTAGAGTTTGACACTCTAATTGGATGTTTGTTGCAACTCAACATTACTATAATGAATTACTGAACTGGATAACACCCTGTATTTACTGTAGGGTAGGGTGGGGATTCAACACTCAAGTGGAGATCAACCTTGTGAAAGGCTGATTTCTATCTGGAAAAGGCCAAAATGAACAAGAGGAGTCGTGTGTTTTCAGGTCTTGACCAGGGTGACTCCTGCAAGGATTTTCTGCCATTACCTTTAGTAAAGTAAAGAGTTTATGGATGGAGAGACGTTCTATTCTTGGAAGAACAGGGGAGGAATCGAAACAGCTTCACGTTTATCTGGCATTGACAGCTGTGCTGACTTAATGAAGGTTTGTAATTAACATGGATTTCCACTAATGTTCGGGGCTTTTGTCTCTTAAATAGAAAGTATTAATCCCATTAGTTTGAAAGTACGTGGTGGACTCAATTGAAACCCACGGACTCTTTGTTGAAGACAGTAAGCAAATGGATATTTTGGCTATTTTACATATAAAAATTGTGAAATGCTTCAAATACTGTATATATTATTGGTTACCAATTTGATTCTGTAGCAGTCAGTTGTAGACCTTGCTTGAGGTGTGAACATATATGTTTTCCAATGCTGAAGGTTTTCTGTGATCTTCTAATGTTTCTCTTAGATTTCCTAAGGTTGAATTGATTTGCATATTCTGTATACCCAGCAGTCCCTATCTTGTCCTTTCTGCCTCAGTGTCCTTGTCGGATGTGAATTTCCTCCCTAATTTGAAAAATGTCTCCTAGCTGCAGATTGCTTCTGAATTGTCTATGTGTGGCAAGATTTTGTCACGCCTTCATGAGTTTCTCTTTGCCAATTTCAATCACTTTGCCCATGATGAAAGAGCTTAGTGTAAGTATAAATAAATATAAATGCCAACCAATATGAATTGAATTAAAAGACAAGAGTACCTCACACCCCTCCAATTGTTTTGATTGTTTTATTTGGGATGGAATTGTTTTTGGAGTTAACAAAAAATAGCTTTGCATCCCCACCCCTGTAGCTAAAATCAAATATTATGTAGTTGTTTTATTTTTGATGAATGTGGTTTGCACTGGACACTGAGGAAGTCCTCTCGCTCACAGTGCTGTTTTTTTGACATGATTCTTGCTCTGCAGCCGTCTGCTCACACACCTGCTCCCAGTTTTGTTAGATACATACATCCTTTAGTATCTGATGTCAAGCACTTAATTCTCCAGCTGTTATTTACAAGTCAGAGCAAACTGTTACTACCATATTGTTAGTGTCCTTCATCTGGATAAGGGGCTACTTATGAATGCACGTGGTGGTGTTTTTTTTTCTTCTCTCTATATAGCACTTGTGTTTCCCAGGAGGACAGCTCAGTGACGTGCACAGTGTAGTTTGACAGATTTTTCCTTTGTATTCATTGAATGCTGGGATATATTGAGTTTGTCAGGTGGATTCATGAGGGTTGTGAATGATGAATTCACCATTTATTTAGATTTATGGAAATAATTATGCAGAGGGGAAAAAAATCCTAACATCTATTTTATTTCATGTTGTGTACTGTTCTCCTCAAATGTTCTGAGCTTTTCCTTTAATCAGTTCTAAATTATACCATAATTACGCAAATGACTGCCTGTTGTGTTCCTGCAAAGGCAAAAGATGAGACATTATGTATCATTGTACCCACACTGAAAGACAGAGGGATACTTTGGGTTTTTTATTTTTGTGGGTTTTTTTCTTCTTCTTCTTTTGTTGTTGACATCAATGCTTTGGTGCCACTGTTTTTTTTTCCATGTACTGAAATTTGTATGTATTCCCTTAATAGCATGTGTTTAGCCCTGTTCAGGATGTATCTACTTAGTGGTATCTGCAAATCAGATTTGTTAGCAGACATTTAAATTGTTTGTAGCTTTTAATTGCAATAGTTTTATTTCCATGTTTGCTTGTTGTAAGCTACACAACATACAACCACTGTTCTTGACTTCACATGCCTTGGTCCTTTGAGCTTTTTTGTAACACAAGCATCTTACTGTGAGATGCTTTTTGTCCTTCAATTCAGTGTGATGATAACTTGTTAGCTATAAACACAATATATACATTGGAATCTCTTGTGGATGATTATTTCAAGAATATCTGAGCGGTTTGTTTTAAGTTTTTTATTCTCATCCCCAGTGAATATTGCTATTCTTGTAACCTAACACAACCACAAACACATAACCTCATGCCTGAACTTGTAGAGCAACTGTTCGTATGTGAATTTGTTTCTCATACCAGTATTGATTTTTGTGTCCTTTCTCACAGGATTATGTTGTTACGGA
This sequence comes from Trachurus japonicus, assembly GCF_045865225.1. Lineage (NCBI taxonomy): Eukaryota > Metazoa > Chordata > Actinopteri > Carangiformes > Carangidae > Trachurus > Trachurus japonicus. The sequence goes on from NC_140919.1 coordinate 30,238,253, forward strand.
ACAACACTCTGAGAATTGTTAACTCCAGCCGAGCGGATGAGGGGAGCTATGTGTGTCGGGCAGAGAATCAGTTGGGCTCAGCAGAGATGACTGCCATACTGTGGGTAAAAGGTAAGTGATGCCCTGGGGGCCTTTATTTTCTGCCAAATTAGCACAAGTCGGCCACTGGTAAACAGTCCCCAATGTCATTTTTTCCTCCCACCTTTGCTCGGGTGCCAGGAAATTTATCGTGCTTGCTCAACCGTGAACCAAGGGCTCTCACATTCAAGAATCATATTACAAGGACACACTTTAACAGTGTAAAGGCCCCTGACTCACAGACGCACTGTGCACACAGTCTAGATTAGAGCTAAGCAGGATATTTAGTTGATATAGGTGAGTGTTGTTAGGTTTGGGCTCTCATGAGTACTCTGGCAGTGAGGTCACACTGAAATGCAGCTGCTCTGGGTTAGCCTGAGGTGACAGTGCAGCAGCTTTGTGCTTCCAGAGGCCATGCGTGTGGAGCTTAGCCCAAGTAGAGTGGAGGTGACAGTGGGGGAGAGCGTGGTGCTGAGCTGCAAGGCAACACATGACACGTCGCTGGATGTGGCTTTCCAATGGTTCTTCAACCAGAGACCAATCAACTTTCAGCAGGATGGCGGCCACTTTGAATACATCCAAACAGTAAGAGTGAGAGTAAGAGCAAACGTAAGACAAAGAATATCTATCTATCTATCTATCTATCTATCTATCTATCTATCTATCTATCTATCTATCTATCTATCTATCTATCTATCTATCTATCTATCTATCTATCTATCTATCTATCTATCTATCTTTTTTTTCTCCTCCTCCTTACAAGTTTTTTTTCCAATTAATTGTCATTATTACCAGATTATTACCAGATTGCTATATATCAAGTAGAGTCTGTTCCTCTGAATTGCACTTGTAAAATCTCTTTGTCAACAAATGAAATATATATGTCATATTGATATTATGGCTTTTTTAGATATGCAATAAGGTCTACCATCATCTGACTTTCATCAAATTATGGCTTTGTCATAAACATGGTTAAAAAAAAATCCATTCACAGAAGCTGTGCAGTAATGAGGCCCCTTCTTGAAAGAATAAGAGCTGAATTGCCTCCATTCTTTCTGTTTGTTTGTCTCTCTGTTTAACTGAAGTCATCTCGAAAAGGTCAAAGGATGCAGGGTCGAGAATCCTCAGGGAAAGATGTCCGATAAATTCTTCAAATAAAGATGAAAATATACACAAACAGGGAGGCATTTAACCTTTCCCTTCCCTTAACGTCAAGGTTGCATTGTTCACCTTGACATTTCACCTTCACCTTTTCACATTTTTTCTTTTTGTTGGCTTCTTTGGGAATATTTAAAATACAGATTGTATTTTAAAGGGATAGTTCAACATTTTGGCAAATTGGCCCATTGCCATAATCGCTATAGTCATAGCAGTAGGTTCGTTACCTTTAATTGTTGGTGTAAGCTATTTTTAGAACGGCGGAGTGGAGCAGCAGGCTGCTCAGGGCTACGCTATGGAGGCTAAGGGAATTTCTTGGTTTCCCTCATCAAACTCATCAAATACACAACCCAACAACTCCAAAACGCTGTCGTGGACAAGTTGTGACCTGCACAATCACCACGCTATGAGATAATAACGGAACGTTACCAGACAGAGTTGTTTTAGAGGTAAATGCGTTCAGGGACAGTTTTTCAGCAAGCAGACTCTGTATTTACCCTGTATTTACCTCAAAAATGGCTCCGTTTCGTAACGTTCCATTATTATTTTGTGGTGATTGTGCAGGTCACAACTTGTCCACAAAAGAAAAAAGAGTTTTGGGATTTTGTATTTGATGAGTTTGATGAGGGAAACCAAGAAATTCCTTTAGCCTCCATAGCAGCTCTGAGCAGCCTGCTGCTCTGCTCCACCGTTCTAAAAATAGCTTACACCGACAAATAAAGGTAACAAACCTACTGCTATGACTATAGGGATTATGGCAAGGGGCCAATTTGCCAAAATGTTGAACTATCCCTTTAACCAGTTAACGCACGCTGTACCGCCCACGGTACGGCTCCAGAAGGTGGCGCTAGCATCAATTACTCCCGAACATTTTTAACAGCAGCCCTTAAGCATATATATTCATGTTATACATTGTTAGAAAGCTTAGATCGCCCCGATCAATTCAAGACCACCCATGATTTTTTTGGTTGCTCACAGCCCTAACAGGATTAGCAGTTAGGTCGGCTAGCCGCTAAGCTAACGTATGATGCGTACATACCTTTCAAGTCTTCCCTTTATCCACAGCTGATCTACAGCGACCATCTTATGACACAAGACTGTTTGTACAGCTTGCCAAGTACCCATGCTTGTGAAATATGAAATCCGTTTCCTTCTAACCGAAGTATTTTCCTCGATATGTCCATGTGTTTAGTCCAATGCGTAACGTAATACACGCGGATCAAAACAAAAACCGGCCCGTTACCGCATTTTACGAGTTGCACGGCGATCTGTGACTACATGTGACTGAATGTTTACATCCGTGAGGTCTTCCTGCTTCAAACGACACCACTCAGTAGCCAATCGGTGGCGAGGATGGGCCGGGACATGTCTCGAAAGCCAATGAGGACACGTGACGATGAGACTGACAACGTGACTTTGATTGACAGCTGCTTGAGCCAATAGAAATTGTCCGTGAAATGAAGCAGATAACCTTTTAGCCAATAGTCTGAGGTTTTCAACGGTGTATGACACTACGCCATCACGTTTGGTTGCTGATAAACAAACCCTCGTGTATCCGACGTGCGCGCCACCTGCTCCACCGCATAGAAATACACAATGCAGATAGGTGTATAATTCTATAATCCACTGCTTTTAGGGGTGCGCCCTCTACTGCGCGCCAGGAGTTTAGCGGTTGTATTTTTTTTGTTTCTTTTGGTCTTTTGACTTGAAATTTGGACTGCAGGAAGCCAAGACCTGTGGCTGTGGCCTAATTGTGTCTATAGCCTGCTGAGAGGTCCCTGAATGTCTGTACCCATGTCATTCTATAGGCAAACCTATGGGCGGGGAAACAATTTAATCATTCTAACCTTTGCCATTTTTGTCAGTAAAGTCACAGAATCAAAAAAACACCTTAACAGTAATCCTGAGAGTGTTACCTTTACAATGATACCAGGCACATCTCTGAATCTTAAACTATGTGGGATCTGTGCTGCTCACAACTTGGGCATGGCGTTATGGCAAAAAACATGAAAAATAGGGGCGTGCATTAAGAGGTTAATCATTCCTTATTTCAAGTTGTAACCATATTTGGTGAACATGGCCATTACTATAACGACTGTAGAGACATGCCACACTAGTCGTCTCAAAAGTGAATAAGAACCACAGTCATTAAAAAAAGAAAAAAAGTTAATATAGCATAACATTATTATAGCACTCAATATCATTCATGCACACTAATCACTAAGCGTCACATTGAATGGAAATGGTCAGTTTACTTTTTTTTAATGAATATCTCTGAACAACAGTTTCAGGCTACCTTTTTGTATCAGTTTAGTTCTATCTTCTTACTGAGTAACAGTACTCACTTAGATTTCCCTTTTCTATAATACAAAAGAAACATTAGTGACTAAACCATAAAACGAGGTTAAAAACACATTTTCAAGAGAGACAGGAGTCCTGTTTATGTCACTCTTCCTCTATCAACAGTGGGTGTTAAAATCACATCTGTCCTGATGTGTCCTCTGCTGCTACCCGTACTCTGGAGAGAAAGTATTTGCGGTGACAATCCTTTACAGGCACAACAGATTCCTGGCTGATGCATGGTTTGTAATTTTAATCAGGTTTCGTGCTAAACAGCTGCCTGTAGACCTTGAATTATTCCCAGTCTTGCCTGAGGCATTTCTCATTTCAACGGAGAGAAAATACGGGTAGCAGAAGAATGTAGCAGGAAGTGAGCACCTGAATTAAACAAAAATCTCTCAAGCCGCATGAGCCTCTACAAGATGTAAAGGAATCACACTTTTTTCTACGTCAAGCACATTTACTCTTTACTCTTCTTAATACCTAACTTTTTTATGCTTTGCTTTACCAATTGCAGCAGTCTTCAACAGTGGATCTGATGATTAGGAGTATTTTGCTGAAGCATGCTGGGAAGTATGGGTGTCGGGCCCAGACCAGTGCTGACACCGTATTCGCAGAGGCTGAACTTCTTGTGCGAGGTAAGCTTGTTACCTGTCAGTGCGCCATTGCAATGTGACATCTTGTACCCTCTTTACTGGAGGTACAGTAGTGACTCACTGTCCCCCTTGAACCAAACCACCACCCTCAAACAATGTGCAATTGTGCATGTTTTTCTCATGCTGAATTATTACTGAAGATTTTGTGTCTGGACACTGTGTGAAGGAATGAGTAGTTTTTGGGGTGAGCAGGAGGAATAATCAGTGTACATGTGATAACTATTGTTTTAATATAGATTTTAGAATTTATGAACCGGTCTTTTTAAGCCGTTGGCACAGCTGTGAAACAGTGTTAGCCTTTTCTGTGAATTCAGGGAATTAGCCACAAATCTGCTTCCAGTGCAGCAGGTCTCGGAAGTTGGTTAATTAGACATTAGAAATTTGCTCCCGGTGGAGACTCGGCACAACGACTATTTCCACATTATTGCCCCCTTTTGATCATCTTGACTAATTTTTTATAGTCACCGTGAATGTGGCTGGACAGACGGTCTGTCTGCATGAACAAGTTTAATTGAGCTGTTAAACAGATTGGCTTAAAACGTCTAGTGATCTGATTCCGTGGCAGTTTCTGAATGTTGCTGATAATGTAATGTAATGATTATTGTCCAATCGGCTTGTGTTTGACTTTCTTGTGATGACACAGTTATATGTTTTAAGACTCTGATGCAGAATGTGAGACGTAACCTGTTTGTCCTAAAGAGGGCTTCTTGTGAGATTGCAAACACTAACAATTTAGAACCAGGCATCTCGCCAAAGATAAACTGAGACTGATTTAGGTGGACAATGATTTAGTATCATCATTTACATTATCATACATTTTTGTGATGTGGTTTTGATGCATCATTTTATATCATTATCAGAAGAAATATACATTACAGCCATACCACCCATCTCCACTATAGTATTTGATGTATTTAACATTTTTCAATCAAACATCAAACACCTCCACTACAAGGGAGGGTTGGGATGGTATTGTGCTCACTCTTCCTATAGTGACACATTGCGTCTTAATGTCTGGAAATGCAAATGCACCTTTCAGCATAACCTTCTAATGGGCACTTTTTGGAGACACAGTAGATTGGTTTTCATTGAGAGTACCAGCTGCCAGCTTTTCATTTACAGCTGTTCCCCCCAGAGTCCTTAGACGTTTCCTGCACTTGCAGATTACATTTGCTCCTGAAGACTGAGGTAAACATATGTTCAGCTGTATTAAAACACAGGAAGGTCTACCACACAGTCATGCTCAGTAGAACTGGCAAACTGCCTCCAAAGCCCCAAAAAGGGAAGCTTCAATATCCCTTAATCAGCATGAAATCCTTGGCAGCCGATCTGTGTCATCCCGAATCCTCGTTTCGGTTTAGTATGTCGTGTTTTTGTCTCTTGTTTGTTTGTTTGTGCAAAGATTACAACAGGGAATTTATGTTGTCACCATATGCATAGACCCTTCTTAATGCTTGCATGGTTGCGTGCATCAGTGTATCTAATATAGACTATGCATGACGAAGATGTCACAATGTGGACCGGTTTTGAATTCAATCAAACGGCAGCAGAGGTTGTTTTTGTTTTTCCCTTCTGCCCTGACATTTTATGAAGCTGTGGTGGTTAAACCTTCCAGACCTGTAATTTAATTTGTGTCTCCTGTCCTGTTTTTTTTTAGGTCCTCCTGGACCTCCCGGAGTGGTGATCGTGGAGGAGATCACAGATACCACAGCTACCCTGTCCTGGACTCGTGGCCTAGACAACCACAGCCCTATCAGCACCTATAATTTACAGGCCCGCAGCCCATTTTCATTAGGCTGGCAAACTGTCAAAACAGGTAATCAATAAGGAGCAGATTGCAGCTCCTAGATTTGGGAGGTTAATGTGGGGCCACGTAAAGGCTTTAATCCGACCCAAAGTCATGTGCGGAGATAGTGAGTCAGCCCAACAAGAACAAGGTTACTGTTTTAAAGAGGCATAATTAAAAATTCTGGTGGCAATTTGCTTTGACACATTAACATCATCAGACTTTTAAATCCCATCTAAAAGTAACAGATAATGTGCTGTACCTTTCTCAACAAAACTCCAACAGATACTGTAGTTGAAATCCTAGTTCTGTCGTTTAACGTTTGAACTTGGCTGTTGTTCAGAAGAGCTTAGCAAAAAAGTCATTTGAGCCTATATCAAATGTCATTGGTTTGAATTTTATTTGGTGTCATATCAGCAGTTAGTGGGGGAATTAACCTTTTGGGCTTGAATTATGCACTTATCTTTTCTAATTTAGTATAAATGCTCCTCCACTGCTTAAAAACTAAATAGCCTTTTTTTTCGTACCTTGCCAGAAAAATCCATTAATTACTATCACTTTGTATTAAAGGATGAATTCTTAGTAAGCATTGTGTGTAATTCATCTTAATATGCCATGTGGTAATAAAAGCAGAGTTGAAGGTGTGATAATGATTCATCCCCACAGATATATCAATCATACTTTGTATACATTCCTCTCACATCAAGCCTGTTCAACCATATTTAATTTGATAAAGCACAATTAGGAATCTGTGATGTATTGTCAGTGTTGAACTTGTTAAGATTAGCATAAAGGGGATTGGGCTTTTAACTCCCACTCCTTGCAAACATAGTTATCGGCTCATGTTTGAAGAGCAGCTTGCTTGACAGAGTGGTCTCATTGTGAGCTGCTTTGGATGATAAGAGTGTAAGCTCCACCGCTGCTCTGAATGTTGCTTTAGTTAGTATAGAGAGACCTCTGGTTCATTTATTACATGGATATGCTTTCAGTCAATGTTTGTTTGTTGTTGCAGGATCAATATTGACAAAGCTTGATTATGGCAGCCCTGAAGAAACTAGATTATTTGTGTTACCTGCTTGTAATTCAGTTGAAAAATACATTTCAGTCACAGGATGTGATCTATAATTACATAGCTTCAAAGGCATCAAAACATCATGCACCAGGTTTTATGAAAACTTGGTATAATTACCACCACCCATTATTTAAAATATTTTAAATCACAGTCAATGTGGATGGAGGGTGTAATACTGTACTGTCCGTGAGAACAAACACAATGTTACTTTTGTTTTTCTTCTTTGGCTCTGTTCTCTAGCACATAGGTATTAATGTGAAACAATAGCTGTGAGGTTGAAGTGTCAACTCGCAGGTTTTACTCAGCAGGAGAAACAATGTAGGATAAATCTTCCAATGTCAGAGAACAGAAAGTTAACACAATCTTGAAGTCATTGTATTTAATCATATATAATCCTCTGTAGTTAATGATCTATCTTCAGTGATGCTCTGTCAGGCCTGTGCTGCAGCCTTAGCTACTTTCTGCAGTCTGGTCTTTTTTGCAGTGAAACACCTGCTCAGTTGTCTGAAGTCATGTAATTGTCTTGGCTAACAAAGAACTTTTGAATGTTCAACCACAAAAGCCTCCCTGGTTGCCTTGTCTGTGTGTCCAATTTTCCTGCTGCATTGTTATTTGGTAGTAGTTTGTATTTAAAAGTGATTCTTGATTGATTCTTCCGCTGTTTAACACCCAGTGGGGCTTTGAACACTGTCAAACACCCCTAAAGATGAAAGCTGGTGCTGAGAGTCTTACATGTTCACAAGGTGAAAAAAAGTGCTGTAGTTGTAATGCGCTGCTTGTCCTGAATAAATAAATACACAAGCAACACCCTTGTGTGCAGACCCAGACCCAGTGACAGGGGACATGGAGTCAGCCATTGCTGTGGAGCTCAACCCGTGGGTGGAATATGAGTTCAGGGTGGTGGCCAGCAATGCGATTGGGACTGGAGATCCCAGTGCACCTTCAAGAGGAGTGAGGACTAAAGAAGCAGGTAAATCCTCTTGTGTGTAAGTGCTGAAAACACACTAGATTCAGGTCACATTTGACAGACAATGGTAATCACCCACAGTCCAGGAACTTATTGAGTGCTGATGATTTGCTGTGCCCCTAACTCGCCACTTCTTGACCATTTTATATAGCCGTTGTTAATGTTTAATTGGGCAAGAAGTCAAAAATAAGCAGCTTACATGAATTCCTACAAGTTCAGTCTTTCTGCCAAAGCAGCCAATCCTATAATACCCTGAGGCAAAGACACAGCAAAACACATTATTTATGGTGAGCAAAAAATTCATTGAGACAGTCTGGATCAAGTGTTCTGCTTCACTAACTGCTAATTTCTCGTCTGTAAAATGTAATAATTACAAAGGTCAGTGGTCATTTGGAAGTGGCTTATTTAATCTATCCTATCACTTCAGCATAATTAACAGACTAATTACTGTATCTACACACAGTTGTGTAAATGAATCTCTACAGTTGCAATCCATGATCCAAATGCCAGCAAATTCAAAGAACCTGCTATCACTTTCAGTTTGATTGACAGGCATTTTAATGCAGACACAAAAACTACAAAATAACTAAGTTTTTAATATTTTCTGATGCAGTGAAAGGTTTGTTTACTTCAGTAATGTTTTTTACACTCATCACTGACACAGCTTTGTTGTTCTGAACAGTTGGCACAAAATACATCCATGCTCAGTCATTATTACAATCCAAATTATTAACACATGTTTTTCTGTATTTTTTTCATTTTCTTCACTTTTGAAAAACATATCAAAGTAAGTTTGCAGTATTGGGTCAGTGATGCATTGTTAACTTTTTTCTCTTTCACACAGTACCATCAGTGGCACCAGCAAATGTTAGTGGAGGGAATGGCCGCAGGCACGAGCTGGTCATCTCATGGGAGGTAGGTCCTCAGCTAAACTCCATCTGTAGCACAAACACAACGACACACGTGCAAAAACACAAATGTCACAGTAAGTTTGGCGTTTCACGAGAGCAAATTCAAATTGTTGTTGAATTAATTAATTAATGGAAGCTTTAGTTTAGTCTACTCTCACATGGAAAAATATTCTTTGCAGATTGTTTTATGATCCAGAAAAGTCAGTGTCATGACATTGGAGCTGTTGAATATTTTTCCTCAGAAAGAATAGAATAATATACACAGTATATTTAGACGCTGTATGGGAAAGGCCTTGGAGGTCCTTGAAATTTAAGATGCTTATGTACAGAACATTTTCTCATTTTCTAAAGAAACTGAGTCAGAAACTGCCACAGGTCATGCATTAGTTATACTGGAATTCATATTCAATTTATAAACCATATTCGTATTTGAGTTTGCTAAAGTTTCAGTATAATTTGAAGTTTTTAAATGTGAAACCTTACCATCTGTAGTGTAATTAAACTGCAGAAATTAATGTAATTTCAGTCAAAAGCGATTTTCAGTCAAAACATTAGCTCAGCATTTTGCGCTGCTCAAGATGCCTGTTTAGGATCAAAGCCTCCCCAAAAGCCGTCATGGAGGGGACTCCTTGTGCTTCATCAGAGAAATAATTAGTTCATATGAAAGCTTGCTCTGTTTTCCAGTGTGGTGCATGGCGGTGTTTTCTTATGTAAATAGAACCGAAATAATCCACTGCAGGTATTACTAACTTTCCGAGATGCTCACAAATCAGCTACTATCAAATAACTGAAAAGGGTAGAGGTAATAATTGTAATCACCAGTGCAAGTTGACATATAACCCCAAACAACATAATAAACAACACAATAAATATGAAGGCTGATTTGTCATTTTGTGAATTATGGTATTGTTTTAATAAAATTCACATTATAAGCCAGAGTTTTTCAACCTTCCCTGCTTGTGACCCTCTAAAACAAATCAGCATCTGTAGTGCTGGAAACACCTGGCATAAACGCACCCAACGGTGATTACTTTTAGGATACTTTACATAATTAAATATTGGAGGAAACATATAGGGTGTAAATATTCATATCTTGACTTGAGAGTATTACTCACCCAAATGTAATAATAAATTTGTATGTTTATTCATTATCACCACCTCCTGCTATGAACGTTTGTGAGCCTGCAGGTTGAGAATCAGTGTTACAATCCAAGAGCAAAAACAAGGTTCACTTTGAGCATCTGTACTCAAAGTACTGCTTTGGCTTTCCCCCCTTAGGAATTTAACTGTCACTAAGTAATAAATCCTGCATGTGAATGTGACTTAATAATCATGTAGAGGTTGCTGCTGCATGCGGAATTCATTAATTCACTTTTTGTTGCCTGGGAATTCTTGTCAGACGTTATTAAGGGGGATAAAGCACGGTTGATGGACGACGCCAGTCCTTGTGGTTCTTAAGCTTGAAGAACGGTCTAATGATTTTAAGATATACAGATGATTGCATTAGTCTACAGTCAGTTGCATTCACTTTAGTTGAGATATGACAAGTAGCTGTGGTTTCACTCCGTGTGCTGGGGACCTGCGTTTTCTATTCCCAGAACCATCAAAGTGGGATCTAATTAAAACATAGAGGAAAGGTTTCAACAGCTCAAGTGAGAGGGTGATGTGAAGAGTCTGGAGATGTTCTTAAAATATGGGAAGACGGTTGTATTGAGGGATTTGCTGAGCAGAGCATCGGAGGCTGGCAATGTCTGAGCTCACTTAACTTCCACCCTGTCGACAAGACCTTTTACTTTTGCTTTCCTAACCAGCAGTGCACCCAGTAGTGCACAAGAAGGTATTCAGTTTGGGTAAGAGTGGAAGGGTTTGTTTTGATAAGGTAGCAAAAGAGTTTAAGTTTAAAATCCAGGAAAAATTCAATGTTGAACTGGCAACATGCAAGTGTTGTGTTGGAGAGAAATTTCAGGCTAAATCTAGTATTAACTGTTCGCTGTGAGTGGTGTTGGCACCAGCCGCTGTTCCCTTGCAGGACTTAGTGTGTGCATGAGTGATTTCACTGATAAGTCTGAAAAGCATTTCCACACTGATTGATTAGGAGACGTGACACTCAGCTGTTTATTAGTGTCATGTTAATGTTGTTGTTGCTGTTAATGTCAATTTCAGCAAACAAAAAGGTCAGCACCAGAGACAGGGTAGAGTAGGTAAAAAAGAAAAACCTAGATATGAATGCGCTGAACCCACAGGAAACCATGACCCAGAGGTCAGACAGAAAAACACGAGAGAGATGTGAATTATATCCAGTGCGATAACACAGAGGCGGGGTTACGGTCTTCACAGCTCTCTGTGCTGCAGGAGAGAGGGTCTGTGAGTGGTGAAAAGGCTCAGGTGAGCCCTTGATTAGGGCAAAGTGACCTTTTTCCATTTCAGAGGGGAGGCATGCTAGACCCATCTGCTGCTGTATTCAACATGATTTTCTCTGACTTGCCTTCACCCAATTTTAACTCCTCATCGGAGGATTTGAGCAGGTTGAGCTTGCTTCAGCCGCTGCAAGAAGGAACAGGCCAGATGAGAAAGGGCTTCAGTTCAGTGGTGCAGAAAGGTTTTCCACACGACCAGAGGTTGAAGTGGTTATTGTAAAAAAAAAGGAAGCAGCTGTATGAGATTAAAAAAAATTAAATTGTATTGATCGCAGGCAGAATTAGGACATAGCGGCAACAGGGAATACAACAAATATAATGGATCCTGTTCATGTTTCAAAAATATAACAAAATGATAAGTTGATGTCAGTTCACCAGAACAAAACTCCACTCAACTTGAAACATTTTGACATAATAACAAATGACAGATTTATAGAGTATCTGTGGAAACATTTTATGCTCATTTCCGGTACATGTGCTTTAAAAATGTCATTGGCTCTTCTCATTGTTAGATTTATAAAACACATGTGAAAGTACTATTCGCTGTGGAAAGTTTTTTTTTTTTTTTTTTTATACCAGCAAGGCACAATCTCCTGCTTTATTATTAACAACAGCACAGCCTCGAGATCATAGCTCATTCATTGTATTTTAAACAGCTTCTCCCTTTATTGTGTTGCAGATTTGTTTAAACATCCCAGGTCCCAAAGTTTGAGGGCATAACTCGGTCACAAAAGCAAAATTTGCTGACAAAGCTGAAAGAAGGCCAGCTGAACCATGTATTACAGAGAGCCGCATGAGCCAGGAATGATTAAGATGTAGTGAATTTAAAATTTGGTCCCACCAGAGAGCCACGATGACGATTAACCTTGAATCTCAGAGTCATTCCCAATAAATCCAGAGGTGTTTATAAATATCAGTTTGTAGTCTGGATCTTGACAATGGTTGTAGAAAATGCAATAAATCTCACACTAAGTAAAGAGGATATTAGTGTGAACTGTTTCCAAGTGGACAGCTTGGCTCTCAGCCAGGTCTAAGGCGCAGCATGTACAGAATTACTATGAGCAAAGCTGAAAATTTGCAATTGAGATCAGTTGAAGGATATATTAACAGGGGAATGGCGAACAGATGTGGAAGCAACTGACAGTTATTCTTGTAGTTATTAAGTATGGGAGCCAACTGCCACTGGGAAGATAACCTTCACATGAGGAGAAGTGCACCTCAGTGGCACATTATGGGGGATAATGTCCATTCCAGATGGGATGGTGTTTGGTGGTAGACCATTTCCTATTTATAACTGTCATTAGCTTGCCTAGTATAACACAGTGACGACCTCTATATGAATAAATACAGGACCCCATGTTGAGAAAACAATCAGGGGACACTTAAAGTCTCAGAATACTGATCTGATAGGTGCTTGGTTTTATAAAACACTAAGAAAGAGTGGTTTCAAGCTATTAATTAATTTTTATGTCTCTGACTGAAACTATTTCTTGCCCAGAATTCTTGAAGACTCGCTTGATGAGATTTTTAAAGAACTTTCTGTCTGCAGTGTTAGACCCCCATGACTGGAACAATTTCTCTCTTCAACAAGTGCCAAAGCAGAAAACTGAGAGTGAACATTGTTGAGTCGGATCAATTGTTTTTATTCAGACATTGTTTCCATTGGGGTTAGTTCACGTCTGAAGTACTGAGTGTACTTGGAAAATTAAAGTGCCTCTTTGAAAATGATGCTTCCTCCCTGCCCATTGTTGGGTGTAAGAAGTAATCACCATCAATAAGTCAGTCACTTTTCTTGTTTGTCACAGGACAATGCTGTGATGTTCTATTTAGATGCAACGTCCTCCTTTTGCTACTTGGCATTTTAAGTCTTTTTTAGTTCTGCCCTATTTCTTCGCCTTTCTGTTAAATGCTTTTGGAAATAAATCAGGGCTCTGTCTGTGATCAATGGAGATGGATATTAAAAGAGACAGAGCAGGAATGTTAGCCCTTTTTGGCAGTCGAGGCATGCGAGCGCATGGCAGTTCCACCTCTCCAATCATCTGTGGAGAGTTGTCAGAGTCTGGACGGCCATGGTGGGCAGGGTTATTAAGCAGGATGAATGACTAAACAGTCTGCGCAGCTTCATTCAGCCGTCTCATTAGAGTCGACGGTGAGAGACTGCTTTTCCTCGTGAAACCATTGGGAGGACCATTAGTGATGCCCCCACAGTCACCGTCACCGAGCCCAGCAGGCCTCGCAATTTCATCCGTGAGACTTCAGTTATATTATCAGCTCACGCTTGTCTGAGACTATCTCAATTCCCAAACCCGCAAGTGTTTCTAGACTTAACTAGCTAATTTGTTCACGCTGTTTCTAAAAGACTTTAGATATTCCTTAGCATGTCTTTAAAACCATTGCCAGCTCCGATGATAGCTTTGATGGAAGCTAATTCATTTTCACTAATCATCCCTGTAATTAGGAAGTCATGGTGATTGGTCGTTGTTGAATGAAATGTGAACTAACACCTCCATCCAGCAGTGATCCCTCTGTAGACTAGATGGCTAATTTGGGTGATGCCTTCAGGGTACAATATTCTTTTGAAGCCCGTGCAAATCAGCGCATTACCTCATGAGCGGCAGACTTGTTGCCAAAAAACAGGTGTACAGGTGTTTGTCATTTAATAAATTTAGCCAAAGATTTAATCCCCGCAGCTCGTATTTTAATTAAATTTTCGCTCACTTAATAAATTGGCATTTGATTTGATTAAGCACCGAGCAGCTGTGGAAGACAGCTCCCAGTTTTACCACTTCAGGAAAACCGCAGATAAGCACTGGAGCCGACACACAAAACCCAAAAATCCCCCTGTCAGACACGGAAAGATAAATAGCTACATAATGGGTACAACTGAGCCAGATATGATTTGTTTCTATTACTGAAGACTGACTGCATCTTTATTAACACTGGCAGACAGTTACAGTAAATGGCGAGGAAATTGAAAGCTGGTTAAACGGGACTACCATAGAGGAAGAGCTTCTGTTTGATTTCCTTGCAATGAAAGCCCTGTGCACACTGAGGAAATGTTCAAATGAGAAAATGTGCAATTAATGCACCTTCAGTTTCAGAGCAGAAGCACCAGTAAGCTCGGTTTGCACTTCCATCTCAGTGAGCGACGCGCTCCGGTGACTGTTTTCTCTCCTTCTGATGTTTTCAGCCTGTGTCTGAGGAGTTCCAAAATGGTGAGGGCTTCGGGTATATTGTTGCGTTTCGTGCTAACGGGACCCGCGGGTGGAAGGAGAAGATGGTGACTTCTGCTGATTCTACCACGTACAAATACAGAGATGAGACCTTCCCTCCCCTCACCCCCTTTGAAGTTAAGGTTGGAGTGTACAACAATAAGGGAGATGGGCCGTTCAGCAAAGTTGTCATCATCCACTCTGCTGAAGGGGGTGAGTGAGTGAATACATATGGCTGCTGGGTCTCAAAAAGAACAAAGAGAATAGTTTTAATTTATAATCGTCATCATTTTGACTTGTTCCACAGAACCAAGAGAAGCTCCGTCTGATGTGAGAGCTCACAGCATTTCGTCATCAGGAATCAGAGTCACGTGGAAACCGCCCAACCCTGGCCCTGGAAGACCAAAAGGATATGAGGTTTTTCATACATTGTGCCTGTGGTTGTGTGTGTTACCGTGCACACTTGCACATTTTCATACAGTGTGTGACATTTTGCATAATCATGCATACCTTTGTGCATCAGTAGAAGCTTGAAAATGGTATTTTTTCACGCAGTCATTTGTTCGATGTTTAAAGGTCAGCTACTGGAAAGACATGGAGCAAGAAGAGACGGGGAAAAAACAGAGAACTGTGAAAAACGAAACATCCACAGTCCTGACAGGACTAGAGGGCAACAGTCTGTATCTCATCACAGTAAAGGGCTTCAACAGCATCGGCCAGGGTCCTGCTAGTGCTGCTGTCACAGCCAAAACCAGAAAAGCCCGTGAGTGCAGTGCTGACACTAATTACATAACACTATATATGGAACAGAGGCTACCTGTTAAGTTCGCTCTAAATCCTCTTGTAAAAAGTGGAGTAATTGACCTAGTTGGTTGAAACTCTGTTAGAAGTCTGTTTGAATTTGCACCAGGAGTTCTGTTTTCCCTCCTCAGCTCCCGCTCAACCTCCAGCCAACCTCATGTGGATTCAAGAGGGCAACAACGTGTCTTTAAGCTGGGACCCAGTGAAGGCAAAAGACAACGAATCTGATGTCATCGGGTACATGGTAATGATCCATCGCTAATCTTACGTCTGTCTCATAAAACAGGAAAACATGAATGCAACTGCAAGGGTTATGAAGTGGGAGGAAGTACTGTATTTTTAAACTGAAAACTGACCATCATTACAGAACTCAATCTGTTTACAGACCACTTAGAGGTGCAGCACCTCCGGTCATTGCAATTGAAAATCAAACATTACACAGATGTTGATGTATCCACTGAAATTGAGTGTGAAATTGTAAGTGTAGTTAAAATATATTGTGGTATAGAGTGACAAATGGATTATACATGTAAGGTTTCTATGCTCCAGTTTACCGTTAGTGACAGAAGAATTCAGACAATACAGTGGATACATTTTAGATGTAACCTAAACACATTAAAACAGGAATGCATGTGTCCTGCAGGTTTTACTCAAACAGGAGGGCAGAGGCCACAACCAGGTGACAAGAACCATCAACCCTTCCACAATGCTTTCACTGCCAGAGGGAGGCACCTATGTCATTGAGGTGCGTGCCCTCAGCGAAGGCGGAGAAGGAGCGGTCAGCTCCCAAGTCCGACTTGTCACCTCCTCCGGTAAGCTCCAATATACTTAGCCGTCTCCTCTTCCAGTTTCACGCTCATTACATGACCTCTAAAATCCAATCCCCATGCACGAGCCGTTTTCTCTGCGTAGCGATCTTGAGTTCTGCCCTTAATGGAGTCACCACAGCTGTTGTTCCAGCCAAGTTTTCCTTGGCTAATACTCTTATAATTACCTTGCCCACACAAACCGTCCTACTCCTGCACAGCCAATTAACTCTTAAGCAACAAGACGAATAGAAAGTTTGCAGTCCTGTGTGCAACGTAACAATCAGCTTTTCAAGGCAGCAGCAGGGCAGTGGTTTGCTGTTTTCCTCTTCTTTTCCATTTTCCCTTTTCTTCTTTTTGGTTAAAAAAAAAGACAATTTATTCATAGCTCCAAAGTCCCTGAGAGCGATTCATTCAAAATATCAATGGAGTTATTTAGCTTTAAAAATGAATGCAGTTCCGGCGTTTTGTTTAGCATCTTTGTTTTCATCAGTGTTGCCTCTCTCCCTCCCTCCCTCCCTCCCTCTCTCTCTCCCTCCCTCTCTCTCCCTCCCTCTCTCTCTCTCTCTCTCTCTCTCTCAGGTGTTCGAGCAAAAAGCAACCAGTGCTCAGTGCACTGTGTGCCACCCAGCCTAACATGGACAGCACTGCTCCTGGTTCTTCTGGTGCCTTCAGCTTCCTGGTGAGGCCACTGTGCCATCCTCACTGTCACGGAGGGAGCCAGCGGTCTTCTGCTCCCTCATTCCCTCTGACTGTCTGCTTGCTTTGGCCTTACCCATCTCAAAGGGCCCGAGGCCGGCCGAAGGGGGTTGAGTCTGCCAGTTAACGCGCGGCTCTTCAGAGTTCATCCCTTTTAGGTCCCCGTTTCTTTTGAGGCTCTGGACGTTTGATTTGCACTGTTCTTTCCAACATCACGGTAGTGTTGTACTGTAGTGTACATTGTGTGGAAAGATTTGTTTAATCATTTACTTTAACATCACGTGTTCATCTCATTGACTGGCATCTAACCACCTCCAGACGGCTCCTACAGCTCTGGGGCTCTACAGAGCGTGAACAATTCCTCGAAAGCTGCTGTGGTAGTAATACAGGGATCAGCCGGCCTGTTTCTTTTCATTACTTATCTGCATCAAT
Source organism: Trachurus japonicus (assembly GCF_045865225.1). Classification (NCBI taxonomy): domain Eukaryota; kingdom Metazoa; phylum Chordata; class Actinopteri; order Carangiformes; family Carangidae; genus Trachurus; species Trachurus japonicus. The sequence continues at coordinate 30,255,588 of NC_140919.1, forward strand.
TTACCCCTTGGCTGCCTAACAAGCAATGCAGCAGAAGCTCAGTAGAGATAAGTGCATTGTTTTCTTATTCACACATTGAGGAGAAAAAAACGTTTTTTATGGAACCAAGAATCTTACTATTTCCAGACTTGCTTTTTGTACATTGTGTTACCTTTAAAGAAAAAAAAACACAGTGGTGTGTGTCAGCTATGTCAAACTCTCTGTTTTTTGGTAGCGATTAAGCAATGCTTGGTGATACAGTTTGTTGACTGTTGGATGTATGGAAGTAGGAAACAGGTACTTACCTGTAGTGCCCAAACACATTGATAGACAAAGACAACTCTGTACGGACTCTTGGTGTCAGTACAAAATAAATGTGATGTATATTTTTTAAAAACTTGGTGTTTGTAATTTCTAACTCTTGGAAAAGAGGCTAATTATTTTCATTGTTCATCAGTCTGTTGATTATCTCACAACAAACTAATTACCGATAATCATTTTATCTATACAATGTCAGACAGAGGAAGTGCACATTCTGTTTCTCAAAGCCAAAGACTCAATTTACAATCAAATAAAACAAAGAAAAATATAAAATTCTCTCATAGAGTTTGATTGCCTGATAAATAGCCAGATTACAGAATTATAAAAATTGTCTGTGTATTTTTTATGTTGATCAACATAATGATGAATCAACTTTAGCACCATAATCCATCTCAAATATTTCACCGCATACAAACCTCATCACAACACTTTGATTCTATATTGTATCTGTAATAGTTAGAGAGACGCAGCTCTATCAGACGGCTCTGCACTCTTAAAGTTGTGCACCTGGCTATGAAATATGTAAATTGCGGGCTGATTGAATTCCACACACGTGGCATTACAGGCCACAAAACTTTCAGTGATAAAAGAACCTCTGCAGAGCCAAATAGGGCAGCATCAAGAGTATCTCCTCTTCCTCTCAGGCTCCTTTTCTTGCCTTGTCTGCAGTAAAAGCTTATCTCTCACCGGGCAGAAATCCAAATGAATTTACCTCAAGTGTAATTAATGTTAGAATGGAGATCTGAAGTCCTAAAGCCTGCTTGCTTGAGCAGACCTTTTGCTCGCTCTGCCTCCAGCTCCCTGGACTCTCCATTACAGAATCAGAGTAACCTGGCTCACCTGCTCAGGTTCAGACAAGGCTACCTGCTCAACCACCAGAGATAGGACCACACAGGAGAACAGAGGACGAACACCGCTCCGAGCCGTGTGTATCCCACCAACTCAGACCTCTGTGTTTTGGCTCCATTGAGAGGGGGAGGATGTGAGGTTGGGCTCCTCTCTCTAACTTGAACATCATTTCCGTCTGTAGTGCGACGCATTAAGCTGTTTAATGTGGATGGAGGGGTTTTGCGGCGCTTTTTAGCCTGTTCAATAACGCCGGCTCAAACACATACCTCCACACAAGTGCTAATGTACCGACCTTTAATTATTCATGCAGCACCTGTCTGTGTTGGCGCATCTGATTTATGATAATGGATTATGTATCCTGCAAGGGGACCCATTTGGTTCAGAGAGCCAGAAGCTATAGTGTCAGCAGTTAAAACATGAACTCCACCTAGGTTAATGTCCGTGTCTGTGTGCCTGTACATGTGAGTGTGGTGTGTGCCAGGATATACTGTACTTTTTAGTTATCAACAGGATGTTAGATGATTTCAGGGCTGTGTGTGTCGCTTGAAATCAACAAATAATCATGTGTACACTTTAAGATCACCCCAACTGCTTTTTGAATAATATTTTGTATAAGAAAAATGTATTTTGTGGGTTGCTATTAGCATTTGTTTGTTTTTATGTTTTTACTGGCTTGAAAAGTGGTTCAGTAGAAAAGTATTTGCTGTCAGTATAAGTAGATGAGTATAACCTGCAGCCTTAAGAAGTCACACTGCACTGAAATGTAATAAACCTCTTCACTTGATAGGGTTAGTAACACACATACAGTGTAACAGCAGCCCTGAAGCTAAAGGATTCAACATCTCTGCTCCGAGGATGCTTCAGCAGGACACACTTCACTTTAAAGGATATACTCGCCTCTGTATATGCATGCATCACTTTATGCTGCTGGGTTTCAGGAGTTTCCATTTCCACAAACATGAAGAGGCTGCGTGAGAGCATGTGGCGTGTGAAGTTTCTCCCCTGTTGCCTCTTCATTCTGACTGTGCTTTTTGTGAAGCCGAAACCACATTCACAGGCAGGATGACTCCTCAAACCAAACATAAAAATAAAATAAAATAAATCCTTGAAATATGATATCCTATCAGTTGATATACTTCCATCTTCATCCATGTCCTTTAGCCTTGTGAAACTTTAAAGTCAAGTATTAAATTGTATCTGTGGCATTGTTGTTGGAGGATTGGCTGTGTGATTGAGAGATGAGCAGGGAGGGACTTCGCTTTTCAGGCAGGTCACAGTGCAACACTTGTGCTGAAATTGAAGAGTGGGGCTCTCAACCAGCCACTGCTTCTACAGTGGGAGGTAAACTGAAACATCATACAGGAAGAGACTTTTACCTGCGCACTGTAATTTTATGTCATACAGCTGATGTTTGCACAGGAGCTGACTTTTTTTTTTTAAGTCTGTGCGGAGTGTTTCCACAGCCTAATGTACATTACACTCAAATGGTCAAAGCTGAGTACTGTGTAAGGGAGGTGGGGATCAGATGGGGGGGGGGGGTTACAATTCAATGACAGTAATGAAGTAGAGTGTGTGTGTGTGTCGCCGTTTTTGAGACCATTAACAGATTCTATTGAATTAAAAGTAATGATTGTGGTTTCACCCAATTTCAATTCTGCCTTCAATCTTTCTCACTAAGCTTTAATTAAGTGTTTCCAATTCACAGTTTTCTTCCTGTGTATGTCTGTTTAATAGTCATAGCATAATTAAAAGCTTATGTATGATGTGAAACCTTGTGTGGTAATGAAACATTCTCCAGATGAGATCATTTCTAAGCTGTCGAGTTAAATGCAGCGAAAGTATTTCCCATTTTTGCAGCTCGATGAGACATCCCGTGCTTTTGTTTTTTCTTTTTTGGTATTTTGTAAATAAATGTAAAAATATAACTGTTGGGTCTTCAGATAAAACTAGCTCATTTGTGTTTGCTGGAGGAGGTTTCTGTGATGTTTGGATTTTGGTCCTGTTGGTTTCCCCCCCGGCAGTGGCAGAGATGGCAGAGAATGAGAATTAGCGAAGTGTGCCATGTTCTGTTGAAGACTGTGAACAGAGGGATTAAAGGAGCAGCTTTGCAGGGAGAGTCAACATCCAGCATTGTATTGCACCAGTCCAGTAATTATTGAAGTTATAATTGAAGCTGTCTTTTGACCTCTAAAACCAGCTGCACTGGAGAGGAACCATCAGGAAGCCACAGTGCACAATGTGTGCTGCTGAGCTTTGCAGGAAATAAAATAAATAAATAAACCCTGCATTTTCTTGCTTGTTTGTTTACAGTGGCATTAACAACTTGTTCTTTGTGTTATTTTTCTTCCCTTTGTGCTGCATGAACTCCTAGGAAATGATGTGAGTTGGTCGGCCAGTCCCTCTGACACACTGGTCAAGAGGTTGTTGAGATATCTTTTCAATTACTGTTCAATGTGGCATAAAATCTGATATGGATATTCAGGCCCCAGAAGGTTAAATTGTAATGTTGCTGGTGAGCACATGCACTGACTTTCTACAACTGCACACCAAGAAAAAAAGCAACAAAACATATACTCTAGAAATTTAAATGAGCCGTTTGTGCGATTACATTTGCATTACATTTTTAGCTATCCACAGGATGAACTTGTTTAAATCCAGACCCTTTCTGTAGCTCCATACTCAGGCAAAAACAAAATATAAAGTCCAGTGTGTAGACACACACGAAATGGAGCTGGCAAACCGAAGTAATGTTGTGGCTGCATCCATGCTCTCACAGAGATAAACATTTGTGATTGTACTGTAGTAACCCAGTGGCTTTTCCTCCAGCACTGTACTGCACTACTGACACTCTACCTTTAAGTGCATTGTTTGTTGCTACACTTTTGTATTGTGGCCTCAGTAAGAAAGTATGTTGTGGTTCTATTATTTATTTTACAGGTTTTCTGTTCCCTTTGCAGTACTACCTATCTATTTGAAAGAAAATAAAGAACTGCGTCATCTGGTTAGACGTTTGCATGAACAGACAATTTCATTAGAACCACGAATTCATAATGCAGTGTTCATCAAATGTTCACCATTTAAAATCAAGCAAAATATCCACTAGTTGTAGAATGTTTCTTTCTTTTTTCTTTCTTTTTTTAAAAAAAATAAATGTTCTTGCCTGTGTGATGGCAGATGGCATGCGATTAGAGGGGAAATTTCTTAAGAAACACTGGCAAATTTGATGTACCGTAGATCCTCCTTCATAAGAAATTAAAGCAGAAGTGCCCTGCTGAGAGGCCTCATTAGGGAGGCACATTTAAGAGTAAATCAGAGAAGAGGAAGAAAAAAATCCTGTTGATTAAGCTTTCCCTCCCTTGTAGTTCAGGCCTTTTTGTTTTTCGACCTCCAATAACACCGCATGTCATGTCTGAAGCTGTACTTACACAACGCTCTATTTCCATACATGATTTCTAATTTCTTTTATTTTGACGTCATGGTGCTCAGAAGAAATCACTTGCAGGATTTTGCCCTGCAGGTAAAATCCCTGTCAGGACACTAAAGTCACATAATGTGGATTTGTTTATAGAGATACTGGAATTCAGCCAAATCCCTGCAGATTGGTGAAGGTGGTGATTGAATTCGGAGATCCAAGCTTACTCCAGACCCATTGTGTGAGGGAATATAATGGGATGGATTTGTAAATCTGGAGACAGCATAGGGAGATTTAAAGGTCAGGAAAGAAAGTAGTTATCTCTATGCAGGCCTGTGCCAAGACCTTATAATCTGCCCAGTTACCTGTCTGTTATGGCTGGTGGCAGCACAGGCAGAGAGGACCCAAGAGCAGGCTGATAGTCGGATGGATAAGTGGGAAGACAGGCCGCCAGGCAGCAGGCAGCAGACAGGCAGCGGGCACAGAGGGAAACACACAGAGACACGAGCAGATGATGTGACAAATGAGAGGGAAAAAGGACCGGCATAAATAACAGGGAGCAAATCAGGGAAATGAGGAACAGGTGTGGAAGAGGGCAGGGAAGCTCAGGTGAGTGTAATTAGCAGAGCAGGTGAGCAGGTGGATCAGGTGTCAGAGGCCACAGTGAACGGGCTGAGACAGGAATCGTGACAGTAGCTATGGATGTGCCCGTGCTGAGGAGGGACCCCGGAGACATCACGACAGCCCTTATTTAGGGTCAGGGTTATTTTTGCAACCACATAGCCTACGTCGTTTCTTCATTCCCTCAGTAGGCCTATAATATGAGTGTTTCCTGAAATAGCCCGCTGCACTTCAAACACAGCAACCCAACCAGCTTAACGACCGTCGTCATAGTTACTACAACAACTGTCATGGCCTCATTTGGTTCAGGCACAAAAGGTAGCCTGCTTCCTCATTAGGTTAAACAAGACTTGTGTGGCCCCTAATTAAATAGAGAGGTGTTAAAATACAGTTTTTTTTTCTTTCTGAAGGTATAGCATAGCCTACTCTTTAAAATTTAAGTATTTTATGTGTTTAATTTTGAGATTATTAAAATCTAAAACGTGGATGTAGAATAAACTAAATAAATAGGCCTAAACGATATTTTGTTTAATGAATGAAATTAAATGTCGCGAGAATACCGATAAAATGTAGCTAGATGCTTTTGTTCCGTTAACAGATGGTTAATTTACGGCTGAGACACGGGAGCAGAGGTCATATCTACGGGTCAGAGAGAAGGAAAGGGGAGAAACCGGAAGGAGAAAGTGCACGCATCATTAGCTAAGTGTTGTGAGAGAGAGAAAATGAATTCCACAAAATCCACGTTTCCTCATTGACGCACTTTCTTGGGACGAGTTAATACGAGAGAACAGTGAGCCAGAGGACTGCACGTCGGACTGAAACGGACCAGCACACCTGCAGACGGAGTGGAGTGCTTCGCTGCTGCTGCTGCTGCTGCTGCTGCTGCCTGGTGTTCCTCATGGTGCACATGGAGCTGAAGCTACAGTAGGCTACAGCTGTGAGTTGGACTGGAGCAGAGTAACAGGGTGTACCCTCTTGAACCGCTGAACTGTGCTTCATCGGGCATCACACAGGGCAGGCCTGCATCGCTGTCAAGGTTGGTGTGAGTTTGTGCATGAGTGAGTGTCTGGACCCATTAGTAAAGGTGTTGCCTATAGCAGATTGTGTGACACTGATTTTCATTGGAATTGAAAATTGTGTAGTCTATTTAAATTAGGCTATTGTTTATTCAATTTGAAGGGGTTTTGTGTTATTTGTTGATTGTTTTGTCTGTTTCTATTTCAAGTTTAATCTACTGTATGTAAAACAAAAGACCAAAAACTAAATTCAAAAGTAAAGTAAAAAGTAAATTCATTGTTGCTCTGTGTTATGTTGTCTGGGTCAGTTAATCAAAGTATAGTAATTAAGTAAGTATTGATCAGTTAAATAGAGTACCCAGTGCACTCAACATAGATAAACATTAATGGTAGCTACCTGATTACAACAAACCTACTTAAAGCCCACCCCACTGTCTCACTTGCAGCATAGCAGGCTACGTAAAGTGGTGGGGTGCTACCATATAGTCTGGGTGCTACACTTACATAGGCCGTGGGTAGGCTACAGACTTTTATAATCATATACTAGCCTACGTCACCATACCACTCCCTTTGCTCATCCCATAATTAACACCCTGACAAAAAATGTAACCATGTGTATAAAAAGCTGAACAGGAGACCTCCAGTAAGGGTTTGTTATGGAGGACAGACAGTCAACATTGTACCATGTGACTGAATAGTCATGTAAAAGTGGACAAAATTTGACTTGATGGTGACACAAGCATGGAGGTCAAAGAGTCACTGACATCAAAATGTTTGTTCCTGGTGATAACGTTGATGTTCATAATGACTTTTGTCTTTTCAACACCAGCACAGCATTTTAAGATGATGGTGGCACTAGTCGAAGGGGCAGTAATTTGCCTGATAAGTTTTATGCAAATCCATAAGTAAGTTTTGAGATAATGTATCTAGGTTACACAGAGTTTATTCTGGGTTCAGTCACTGTACAGATGTGGGTGATCTGCAGGGGGTCATTAAAGCTGAATAGATTAGAGAACAAAATGAACAGCAGACAAAAATCTTCATATCAGCTGTAGTTTTATTGCTTTCCAAACAGAAATTTTAAAATGATTTATATGTTTAACCATGAATTGAAAGGTAAAACTGAAATTACTATCATTCAACTGTGTTTTGAGGGGAAAATATGATCAGGCTGGCATGGTTTTGTACTGAGTTGATCAGATAATAAGTTTAACAACAAGCAGCAAAAAATAAGCCACCAATTTGTACTGTATCTACAGTAGTAGTTGTATTGCACCGTTTGACATGGATATGCAATAGTCCATCAATGAGTGTTAAAAATACCAAAGCCTTTTGTAGCAATACACTTAACACCAGGAACAACTGCATTGTATATTTTAGCAGGTAAGCAAATACTGTAACTATCAGCCCCTATACTGATACCATGGCACACGTAGGAGACAGGAAGTGCGTAGCTAGCCATCACGTACAGATAAATTGGTCATCCTTATTATATTTAACCTAAACATTCTATAGAAAAAAAGGTCATTTTAAACATGATTAAAATGTGTGTTTTTGTTTTGTTTTTCTAATTCAAATGCCTTTTGATTAAAATGTTTAAGATCTGTGATTTCTAATGTATACACAAAGGGTCTCATTCATGAAACATTAGTAAATCTGTTTGTAGATTTGCACATAAAAGCTCATGCTACTAAAAGCCTACTCCAGATTCATGATTGGTGCAGGAATCTCAGATTTGATTGTAAGAACGTGTGTAAAATCATGAATGCTCACCCATCGAAAAATTAACAGCACGCCCCCAGTGATCAGCAATTTAGCACAGATCCCCGCCCATAAATGGCCATATAAGGAGCTTATGACCACCGTCATGGAGGTAGGTGCATCCTGTCCACCTGCGATCATCACGCAAACAAAGAGAGAGAGAGAGAGAGAGAGAGAGAGAGAGAGAGAGAGAGAGAGAGAGAAAAGAGAGATAGGGGATCAAAGTCATTTTGGGTGAAGAGGAGTTGAAAAGAATATTCTCTTGTGTTAGTGGTGTGACTGGGACAGGTAAATCAAAGGGGTGGAGGAAAGTAACACTAACGTGAATAAAGTAAAAAACCATTAGATTGAAGAAGTAAAATAAAAAATTATTTAATATGAAACAAGGAAAAACACAACACTCATAAGAACTCGAAAAGCCACAGGAGGAGGAGGCTCTTCTTTACAGTCTCAGCTGTCTGCTGCAGAAGAGCATCGCTGCATCAACACATCAAGTTGTATAGGCAGGAACCAGCCGTCTCTCACAGCTCCATTCACACCGGTGCCAGCTGCGCTATAGTGTGCGTCCACCAAGCGTGTGTACACAACAACAACAACAACAAACACTTTTCATCACATATCAGTTGCACATTTATGGAATGAAAGTTTTTCTGGTTGATATCATATATCAGGTTATTGTCATCATTAGATGGGGCCTTGATACGTGCGTGTCCGATCCCTAAAACCTGTCCCTCTCCAAATATTTCTAATCGTTTTTCATGTTTAAATGACTTGTTTCAAAGGCATCAGCGTATTATGAACATAACAGAGAGCAATACAAATTGAATTTGTTATTTCCAAACAAGCAATATTTATGTGCATTCCTACATTTACACAAGCGCTACACACAGTCAGGAGCAGGTGTAGATTTTGTGAGTACGTAGCTACGAAAACATTGTGGATACTAAAAGATTGATGAATGCGGAAATCCACGTAAATGTCCCGCTGCACACGGTTTACACACAATTTCATGCTCATTCATGAATCAGACCCAAGGAGAGAAAAACAAGGGAAGATTAGCAATTTTGAGAAAACTCTGATGCTGGTGTGTGAAATGACATAATTATAACCCTTGTGGTTTATCTTGTTAGCTCCACACAATATGTTGACAAGCTATCACTTTAAGAAACCTTATATTGCCATTCAGACACACCCACTCATAGGCTACCACTGCTGTGAGCATGATTCACCTGGCAGGAGGTCTCGCACCAATAAACGCCAGAGAAGAAGGCGGCACAGGCCTATCAAGTCTAGTTAATCTGTGAGGTTTCTGCCGACCACACTCTTAACCACCCCTGACAGTCCACATGTGGTCGTCCTCACGTCTGCTCTGACGATTTTACATGTTGCTGCAAATGTCTGACCGTTGGTTCAGAGCACAGGAGTTAATCCTCAAATTTACAAAGTCTATCCATCCACTACCAACCACAAACTGCACCATTAGATTATATTATGTGTTTTGATGCAACTTCATGTTGATTTTTTTTTTTTTCCATCAGTGATTCATGAGTTTGCATGTATCCACTCTAGGCCTGGCTTTGTACAGGTGCCCTATATTAAAATCTTATATCAAAATGTTAACATTTGTTGGAAATACACCGCTGCGATGAAAAGGTGCTGGACAAGTGGAGACTTAAATCTGCAGGAGGATGGAGCATTAAGCAAATGTTATGGTAGTCAGGATGAAAGTGTTTGACTGACAGGCTGACCGTGCCATCCTGAGACTCAGGCTGAAATACCTTTGAATGCTGTATTTTTCAAGTTTCTTTTACCTTTTTTTATACAGGTTTTGGTTGAAAAAGCTCAGATACCACCAACGTTATTCTTTACTTGGGAAGGAAAGAGAACCCTTTCATTTTTGACGAGGAAGATTTTTCTGTGAAAAAAAACAGATGTGTAACTTATCACCAGAATGTCACTTACATGAGTTTCTGTTGTCAGTGAATGCTGGGTGCCTGCAGATGGTCACGTCTCGTTGCATCTAGGTTGCCTTGTAAATTTACCTGTGGCAGAATAGAAGAAGATGCATTTGTAGCCATCTTCCCCTTTTCAAAGTAACCATTTTCCTCCTGAAATTAAGACTTTCTGGGTCAGTTTTTAACAGTGCACCTGTGATTTCAAACAGCTGGATATATGATAAGTGTGCGATGACAATCATGTCTCAAGGTTCTCCTGTTGCCTGTGAATTGTGGTGAATCAGTCCAGCTTCACTATTTCTGTGTCTCAGGCATATTGAGTTTTTTTTTTTTTAAGCTCTAAATAACAAGTGGGTGTCTGAAGGTAATACTCCATGTTTTATTCATTGCTTTCAGATTCAGATGAATCAAAGTCTCATCAGTTCCTTTAATGCACTGGCTTCTTCTGGGATTGAACTCTTCTGACCTGTCGCTGAGACCTTGCTGCAGCCCCCCACTGTCGATTTTCCATGGAGGAAAGAGAGAGAGGTAAATGCTAGGTTTATCCTTGGTCCGGAGCCCGGCTGTGCAAGGGAGCATCCAGTTCATCGTTTGGCCTTTTACAGCTTCATTGCCTACTTTACAGTAAAGCCAGGTGCAGCGAACCTTTCAAGGGGCTGACATATTGCCTGATTTAAAGATTCCCTGGGTGGCAGGACACAGTAAAACCTGGATCAGCTGAAGCAATCTGAGGGTTCCTTCAAAGTGAAACTAAGTAATAAAACAGTAAAGAGGCCACACTCTCGTTATCTCCCGCCTTCTTCTTGCTGTTCATCTCTAAGTTTAAATTGGGTGGATTATTGGAAAGCCTCACATTTGCCCATCCCAGACTGCAGTAGAAGACAACTGAGAATTTCCATGACTAATAGAATAAAGTTGAAGCCCTTTTGCACTTGCAAGTTACTTGTATTCTTATTTCAGCTTGACTGAAATGTGACTGACTTTCCAATGTAATTAGCAATGTGCAAAGTAAAAACAGCTGTAGCAATTTTGGTACTCATTTACTCAAGTAGAAAGTGTCTGACAATCATTGACACTGAATGCTAACCAAGTGTTTTGGTGAGGATGTTTCTGAAGGAGCATTTGAAATAATTCGACGAAACACTCGATGTGTCATGATGCATGAAATCAAAATGTATTATCTGACAAATGGCATGGATGTGTACAGCATAAACCACGCAACGAATGTGGCCAACAATAACAAAATCCCCGTCTATTCTCTCTAGTCACAGTTATCTCACTTACATACGTAGCTCCCAAGATTCCTGTTGCAAAACTATAGCAAACGAGCTTATTATATTGTGTTATTAAGAAGAGTTACGGTAACAGGATGAGGCTGAGGCACACCATCAGGAAAAAGCTTTGGCCACCCAAGGGTAGAGGAGCCCCTCATCCCGTTATGTTGGCACATTTTGCGAAAAACATCCATAAACCCTCATAGACCTCCAATAAAGACACGATAATGCACTGGTGCTGCCTCAAACACCCCCTAAGTGCCCCTGTTGGGCATTTACCAATTTCCTGCATGTGAGGCATTTAGAATATGTCAGTAAATTGTTGTGTCTGCCAATAGTCTGCATCAGAGGCTTGTATGGACCATCTGTAAATTGTAGGGTATGTCAACAGTCTGCATGTGACGCGGTGCTTTAATTTGCTTCTTCTCCTGCTCCCTCTGGCATCAGCGCTGAAGAGGCGGGTCATGTATGTAATGTCACGCTAGCACATAACATTGTGTGGACACTCCTTCCGTCTCAAGAATTCAGTACGCAGCTGAAAAAGTCATTGAACCGCTCACTACAGGGGCATATTATTATTGTATTATGTCCAAATACACATTGAAAGGTCCACTGTGAGATGTGTTTTCATATTTCACCATGTGAAACCACTGTATGTGCAGATTGTGCAAAAGGGGTTGAGACACCAGTCTGTGGGATTTCTGCCTCCACACAAATACATTGGAGGTTGTTAAGTTTCTGTTTGTGCTGTTGCTCACAGATTTGAAAATCTGAGCATGAAACTGTCTTTTCAAAAACCATGTCAGTTACTGCACAGACCGAGATACCTGAACAGTTTTCAGTGGAGCTTCTAGTTTGCCAAAGAAATGGATGCTATGAAAAGTGTTCACCGGTTTATCCAGAGTGTCCAAGACAGTGTGTTTGAAAGACACACTGCTGGGGAGTTCTTCAGTGCTCTCAGCAGCACAAATAAAATTACCTCTATTACAGTTGGATGACAGCACAAGATTCATAGACCTAAATCTCCAAACTTCTGTGTGTATAAGACCAAAACTGTCAGCACGGCCAGAGACCAATGTGGGCAAGAAAAAATGTTGTTGTTTTTTGTTATAAATTGTTTGAACCAACCTTTCAAAGCTTTCATCTGTGAGTCCAAACTCCCTTCTCTTTGACCAGAGAAATACTTCATTTTATAAACTAGCTGGCTACAGCGGGTCATGTTGGTGTGCACCTCCAATGCCCTGCAGGAACCTGACATCTAAAGGGTGGATATAACAATGATACTTGGAGAATCAATGCAAGTGTCAATACTGTACAGACTGCCGATGCGCTCAAGGCTTAAATCATTCAGCTCTGCTGTCTTACACAGGGTGTTGTCTGTATGTCATCCTCCCTGCATGACAGTTGCTCATCATCTAAGCCTAACAACAAACTGAGGCATAGTCCCAGTCGAGCTGTGGTGTCCTCCCAGACTGCTGAGTGAAAGCAGGTATACACACACGCTGGAGAATCAATATACAAGGAGGCTGCAGCTGTAAGTCAGACCATGATGAATGAGACAGACTTGGAGGTGATTGAGCATGTCTGCTTTGATGGTGGTGCATTTAAATTGGGCTGTACATGTAAATGTTTTCCCTTAATTGGTAGCCAGAAGAGGTTTATCACCCGAGGTGAATACAGATCTGCAACACAGGCAACTGAGAAGAAATTCAATTCAGATTTAATGAGCTGTAGGCTGGAAATCTAGCTTTACGCTCATAGGTTGAGCAGAGAGCCACTTCTCTTTGTACCGAGACGTAGAGATTTTTTTTCTTTCCTTGTCTTTCTGGGGTTTTTTTTTTTTTAACTCAAATGATTAATGTCTTATGTTTTACCCTATTGACTTAAAGCTCAAATGAGGAAATTGCTCTCAGGAGTGGTGCACTTTACCCTTCATTCAGGCCAGTACGTCTCATGTGTGGATCGTGTTTCCCTGGATAGTAGATTAAGTCCAACTGATTTTCCTGTACAGTAGAAACCAGAAGCCAAATTAATTTAGAAAATGGGATGGGCCACAGATGTCAGCGCCATCTCTTCAGGTAGACCGGACATCGAGGTTCTAACCGTTGAGAAGGCTTCTTGATTAACGTTGTCTCGGAGACTAATCAGCGCATTAGACAGCTTCTTTTATGGTTGTGACAAAGCGTAGGCAAAAATACACGACAGAAAGGAGCCACGGGGAGCTGCAAAGTAAAGATCTGAAAACAAAGCAGATGCCCACACTGAGAATTACAATAAATCGTCAAATAATAGTGGGAGCTGTCGGCGCTCTCATCTTCACACATCGCAGCATGCAAACACCTCACATTAAATGAGATGCCTCTCATTCCAAAATGGCCATGCACACATGTTTGATGCTGCACATGAGAAGATAAGTGCATTGTTGAGGGACCATTTATTCATTTTAACAACCGGGAATTCTTATCAGGGTTGAGGGAAACAATTTGACTGCACAGAGAAAAATGATTTATGGATCTCCTCTTTATGTTAGTAAAATCTAAATGATCTGATGCTGTAGTGAAATTGAAATTATTGTAAAGGCACTGCATGGAAGCACCAACGTCAAACTCATGTACTGATAGATGACTGTAATAAAGTGCCGCTTGAACGTGACATTTTTCAACCCGTGTTGAGGATTCCAGAGGTTATGAATAAAATAGAAATTTAGCATGAACGTACTTGATATCAAATCGGCCATTTATCCTACAAAAACAGAGCCGCTAAAATCAATAGAGCCACTACTGTGTTTACTGTGCTGTATGCTGGTACAAAATCAATGTAATATGAGCTTCAGAGTGTCCTGCTGAATTTCTTAACTTGTGCAATTGGTGGATAATCTTCAGACATTTCCTTTGGGTTTCTTTTTGGAGCAGCAGCAGTACAGTCTGTTTTAAGTGGTTCAGTTACAGGGCTCTGCGCACCATCAGAGCAACTGTGTGATTACCGCGCGCTCGTCTGAGGCTCTGCGTAGCCTGCTTGACCGCTGGAGCTAATCTCAGTTTAGCATTTCCACACAAAAGCCGCCTTTGTGTTTACTCAAACAATGGTAGACCATGAGAAGCGTCAGATCAGGCCGGTTTTTGACATATAGCCCTCAGTTTCAATCTGTCTGAAATGGCAGTTTGCTCATGTAAGCTGCAGCTGAGCCAGTCTCCCACCGGACTGTCCCTGAGGTCCCGATCCTTTGGAACGAACACCGCCATGTGTTTTGAGTCGTGCAGTGCAGTCAACAATGACAGCTATAAATTTATACTATGACATGCTTCAAATAAGAGTGGATTAAAATGTCTAGATAGTAAGTAATGAAAAAGCGATTGGCAAAGGGTAACATGGAGGTCACAGAAAATTAAGAAATGAATGCTGCAAACATTCAAGGGGTGACTTATGTATTTGTTTACATGCTGATGGATGCATCTTCATTCAGACCGAGCTCTGCAGGGTGCAGCAGAACTGCAGTGACTTGATCACCTCTGTGTTTTCATTGTACTGAAACAGTCAAAAAGTCTGAACACACACATCGACAGCTCCTGGCTGTAGCAAGGCAACGCTGCTGCTCTGGCATAATGTTATAACATGCTTAGCATTTCCACTGGGCCCTGTTGAAATCCATATTTCGTTTATCATTCATGCCTTGCATACTAATGGGCCCTGTGCTAAACGGCAAATCCTGCGCTCACCGGCTATTTATAGCTCCTATTGGGATCACACAAAAAAAAGCTGAACGGTTTGTGGGGAATAACACGCCGAGGCCTGAAATCAGAGAGAAAGACAAAAACATACGCTAAAAAAAGTACTGTAAGGTTGTACTTTGACTGTGAGATGGTTTCCTTTCCACATTAAAAATTCAGTAATAAAGTGGGCATGAATTGGCCCAAAGACGAGTGTACCTTCAGCCTTCAGTGTGCTGAGACTGAAACTGCCCTGAGGCCTTTTCTACATCATTTCTTCTGTCTAAGTCTTCATGGTGCTCTTCTGTTGGCTGTCTAATGAATGCAGAGGCAGATCGGTCTGTCTGTCTTCTATGAAAGAAAGTACCAAGAATGCCACATGTATTACATATACTTGGAATACTTTAATTATCCATGATGCATGTGCTGTTAAACTGCAGGGTATAAAATGAAGGTGCCATGAGAGTATAACAACAGTTGGAACATTTATATTTATGGCATTCAACTCAAACTGTCCTGCTGAGTGGTTATAGAGTTTTTCAAACAGCATCACTGAGAGCAAATAGATACAGACGTTTAAATCATACTTGCGCTGCAATATTTGTGGTCAAACTGTTATTTGATTTATTAAGTTGTTTCTCACCACTAAGAGCCACTATCCTCGCAAATGTTGTGGCATGCTGTAGACTGAAGGATTGTATTTTCACACAATGTGCAGCTTGCTTGTGTAGGTATTTCATCCTCCCCCGTGGCGCAAAACTGTATTCTTTATTCCACAATAATATATTGGAGGTAACCTATATCATAATGTCCAGAGGTGATGTGTGTAAATAATAACATAACTTGATTGTTTTGTATCATTCAGCTGTGTCACATCCCTCCTCTCTGAGCAGCCTGTTTATAATCTGCAGCTGTTTTATGACAAATTCACAGAGGGATTTGTCACACCTGAGCATCCGAACATTCTCTCCTTCCTACAATATTCTCCGTCCCACAATGCCTCACATTTAACAGCGAGAGATGTTTGGCAAAGCAGCTCATCAAACCACATGACACATGAAAGCTAAGGGTATAATCTGCTTTCAAGAAAAAGGATAAATCCAGACACACAAGTGAGGTATTGATAGTGCGGCGGCTCTGATGCTTTGTGTGTACACAGTATTTGTTACATAAACAGGGAAATGTTGAGGACAGATGTTGTATCGAGCCTTTTTCTCAGTGGAATTGAGCCACGCACAGTTGAATATCACACAGATGATTGTTTTAATTGGTATTGTGCGTCTTTTGTCCTGACGTGTTCATAAAAGCTGACACCGCGACAACAGCTGACTCGACCAATTCAATGCAACTTATCAGATTAGCATAAATCTTTAAAGTGGAAGCTGTCACTCATTCGGTTTGATTGGCACTGCTGGTTATGTGAGGCAAACGAAAAGTGGTTAGATAAGCCTTTTGTCTTTGTCTGTTAAATGCCCTGACCTTGGATTATTGAGTTTCTGTCAGCTGCAGTCTCCACTGCTCGTTGCTTATTTACCAGCTTTGTGCTTGTGTAAGGACATCGTGGTGAGGAGATTGGTGACATTTTTGACGCTGCCTTTACAGACACTCATCACTGTCATTAGTCCTGACCTCTCCAGGCTCTGAGGCGCGGGCCGGGAGGCTTACATTACAATGTTTAACATGATGTCTGGGAGAGTAGAAGTAATGAGCTGACATTTGCGAGCAGCATCTGCAGCGCACTACTGTAAGCGCAGTGATGAGAAATGTGCAAATGTGCTCTTGTTTGTCTATTTTGTGAAAATGCTTTGGACAGTACTGAGAAATGGTTTGGTCCAAATGTCACTGTGCCTACTTTACTGACACCCTGCCTGCTTGGATACCAAACTGATTAAACTAATGTACCAAAACACGACGATGCGGTTGTAAATTTAGCGGCTGTTGCAGCGGCCCGGTAGTTCACAGCACTTGGGAAAAGTCTCCAAATATTCGGATTCATTTAATATTTGAAATGAAGGCAATGTTTTATCAAGCGTTGTATCATTATATCCTGAGTCTGCTTATGCAGTGATGTCAAACTTGGAGCTGTATTAACTTTTTTTTCACACTTACCTTCCCACGTTTGATTCCAATATAACAGTAACTTTATGACTGTCAGTCACTGGGATCCATCTTCACTTCATATAAAGCTCTAGAGAGAGATGTAAATTTTCACTTTATTACCACTTCATCCCCGTCAGGCTCAGCAGTAAGTTAAAGGAACACTATGTAAGTTCTGATATTTGACACGGAGTCTGTCAGCCACAAAGGAAGAGTTCCGTTTCCGCAATGAAACACCTTTGACTGATACAACTCACTCATTCAGTCTGCAATGTTAGCATCTTGTCAGAGTCACTATGTTTTATTTTATAACCACTCTTTACTACTACTACTACACTGTTGCACTACATTTCAACTCCTTTAGATCACTTACATTGACATCTTTGAAACCATTGACTGAAATGAAGTGAAATTTAATGTGCCATCACCTTGTTTTGCTTTATGGTAAACTTTACATTGTCCTTTTTTTGCTCCACTAGGTGGAGGATAAGAGTCTAAAAGTCGTCTCTAAATTTTTAACTCGTTCAACTAGGAATTGATTGATTAGACACCAATCTTTGGCAGATTTTCATTCAGAATAATCAATTGGTAGATCAAAACTACTGCTGAGAGAAGCACTGTGTGCTGTGTATCCTAACCCACCTCCCATCTTGTTCACTGTGTCAGCACACAACAGGCCAACAAACCAAAACAACATGGTGTCTGTGTTGATCCTACACAGTGTGTGAGACTGATACAATGTACACCATCTGCATCTGCAATGCATCTGCAACGCATGCCAAAGATGATGGGTATCAGCCGTGGATCAGTGGATCTCGCTCATAGATGATCCTATCAGTGGCAAAGAAGTGTCATCACGACACACTACATCCGTTTCCAAATATCAGCATTGTGGGGCCTTTAGTATTGAGGATAGTCATGCTTTGAGGAGTTGGTGTGGTTGTTATATTTTTCATTATTATTACTATTATTTTTATGGTAGTTGTTGTAGTTGTAGTAGTAGTAGTAGTAGTAGTAGTAGTTGTTGTATTAGTAGTGGTAGTAGATTCTTTCATATCTTTTACAGCCATCCACTTTGACTGTCCAACGACCTATACCATTTAAATTTGCTGTTCATGCAACGTCTCATTACTACAGTAAATGTACAAACTAGAAAATTTCCTCTCGGGAAATTTTGAATGGGCCACGGGAGCTACTGCGGGTTGTGCCATCTCTGTCAACATGGGAATCAAACCCACGATCTTAAGGTCAAGACAGAGCTGATCAGACAGACACATGATCATCTTTCTATAAGCACTGATGTGGAGGAGCTGTAACCACATTAGGTTAACTGTGTGTGTGTGTGTGTGTGTGTGTGTGTGTGTGTGTGTGTGTGTGTGTGTGTGTGTGTGTGTGGTGTGTGTGTGTGTGTGTGTGTGTGTGTGTGTGTGTGTGTGTGTGTGTGTGTGACTGTAATCACATGAAGCTGGCTCTAGAGTCTGTGTGTGTGTGTGTGTGTGTGTGTGTGTGTGTGTGTGACTGTAATCACATGAAGTTGGCTCTAGAGTCTGTGTGTGTGTGTGTGACTGACTTGACACATAGTTAGTTAGTAGCTGCATCCTGTGTCAGTCTGATTTAGCTGTGTCTGTGTTTATAAACATTTAAACGAGCGCCAGGTGGATTGTTTATGAAGTTAACGAGCTCTGGCCTGAGGATCAAAGAGGTTACCACGGCGATAGGGGCCCCCGCAGGCTGAGACAGACAGAAACGTGGAGAAAAAACAGCCATTTTCTGCCTCTAAACCGGCCTCACAATTAGGCCTAGCATGAGAAAACGGTAACTCCTATCAGAACAAAACACAGATCAACGTTGCTCTAAGGACTTACTGAAAATTTCGGTACGATTTGGTGTTTCTACAGTAAATATTTTGGCGACGCTGGCAGTTTTAAAACATCAGGCCGTTCTGCTCCTCTCAGAAAATATTTGTATTGGACTCAATGAGGAGCAGGACAGACGTGGCCGCACTCAGAGGCTGATTCTGTCAATTCTGTAAGTCTCTCTGATATTTTGAGCACATGACATGAGAGATAACAAGTTTGTCTTACAAATTCTGAAAAAATTAATGTCTGTAGAGTGTAAATTGTGGCCGTGGTGGCAATTTATCCAGAAAAAATACAGAATGTTTCTTCACTCTCTCCCACTCTAACCGATGATGTCACGCACTCTGACACGAACATTCCATGCAATACACACCCATTATAAACTCATAATTTCTCCAAAAATGATCATGGTCATTGATCAGGGATTGATCAAAAACTATATGACCTATCAAAACGTGGAGTAATACGACAATACACAAGACTTGTGTCTACTGTTTAAAGTTTAAATGGAGTCTCTAGGTGAAAGTATGCCTGAGCAGTAGACGTTTGTTAAACTCCAATGATTGGTCTTTTTCGCTCTTTTTTTTTTCGCCCGTCCCATTGACTTACATGCAAATTTTTTGCGCAGTTTTTCGCGACTGCGTCGCGAAAAATTCGTAAACTGTTGAGAAAAGTAATAGCACCCCGATCCCGATCAAACCGCACGTTTTGATATATAATTAGTGTGACTGCTGAAGCAGTCACACTATTGTTCTTCTGTTTGGCCATTTTCTTCCGCCTTTTTACGGTCTTCTTTCTAGTCCTTCATACTTTGTGCTATTCAACAATTCATATATCAAAACGTGCAGCTTCTTTTGAACTTTATCGGCATTACTTTTCTCTTTTTAACTATTTATACTTTTTCAAATATTTAACTTTTTCTGATTTTTTTCAGCTTTATAATGTGTGTGTATTGCGTCTAACGAGCAGAGCCAGAGTGGTGTCAGAGTGGAGAGAGGCAAAAAAACATTCTAGAGTTTTCTGGCTAAACTGTCAGCATGGCCACAAATTAAACTCTAGACAAATTATTTTCTCCAGTTTTGTAGCCACACTTGTCTTCTGGCTAAAATTCTGGTCAAAAATGCAAAGAGACTTAGATAATAATTTTAAATATTTTTTAAATGCAGCCAGGGAGCTCTCTGCTCTCATTAAGCTCAATGCATTTTTTCACATCAGCAGGAGAAGGAGCTCAACTTTGTAACTTGCTGTTAAGTGCTTTTTAATTCATTTTAATTCACCAAAAAAATAGTCACAGGTCACAAAAAAGTCCTCTTCTTACTTGGTGTGGCTAATTTATATTAATTTATTTTTGTTTTAAGCATCATTGAAAAAATCTCACATTCATCAAAGTCTCAACCTCTCTTCTTGACAACTCCTCTGTAGTGTAGGGGTTAGGGTAACTGCCTGCCAACCCTAAGGTCACTGGTTTGAATCCAAGGGAAGAATTCTTGTTATGTTATGTTGAATTCTGCTCTCCTCCCCCGCCTTCAATTGGTTACAGGTGTTTGTTATCTCCTTGATTACTCGTACCAGTTTGCAGCACATCATCACATTACAATGAATGACAACAGTCTTGAAAGCAGTGTGCTCTCTGTAGCCGAGTGGCAGAGTAAAGGTTTAGTGATCATATGGTCACGGGTTCGATTCCTGCCTCAGTCATTTCACATCATTGCTTGACTTTTGATTCCAATTATTCAGCTGTCATTGGACAGTCTTTGATTCCTCATAGTATAAAGCTCATTGTAACTCAGGTTCTCTGTGGCCATATGGTTAGTGTGTTAGGTGTTGTGCTATTTCAACAATTCATATATCAAAACGTGCAGCTTTTTTTGAACTTTATCGGCGTTACTTTTCTCTTTTTAACTATTTATACTTTTAAAATATTTAACTTTTTCTGCAAATTAAACTCTAGACAAATTATTTCTCCAGTTTTGTAGCCACACTTGTCTTCTGGCTAAAATTCTGGTCAAAAATGCAAAGAGACTTAGATAATAATTTTAAATATTTTTTAAATGCAGCCAGGGAGCTCTCTGCTCTCATTCAGCCCAATGCTGAGAATTCTCCACAACTCTGTCTGAAACATGCTTATGTCTGTGCTCTCTGTGGCGAAGTGGCAGAGTAAAGGTTTATTGATCATGAGGTCATGGGTTCGATTCCTTACTTTTTTTTTTAAGCAGAAGCCAGTGATCCTCTTATCAAAGGTTTTCTTTACCCCTCACACACTGTCTCTGTCTGTAGCCTAGTGGTTAGCTTGCTGGTCTGGAGACCTGAAGGTTGCTGGTTCAATTCTTGCCTCAACAACAATTATAGTGAATTATTTTCCCAGTTGTCCTCTGTTGACTTCTGATAACTTGCTTCATGTTGAAACTGCTGCTCTCAGCCTGAAATTCACAGAAATTTTCATTCTAAGTCATTCAAGCTTGACTCTCAAGCTTTCTTGATGTTGACAGTGTGCAGATCATTAACAGACAACAGTCTCTGCAACTGTGTGTGCACCGTGGCCTAGAGGCAGAGTGGAAGTCTAATGACCATGAGGTTGTGGGTTCGATTCTGACCTTGGTCAAACATTTGTATGGTGATCACTGCTTGCACTATTTGCTAATTCTGCAACAGCGTTCAGTTGCTATCAGCAGTCACACCATTTCCATTCTTGGAAATGCTTTTTCTAGTTTGTCCTGCAACTCTTCGAGTCGCAGGACTAGTAGCGAATCGAAAATCGTCCGGAAGTGGAAAAATAATAATAAGAAAAAATCCACACAATAACAGTAGTGCCCGGGCTTTGCCCGGGCACTGGTCCCTGCAGCTATTTCATAGCTGTTGGGACCAGTGCCCGGTGCGATTGCCCGTGGCCCTAACTAGCTTGATTGACAGGCACAGCTATGATGCTGTATGGCATGTTGTATATGGTCTGTGCCGCTCCGGCTATTGAACTCATTCAGAATTATGTAACTGCTGATGAGGCTGGTAGTGTTATGGATTTGTTGTCTCTCATCTGTGCCAGTGCTCAGGATTTAGCATTTCTTTCTGCTCTGTGGCAGCATTTACTCTGTCAGATGATATTATATGCGCCACACTGATGGACTGAAAATCCAAACTTAATTTGACTAAGCATGGAAGTGCAGACTGTATTAATTTGAGTGCTCAACAGAAAAAAACAGCAGTGACTTTCAGCCACATAATGCTTTTAGTTGCAGAGGGCTTTTTTAAAAAAAAAAAACATCTGACCATTACAAAGACATTTTTCTCCTTTTCAATTACCCGCTGAAAATAGGGAGATGTCAAACAAAGCTTCTATCAGTCAATCACCAGCAGTGGAGGCATGTACTTATGTGCCTTTAAAATTGAAAGCTACGCAGTTATTCAGACGTTCTTTAAAAGCACATAGCTCTGCAAGAAATACTGATCATTTTTGAGGGAACTTTTCCTCCACTCGCTGATGTTTTTTCTCCAACATGAAATTGATCCAATAACAGCTCTTCAGCCTGAGCTCCGAAGTCAGTTTTGTTTCATCACCAATGGCCAAAGATTGCCTCTGTGTCAGGCACCGAATTTGACATAGGCCTATAGCTACAAATGTTCTCTCAAATTTACACTGAAGATGTCTCAAGTCTTTCACATCCTGGATAGTGTCTTTCTCTAATGACAAAAAAGATTAAATCTATCTTCTTAGCAACTCACTATACCCAGTGTCTCTACATGTAACTGCTCACCTACTGTATGTGTCTATAATTTTTCCCTTAGAAACGTAATACTCCCTTGCCTCTGGGAAGTAGTACTCCATATTTGAATTTTGAGGGAATTGTTTGCTTGATTTCTCCTTTAGCATGCTCTGTGGAAGTTAATCTCTTTGGCCCTCTCTTTCTGTCAGCAGAGGAAATATATTGGATAGAGAAACTTCAGGTGACATAAAACTAATGGGCTTTAAATTTAACCATGAGAAGGGAAGATGATTGGAAAACTTTTTGAAGAATGTAAAATTATAATTCAGCCTCCCCGAGGAAGAGTCTGAAGCACTGGAGGACCTGTGTAATTCTCTCTCTGATGAAAACCCTTAATACTGATTTATCTGATCAAGAGCGCCTCAACAGCTTTCTCAGGCCTGCCTGAGGAATACTAATAAACCAGTCATCCAGAGGGCTTGTTCGACAGGGAGTGGAACAGGACTCAGGCTTTACAAACAACATCAACTGAGGGTGCAGTATTTGATCAACCCACAATTCAGAACTGTGACAGCTCTGTTGTGCCTCCTAAAAAATTTACTGTAATGTGTCTTTTTTTATGGTTGCTTGAAGCCATTAGTTTTACTTTTATGTTTCAAACATTACGTAATAACATTTCTACTTAAACAAAATAAAGGTTTCTGAAACTGGTGGCGTCGACCAGCCTCAGAAAGAGTACACCACCACTGAAATAGAGAAGAACACAATTCATATTCAATTCATGTCATGAATGTTTGCATTAGATAACAGGCCGGATGGAGTAAAAATAAACTTGCCCAAACTTCTCTGCGTAATATCAAATATTCCACAAAAGCTGCTAAAACCCAGGATTTAATGAGAAGGAAAGAAAAGCTATGGCATCGTTTCCAACTGAAATGGCACTCAAAAAGGATGTCTGGTCAAAAGCACAGTGTCCAGATGGATTAGGCCGCAAGAGACATTGATCCAGTTTTACATGCAAGCTGTTGTTTTCTGTTGGGACCCGAATATGAACTGGATCCTGTGCTATTAACTCCCAGATGGTTAAAATGAATTGTCCAATAAATTATACCACTTATTGCATGTGGCTGGTTTTTAATCATGGCTCTTTGAAATTGACAATTTTATTTAAAAAAGTAATGACCTAGCGTGTTCATTGGGTTGGACAACAACAAATGTTTCTCCAGAGAAGAAGTAAAAAGGAGAAGACAAAAAAAAACTCTTGTAACAATTATGGAAAACAATAATCAGTCGTTACATTTTCACATCATATTTGGCTCACAAATGATAAAAGTGCTGCTCAGTTTGGCTTTTCTCTTTCTTCTGAACAAAACTGTATTTTTGGTGGTCAAAGTGCAAGAAGGAAAGAATCTGTTTTCTCCGCCATGAAGAGAAGTGAATCATTCATTTTCCAATGACGTATAAGGCGTGAAATATTCTACTTTGAGCTAAAATGGAATCAAAGACTTTTCTGAGATGCAGAGGAAATCAAAAGCGGCTGCTGGCATTTGAAGTGCTAACCTGCATCCTACATCTGGTTTTAAAAATAAGAACAAAGGCTCCTCTCCAGTGTAGTAATGGTAAAATCTCTTAAGCACTATCCTCTGCTCCACACCTTCAGATTTCCACATCTAGCACAGTGATCGGTGATGTACCAAAACATCCTCACAGTGTGGGGCCAACAGATGAAGGTGCCAAAGAGCAGTTTATTTGGCTCGACGAGGACGTGCTGCGGTTGAGAGGTCTCTTTTTTGAATTTCTGTTGCTTCAAATTAAAGCCAAAGTCCCAGCAAAGCAAAGCACACAGCTTTGCTTACAAAGCTGGTAGAGCGGCACTTGTAATTTATCACCCAGACTTAAATTTGTGCCTGGGGTCCACCTGGACAGCCTTCACCTCAGGAAGGTCAATGAGGCAAAAAATAAAACCGCCTTTGTCCCGAGGACATTCCTTCTTAGGTGCACTGAGAAGATTTGGAAGTCAAAAGCTACACATGCGAAGCCACAGATGAGGCTTTCATGTGCTAGATTGTATTTACTCTCTAGCTCTGGCATCTCGTAGAGGATGATTGTGTCGCAGCTCGGACACAGCCGTGGGATTTCAGGCTAAAAAAGCTTACCATCCCAGTTTTCTCTGTGCAGTGAAAAGCAATAAATGCAATCCCTGTGGACACTCACATGCCTCTTTGTGTAAAGAGGAGGTAATCACGCATAACTGCTCAAACGTCATCTGGACATTGGAGTCATAAACGAGAGCCCAGCACTCGCCAATTTGGCAGATTGCACTGTCAGGAGGTAAACAAGGGAAAGAATGAGGAAGGACTCATCTGATAAGAAATGTCAGAGCTTGATTGGATTAAAAAAACCTTCTAAATTAGGGTCATTAATCATGAGGTGGGAAAAACAGTGACAGGTCTTGTTCTCAAAAGCTGTCCTCTGGAACTAAGCTGCGTGCCACCCGGAAATTGTGCAATTACCTTAATACCTGATTGAAATGAAGAGTATGCATGGCAGTGTCAATTGTTAATTGTGGAAAACAGTTAATATAATTCAGAGGTAATTGTCATCACAAGACGTCTGGTTATCTAACCCTGTCTTTTTTGGGGGTGCGTTTGTCTAGACTGCGTAATTAACACAACAACATTACCTTGAATTCACTTAACGTCTCATGCCAGCCCACACTGTGCAGCTTTGGCTGATTCTGACTGTGATATGAAATGTCCTCCTCTGGCTAAGGATGAACTGTCAGCCAAATCCCAGCCAGCAACACACATGTCAAGTGTGACATCTTGAACTCTATCATTTCTGCACTTTCAGATGGAAAATTGAGCGCTGTGCATTGAGCAGAAAAGTTTAGTTTTTTTTTCTTTTTCCTCCTAGTCCATCTCGCAGTCATCATCTTTCACCCAATAACCCAGTTCAGCACTGCAGAGTGCACACAGCAATTAACTGGGAGCAACAGGGGTTTCCACTAATGTATCACATTTCTCTGCTCTGTGTCGATGTAACAAACTGCCCCCCTGAGGGCTGCTGCTGCAGAATGATGGCACGAGAGCTGGAATTGACAGGAGTATGTTAGGAACCGACGCCCCCCCTCCCTCCCCCATCTCTCTCACCACAAGGAGACCAGACATCTTCTAACATACAGTGTCTATCCCACTGTGTGATGCAGCGATATCCGAGGAAATCTAATCAGAAGTCGTCTGACTTGTGCATAGCTCACTGCAGAGCTAATCGATGCTTATTCTGCATGGATTGATATCGGTTGTGAAATCCATTTCCATCCGAGCTGATGATTCTCTATCAGCAGAGGCCAGAGAGTCCCTGTGTAATGCAGTGAGAACAAGACTGAGAGTGTGGGACGATGTGCGTCTCATATCTCATTTCATCCCCCCTATGTGCAATATGTGAAAGATGTCTCACTCACTTAGTGTGTGCAGAAAGCTTGTGTGGTTCCAGCGTGCGCTTGTGTGTGTGTGAGTGTTTCGTATGTGCGTGATCCTATATGGCTTTTCCTCGGTCTCCGTAGGTGCAGTCGCAGAGAAAGACATGAGCACTGCTTCTCAGTAGACTTATGTTTGCATGACTAATATGAATGTGCACATGCCTTTATGAGAGAGGAGTACACAGACACACTTCTCTATTGAGCATCATCTTAATTAAACCAAATTTTGCTCAAAGACTCTACAGGCAGCTATTTTAGATTGCAATTAGCCATGCTTCATACGGCTAACCACTCGTCCACAAGTCTCTGCTGGTATGTTGTTGAGGCAATATTTTTGACTGCTTTCGTGCGTAATTCATGAACAAGCATCATACAGCTGGAATGCACTATTTAGCTGTATTTTCGGGGAATTACCTCTTCACTGAACCATTGCTTTCCCTACAGTCACATTCCCTACCAAATGGATAATTCATGCAAGAGTGTTATTATGACTCCAATAATCACATATCTGCAGGCAAACTGGGCTCTCTGGCCGGCTTTGTCACGTGCATGGTTTAATGTGATTTTAGTGGTGACCATGACATGAGTTGTACACTCTCCCAATGACTCACCGTGGGTCTCCATTCGGTTTCATTACTAGACTTGAGATTTCATCAGTGTAAATACATAGGGTATGTGTAAGGAACGAGGTGCAGCGGCTGTTGCTGCCTCCTCAGGTGCAGCCAGAGGACAGTATTCGTTCCATTTCCATGTCCTCTCAGCTTGTTTGACTGTATAGCTCACATCCGCCAAAACAGAGGTATTTTGGGCATGTGTGTCACAGAGTCAGAAATAGGCTAACGCTGTGTTAAACATGTAAACGGTTAGCGAGATCAGAGGTGAAACGTTCAGCACGAAAGGGTAAGAGCAGATGGCAATGTGAGAATGCAGACAATCTTGAACCTGGGTAGTGTATTGTAGAAACACATTGTGCTTTTTGGGTCCATGTGTGTTATGTGGTTTTCAGCAGGAATTTCTTTCACATGGTGTCATGACTGTGGATTGATTCCTGGGATATGAGATGTGTTCCCTGTCCTTCATATGTAATATTTATAAAGAGGAAATAAAAAAATGTAGTTGTGGACCTAATTCCTTTAATTATAGGACACAGGGGAAACAACCTCTTCAGCCCCCTTGCTTTATTAAAGTCATAATATAATTGGGGTCCTGTAGGTTGAAGCAGGAGCTAATTGATGCTTATTCTGCATGGATTATTGATATCTCTGGTGAAATCCAAGCCTTTCTCCATCTGAGCTGATGATTCTCAATCAGCGGAGGCCTGTCTGTGTCTAACGCAATGAGAACAAGACTGAGGATGTGGGAAGATAATTTCTTACATGGCGTGAGGGTGCCGTGACTGTGGATTAATTCCTGGGGTATGGGACACTTGTCCCCATTCTATTTATGTAATATTTATGAGTTAGAAATCACAATTTTAAAGTTGTAGACCTGTCTCCTTCAATTATAGGACACATGGGAAACAACCTTTTCAGCTCCCTTGCTTTGGCAGATTCATAATGTACCTGGGGTCCCCTAGGGCGAAGCAGGACATGGTTGTCAAAGTTCTGACAAAATACTCTTGGCATGCTGGTTAAATTATTTTTACCTGATCAGATGGAGCATACTGGCATCACTTTCATATAGTTCATGGGCACCATAAGTGATTTAAAAAAAATGTAATTTAGTGAAAATGGAGTTTGACCATGGGCCTAGTGGCCATTGCTGTAATTTGATGTTAACACACACTAACAACTCAGCTGTAGCCCCATGACGCCGCCCAGGAAGGTTATCTGTCTCAGATGATTTATCTCACTGCTACCTACAGTCAAATCAGCTATCTTATGAGGGAAAAGGTTAGTAGTTAGTTATCAGGGAAGAAGGGTAAGTCTCCCCTCCAAATGGCTCTGAGCCAAAGCCTATCTCCACTCACAGAGCTTATGGTCTGCTCTTGATAGCGAGGCATTACATTATTAATGCATTTTCTTTTGTTTGTGTTGGTTCTAGCCAACGCCGCTACATCCGCCTCTCCACAGATGGTTTTTACACTTTGCTCAAAGATAAAGCCTCTTTCCAGCCCCCTGATGCTGTAGAGCAGCCTAAGTAGAGAGAGTCATCCAAACGACTTAGTGCCATTGGTGACAGAGCCTGTGCCTCATGCCTACCAAAATGCTCATTTGGAGTGTGACATCATTATCACTATCCTTCCCTGTTGCAGGAAGAGGATGTGACAAATTCCTCTGACTCCAATTAGGCTCTAGTTTAATTACTTCCATTTACCAAGGTATTAATTCAGATCCCGCTCCTCAAACCCTCACTAATTCCAGTATGATGCATTGTCACCCATAATTTTTTGCATAGTATACAGTTCACAATTTTAAGCCCCCCTGGCATAATTTAACCAGACACCTATAAGACGAAGCAGAGTCACTGCTCAGAATAATAATAATAAGATAAAAATCAAATTAAAAAGTATAATGTGGCAACAGTGTTTTTATTGGAGCAGACTTTAGACTACTACAATATTCAGCAAGTCCCACTGTGAAGTTTGATGTGAAGCAGGAACAAAAATTGTCACCAGATTCAACCCAGAGTAGTCTGTTTGGCAAATCTAAAATGTTCCTACAAGCTTCATCAGATAAACGTGTGTAGACAAAAGCATACTGATGCTGAAGAATGTCAACCAGTGCTCTGGACATCCTGGCTACTGTTTTTTCATTTAAAAAAAAAATCACTATTTATTTTTTTATTTTTATATCT
This sequence comes from Trachurus japonicus, assembly GCF_045865225.1. NCBI lineage: Eukaryota > Metazoa > Chordata > Actinopteri > Carangiformes > Carangidae > Trachurus > Trachurus japonicus. The sequence goes on from NC_140919.1 coordinate 30,284,414, forward strand.
CATAGATCAGTCCTTTTTGTGCTTACACAGAAACTGGACTTAAATTCAATTTAATCCTGTTAAGGTTTTATCTTTCTCTCAGTGATTTGTGGTTAAAAACCCATGAAGGATGAAAAGGAGTGGAGGTCAAAGTCTGCAAGGAACCCACAAAACTCTTGAGCCAGCACTGATTGAACCCAGGATACTCATCAGACCATAATAACAGCAGCCCACCTTTGCATACATTTTATATTGTATTTATGCTCTGCGATTGAAACGCACTAATTAGTCTTCTAATGTGAATAACACGCAGCTCATGTGGGTTTTGAGACGCTTTTAGTGAAATGCACCTTTTGAAGGAGGCAGAGAGACGTGGGCTGCAAAATGTAGTCCCTGAAATCAGTTCCAGGTGGAGCCAGTCCCGGTCCTGGGGAGCTGCTCTAAACTATCCGAAACTAACCAGCAGGAGTCACACGACCACTGCTTTTTTATGGTGGGCCGAAAAAAAAAGCGGAGAAAATCAAAGCGGAAGTGAGGAACTGAGCGGAGCAGGAAAACTTTTTTTTGGCAGGGGGTGAAGTAAAAAAAAAAAAAAAAAACTACGGGACTACGTGATGCAAAGTAAAGGCTTCTATATGCTGAGTTACACCGTTTGAAAGGCAGCTTTTGTCGTTGAGCTACAATGGGACTCCCCACTTTGGAGTTCAGTGACTCTTTCCTGGACAGTCCGGACTTCAGAGAGCGTCTCAAATGCCATGAAATAGAGTTGGAGCGGACAAATAAATTCATCAAAGACCTCATCAAGGATGGGAACATGCTCATCACTGCGCTCAAGAGTAAGTAGCCCAACTCGGCCCTGTCTACACTCCTACAGCTGCAGGAGCCATCTCTCGTAACCGTGTGTACCTGAAACCCACAGGCGACTTGTAATTAGAGGATGCATTCATCACAGCTTATTGAAGGTCTACTGTAATAGTGTGTGAATGGTCCGCTCTATCTCTCTCTCTCAATAAGCCTGCGCTCTCCCACTGGGAAACATGTTGGTTTTTTTTCTTCAGTCGCTGATGAAAAGCTTTAAATTTACACACACGTTCTTCATTATCCGGAGGTTGTAATCTCAAGACATTAGTTTGCCTCTTTGTCCGCCTCCCCGGCTGCACTGCGTGCACGGGCTTGTCCAACAGAGCCGAGAAAGCCTGATCACTTTCTGTGATATGAATTGGTTTCCTCTGCTCTTATACCTAATCATACGGCCGCAGTGAGACATATGGAAGTCATTAGTGCGGGGTATGAATTTTTTTTTTTTTTGCCTGCACTTAACTGTTAATAAAAGATACTTTCACTGGCATGGGCTCTTAAGTCACCTGTCAGAAGAGAAGAGAAATCAGAGAGTGTCTGTAATGGCTGCATGGAACATGGTTGTTTGTCTGGATGGGGATGCCATGATTGTGGGTCATTGTCCCTCTCAAATTCCAGCCTACTGATTAAAGTGGACTTCCTGTTCTGCTGTACTCCCGTAGGGTTTAGTTAGATTGGGCTGTTCACATCAGTGTGAAGTGGAGAAACATCATTACTCAGTATAATATATATATATTTTCTTCATAGGGCATGAACCTGTCAACCTTAGCTAGAAAGAGAGCATCACTTAAATCTTATCATGCTTTCACTCTCTCTCTCTTTTATCACACTACATGCTTTTGCTTTTTGCTGCTCTTGCGGTGGAGACAGTCTCTGTAAGTCACTGCAGCTAAAATGTCACCCAGGTGTAGGATTAAAGGCACAGTATCAAACTTTTTTGTCACATTATAAATATATATTTTATTAGGCTTCACATTATTTGTGGGCGCATGTACTATGTGTGCACTTCTGAATGGCTGCTGTGCCTGAAATATTCAGACCTAGTGCTCCGAATACTGTACCACATGGGTTTGCACCAGGATACAGGCCTACCCATTTTGAGTTATATGGGCCTGCTGTGTAGTGAGCGCTGAGCTGAACTGTAACAAAGCACAGCACCAGCGCAGGCATTATTAAAAGAACAAAGTGTGGTGTCACCACAAATGATCCAACTTCTTGGAACAATCAGTATCAACTTCATTGATCTGACGGCATCAGAGTAAACAGAAACATGAGGGGACTTTATGCGTTTGGTTCCATGGTGCATCTTCCTCTATTGGAGGTACTCTGGTTAACCAGGGTAACTTTCACAACACTATGCTGTTGTGAAAGTGAGGCACTGGGTTATTTCACACAGTTTCAGTTCCGAGTTTCAATACTATACAGTAGGCGCATTTGAAATGATGATAATGATAATAAACACAGTGAGCAGCAGATCATTGTGTCTAACACTGGTGTTTAAATGACTCCACTTTTTCTTAAGGCAGCTGAAGGCCAAATCTATTTCATACCATTTTTCTTGTAGAAAAACTGTTCTGTCAGTGGGCAGGGCAGCACAGGTGGAGAGGAATACCCCGCTGAATGGTTTATTCATGGCAGTGAGGAAACTCAGTAGCACAGTGTCAAAGGTCTATGCAAACAGTTTAATACCAAATGAGACCTTAACACTCCAGGTTGCATTATGCATATGAGACAGTGGTGGGTGAATTGAGACTTTGATTGCTTTTGATTGGGTTATTGATGCAGAAAAACTTCGTCTCCCAGCAGGTGCGAGATTAAATTAAAATAGAAAAATGCTAATCGACTAGTGATGAACCTTAATGGGTAAACTATTACAGTAAATAACCTCAGAAACTGGGGGCAAACTCAACAAGCAGTGGAGCTGTATAGAAGGAAATTTTGGGTTGTATTTGTCTTTTTCATTGTCATGATGAGTGGGTCTATCTTTTAACTGGAAATCCCAGTTTCAGTGAGGGGCGGAGTGAGAGTGCAGGAAGTGAGACGGAAGTAAATTATTGATGATCTTTAACTTAGGATGCCACAGAGGTTTATGACCTTTTATGACCTGCCATTAGAGGTGACATTACTGGAAGACCTTCAGTAGACCCCATGTTTTAATAGTAATCTTCTCATGTTTCAACATTGAGTAGTATGCCATAATTTATGTCCTCACATCCGTCTGTGTGACTGAGGCCTGGTTAGCCATGGTTGACTTTCATGTTAATACGTTACTTTTAAAATGGGTCCTCACATTTCTTAAACTGCCCTCCGCAGACAATAATGTGCGTGGGTGTGTTTGTGTTCCTACAATGAAGTCAGACAGATTAGGAACAGTACTTTGTTTATTTCTTCCTATTTTTTAGGATTAACCATGTATTGACAACTGTAATTAAATTTTACTGCGCTGACTCAAGGTTGGTGCTGAAATAATAAAGTAGTAAAGAAAGCATTACATTACTGGCTTTCGGGATAAAAGAGAAGCTATGTCATTTTATTGTCTATTACATTTTTGCCTCCTGTATATTTGAACATGGTAATAAAATAAGAAAAACACTGTAGATGAGGTTTTCACGCTAGTATCTTCGTTAGAATTTGTGTGAACGCGCTTATGAGGCAGATTGTGGTTGAAACATTCCCAGATCTCAAATGGTGTTGGTATGGATAATTTGTTCCAGGTGTCAGTGAGAGCTTTGTCTTACTGTCTGTGTCTGGTGGTTACTGTTCACACCTGGTGTAAATAACAACTGCTGACTCTTATTAATCCCACTGCTTGACTGCAGTAATTGAATATACTAAAGGTACTCATTATCCTTTGGCAAGAAGGGTGGGAAAAACCACAGATATGAGGCGAATACTGACTTTAGAAGGTTTGTCTACAAAGTGGGTCATACTTGGACACCCAAAGTGTCACTTAACTGAACTCTGATTTGCACTGTTACTTGAAACCAACCATAACATCAATATTCCCTATTCAGACTCGAAGCAGCAATTAATTAAGGAGCTTTAGATGTTCGGATTGGAAGATTTTGTCTCTATGTAAGAAAAGGTCCAACATTTATAAAGTTCAGATTTATATCCTGTCTATAATAAGTTTGGCGCCTTGTTCTTAATAGCCAACTCACTTCATTCAATTTGTGCTTTATCAAATTTATCTTAGAGCTCTGAGCTGAATTAAACACTAAAACACGGCAGGCATACAAACAAAACTATTGCAGGAAACTTGCAACTATACAATGTTGTGCGGTTTACCTTTGCATATAATTGGCTCTGATTCGTTGCACTGTTACCATTGCCACAGCACATACTACCAGTTAACTCCAGTTTCAGGAAACTGAAAAGGTAAGAAAAATAGATGGCAGATTTTCTGTGTATATAAAATAATGGAAGACAAATCATTGTCCTCCATTGCTCCATCATTATTTTTTGTTTATCAGAACCTCATCATGTGTTATTGTTATGGCAGGCATCCCATTTTCTCACTACCTTTCAAGCACCATAACTCCAATACTCATTAGCCTCTCAGCTGTAGATTGACTGACTAGCTCCTGAGAATAACATTCAATACTGATGGGCTCACTGCATTTGACCTTTTTCACCACCCACTTGTTCCTTGGCTTATGTCGTTCTACACTGAGCCTGTAGTATACAGTCTGTATGTGTGTGAGGTTATGCGCTGCATTAGGTCATTTGATTCAAACAACAAGCTACAAGGCTACAGGTGATGACACACATGCTCTGGCTGTATTTTCTATTGATGGAGCATCTGTGTCATCACCTGCAGTCACTGGCAAAAGAAAAAAATCAACCTTTATTAAAAACTGTTTCAGTTAAGACCAGGGGACTACAAACTGTTTTTATTTTTAGACCATAGACAATATGGATCACAATTTGACATTGAAAATTGATAACTGACAATGACACCAATAAATGTGTGTGAAAGACACAGTAAAACAGTGTACTAAAGCACTATAGGTGGTCCCAGTGCAGCGTAGGAGTGCTCAGAGATGTGCTGAGACTCAGGCGGCCTTTGGGCAACGGCTTGTGTCCTTCACACATAATTTGTCCAAATTTTAAAATAACAAGCCAACTGCATGTTCCTTCCTCATGGTGGGAGAATGTAGGCCATGTATTTCAGGAAATTATGCATCGCTGACCTTTCTGTGGCTATACGCTTTTTAATTTTCTGAAACAGTTCTCAAATTGAAGGTGTATTGTTCATTTCATTCCTCTGCAAAGTTACAATTAAAACCCTTTTAAATAAAAGGTTGTTTATGTTTAAATTAAAGTTAGTGTTCAATCTTTATAATAAGCTTTAATAAATGCAGCCAGATTAACAGACGCTGAAGACAGCGCATTATTATGTTAGCTGACTGTGTCTCTCTGCCACCACCCCATGCCCACGCCTGTTCACCAGCTACAAGAGCAATGTTTCCTCCCTGGGATACATGCAGTAATGAATGGTTGACACGCATAGGAGTTGTTATTATAAAAAAACACAGCATTTTGCAAGCGTTTAAACAGCATCTTTTTACTCCGACCGTGCCTGCATAATTCTGAGGTAGGTTAATAATGATGTAATTAGCGTTATTTTATTAAATGAGAGCATGACGTGTAGACTTTTTCTTTTTTTCTAAAAGTGATTTCACAATAACTTTCAGCTTTGTGAACTCTCTCTGTTTGTTTGTCTGAGGACAGATGATGCTCCCAAGGCTCAGTCACAGGAAATGTCCTGTAAACATGCTTGTATAACCATCCCCCATCCTCCCTCAGATAGCGTTTGGCCTGACATCATTCTGCTTCAGTGTGAGGGTGTGTATTTGTATTTCCTGTGTGTGTGTGTGTGTGTTGGGCTATGACTGTGAAGCAGGCTGTGTGTTGCAGGATTATACCATTTATAATGTATTGCTGCTGCTTTGACTACTTTGATAAATTTGAACTCATGTAATGGAAATGAAATACAGCAGTACATTATGTGACTTGTTTAGCAATAAAGCTGAGCGAAGCGGTAAGCACAGCTCATGCAGCACTGCGAGGGACTGGGCTGTTTTTGTGGACAGATTTTGATAAAAGGATTACACGTTGTATTCCTAAAAGCTGCTTCCCCTCAGACTGTGCAGGGAAATGTGTTAGACTCCAGATTGAGGTCTGTTCTGAAGTGCTCTGTTGTTGCCCTGTCAATCAAAGTGATTGTCACACCGAGCAAACCATTCTCATGCTTAGAGTCGCATGGCATTGCTCGCTGGCACTTTTGTTCCTTCTTCAGACTGGAAAGCATAAGGTGATGCACTGTGTTGTTGTGTTGTGCTCCTCAACAGCAATAAAGAAAATCACCCATTCTCTTTAGCTGGATGTGTTTATTGTTGCATTATTAAGTCTATGGGAATTCATGTAGATGCAATGATGGTTAAAAGTCAGCATATTAAACACTGTGATGAGAGCAAGGTTAAGCACCAAGTGTTGTGTGTTGTATTTATTACTATTGTGCACTTTATTCAGATTTTATCATGTATTGTATTGGGTGTACGTTTGTGTTTTTATGTCAGTGTGTGAAGCCTATAGTGCTCTTACCATGGTGAATTCATGAGGTGTATGTATGTTATGCATGCTATGTTGTGGGATGTGTGCAATATGTGTTATGTTATGGAATATGTGCTATGTTATGGGATATGTGCAATGCTGTTGGATTAATATGGCTGAGGTGTATTGTTCTTTTGTTTTTGTCATTGTGGCCATTAAGGCATTTATGGCGCAGCTACAGTGTCCAAGACAAATTTCCCTGAACGGGACAATAAAGTTTATCGTATCGTATCGTACTGAAACAAATCCCAATCAACAATGTTGTTGACATGGAAATAAAGTATTGAAACTTGGAACTTGTGTCTTCCAAAATGTGACACGAAAGTGACTAATCTACAAAGTCTTGGTGAATCAGCTTTGGTAAAGACGTGATTTGTGTAGTTGAGCTGTTGAGACAAAGCCTTGAGTGTCATTTGTTGGCTGCCAAGTTTCATCAGAAAATCATTGGTTATTCGGGGGTGGGGGTACATTTAAATTATTTTGCACACCTCTTGTTTTGTTTTTTTCATAATTGTCTAACTTGGAAGTGTTTCATTGGCTAATTGTTCTTGCCTTGATAAGAGTAAGAAGACCTCTCACAAAGGAGATCTGAAAAATGTTATTTGTGAAAGATCCATTGCCAACCCTCAATGTGAAATTGTGCTTAGTTTTTCACAGGACTTTTTCTTTCAGAGGCGAGTTCTTCTCTGTCAGAACTTGTGTCAGATGTGTTGTCTTTGTGTCCTCTGAAGGAAAATCTTGCAACTCAGTCTAAAGGCTCTAGACTTGGTGATAAATGGTGGAGGCTGGCCCGTCTGGCTTTTTCCATTCCAGCTGAATTGCAGGGCTAATAACTCTGATCCTGCTCTTTAGAGCCAAAGAATAAGTTGTAGCATTGCATCAGCCTCATATCAAAGAGTATCAGTGTCTTCCATCTCTTCAATTGCCTCGAGTGAATTAGATAGCAGGAAACAATGCGGATGTGTATTTTGCAGAAATTGTCGGGTATTAATGAGATTATTAGATGAGTTGATTTAATTCATTAACCACGAATCAGCATGCATGTAGCAGATTTCTGTAAACACGTCTTGTTGTGTTTAGCGTGAGTGTCCCTACATCACCCGGAACCTCGGAAGGAATAGAAAGAAGTTGCGTGAAAATAATCATTAATAAATCCCAAAGCATCATCAACAGGAGTTATAATTGTAAATATTGTATATAGGTTTACGGCTGCACCCTAGAGACGGCTGATGGTGCTGTAGCCTCTTCGGTTCATGTTTTATTCAGCTGTATTACCACCTCTCTGTCGCTTATCAATTAGTTTGCACTTTGCAGGTTTACCAACTGCCGCGTGAACTTACTTCCTGCTGCAAGTATAGCAACGAGTGTGGAGATATTCGACCAGCCAGGCTGTGTTTCAGGCTGTACGGCTGGTGGTGGGAAATGTTCGGTATGCTTCGGGAGTGCGAGTGCCCGTCTAGTTGGCTCTCCTCACGCTGCTACTCTCCCTCCCCTGCTGGGCAACTGACAGGCGAGTATAATAGTAAGCAAGTGGTAGAGGCCTTTACCTGAAGGGCCGCTCCCCCGCTACAATCCCTTCGAATGGAATCAAAGTGGCACAATGCACCCTACTGGTGCATCAAAGAGATCTCCCTGTCTCTCGTTAAGCTGGGTGCATAGGAGCGTTCCCCTTTGAAGACCTTCTCATCTGGAATCAGCAGTGTCTCGCTGACGAGATAAAGTAGCTATGGTGTTTTCTCACCGCGGCGCTGATGTAGAGGCAGGCGGCGTGCAGCTGTCGTTACAAAAGAAGGGCATTTTTGTGGGATGCTTGTTGTTTTTGTTTGTTTGCCTCAGTAACAAAGAACAAAGATATACAGTGACGTCTGGTAATGTGCTTTGTAAAAGCGAAAACAGAGAGTACCTTTTGTGCGTTCGGAGTCATTTGAATGAGACATTGAACGTGCAGCTATTATGCAAAAGCAAAAGCTGAAGATGAATTCTTTATTGTGCAGATTGTTGCTTTTTAATTGAACACATTCATGCCCACGACAGGTTTTAAAAGCTTTTCTGTGCTAATTTGTGATTAAGCACTTCATTAAAACTCCAGAGACAATTCAGAAGAATGAAAGCACAACAAGGATGCTGCTCAGCAATAATAATAAAAAAAAGCAATAATTGTGGTGCGTCTGTCAGTCACATAACACACAGGTTGTTGGAAGTGCAGCACACTGATATTCATGGCGTGCCTCAACATGTGGGAGTCATCAAGACATTTTTAAAATACTTGGTTTTATCCTTTTTTAGCCTTCAGCTATAGGTTTGTATCCATGAGGGCAGGGGTGCAATTATTCTCACATCAAAACTGTGATGTAAATCCTCCCCCTCTCCAACCCGGTACCACCGGAAGATGCAGCCTGTTGAACTCTTATCACTTTACTAATGCAACGCAAAAAAAACAAAACTTTTCATCCTTCACACATGTTTTACGCCTGCTCGATTGTGCTATTTGGCAGTGTGGTTTTTGAGACTATTTATATTAGGCTATTTGTGTCGCAGTTGAGCACTCTTTATGACAAGTGCTGTTGCAATTAAAGACCCTGTATCTTTGGAGAGAAATTCTGCTAATTGGAGTTCAGTGTAACTCGCATTTCTGATAGACTTGAATTTGATTGTTGATGCTACACTTGAAAAAAAAAGCTTATATAACACATAAGAATAAAGCAGCACGCTACATTATAGTTAAAATGGTTGTGACTCTGTAAGGGTACATCTATCTATCTATGTATTTAATTTATATGTTATATGAAATAGTAATTATAAGGTATTTATATACCTTACCAGGTTGAAATATTTTTTGTGTTACACAGATGTTAAGACATGTTACATAGAAACTCAGAGCCTCATGTAATTTGTTTTATGGAGGCCATAGCTCCAAAACAGAAAGAAGAATAGGTATACATGTCTACAAATTATAATTCCTGTCCTGTGAGATACTACAGTGAAGGTATACCGTCCTTCAGCTTTGTGCAGGAGCGCTGCAGACTTCCCTGCAGTGTTGTCTGTGTTTTGTCAGGGTTGTCGGCAGACGGAATTTTGTACTATGTGGTTGCCCTGGAGACGAGATAAAGGGTGTACCCAGGGGGCTCTGCTGTGTGGTGACTGACAGTCATGGTCCTCTTTCACATCTCACACACTGGGCACTAACTGCAGTAGCTGCTCCACCCAGTCATGTCTTGGCTGGGTGGTCACAGCTCTGCTCTTTGATTAAAACCTGCACAGGAGGATGGTACACCATAACTTTTGTGCTTTCTGTTACTCCTGTGTGCATGCCCGCTGTGTGAGGAATCATTACTGCAGGTCAAAGACTGTGTTAGGAAGGTTGCACACCGGGTAAGATAAAATGTTTCTCTGAGAGTAATAAAATTAGAAGACACTATTTTAAGTTGGCGGGGATAAATAGAGTATTAATGAGGGTAAATTTCAAAAATAGGTTTTCTTTTTCTTACCTCTCTTTATGATGCAACAGCTCCTCTTTGCTTATTTCATTGTGGTAGCCTATGTATGTAGTAAATAACAGGTTTTTCAGTATCGGACCTTATCAAAGTCATGCTTTGTTCCTTTTATTACTCCCCTGAACAGCACAGCTTTTTTTTGCACCACACATAGTGGATTGCACCAAATGTGTGTTTCTGTCAGAGAGGGGGAGTAAGATGAAATACCTGGAGGACCGTGAAGTATCTACTGTACTTCCTATACACCCAACAAAAGGTGCCTCTTTCTGCCTTTTATTACTTATTTCCTTCCTTTCTTCTTGAATAGGAGCTTATCTGGCCTGGAGCTGTATGTCTCTGTGTTGCATCAGGATACCTGTGAGGTGTTATTTACTCTAACCCTGGTAAAATAGCTGGCAATGACACAGCAAGTCTGCACCATAAATAGGAAAACGGCAGAACATAATAATTGTCATTACATACAGGGCACCATTTTGTTTTTGTTAAACTTATTTGTAGACTTGCTCTGTACCATTGAGTACAGGCTGCAATATTATTTAAATTGGTGACAACATTGGCATACAATATTGTATCACTGCCAGTCTCCTTAAAAAATGATATTTTTAGCTTTGGAAGCTACACATAACCATTGTTAAGTTTAAAAAAAACTGATCAAAAAAAAGTTGTAAGTGTAAATATTTGTTAAAGGCCACTGGCATTTACACACCCTGCAAACAGAGGGGCCTTTGTCTGCAGTGTCTGTCTCCACTAAAACTTTCAAATGTACAACCAAGAATGTATTTCACTGATCATGACTTTACTGCTTACCTAAGGTTAAAAAATGTAAGCTGTTCATTTGTCTTCCTTACTACTGATTCGGTTTCCATTTATCTTTGCTGCTCGGCTCTGTGAGCATTGTGAGGCGGGTTCTTTCTAACTGGTGGAGCAATATTTTCTGCTTTACACACTAATGGTCCGAAATCATTTGTGTTGATTCCCAAACTTAGTAAATAATGCATATGAATAGAAAATAAACAGACTCATTGTCGCAGGTCTGTCTTTAGCTTTTCCCTGATTAAAATATGGAAATATTAATTCATGCATATGTTCACACTGAGGTACAGCAGCAGGAGGATGTTAGTAGCAAGCCTCATTATGTGCACCAAATTTCCATTTGCTCATGACACCATACACTGTATTTAGATCACTAAGTAAGTTCACATTTTAATCCTTTGCAAACATAACTTTTGCACAGGTTCGCAAGGTGCAGTTTCTCACCATTCTCTACATTGCAATTTAAGAAAGTATAATAAACATAATCAATGTCTTTTTACTCCAATGAAGAATGAAGTATGAGCTTGACCGTTCAACAATATTAAAAAAATTAATATAAGAAGGCATGAACTGTGAGCAACTAGTCAAAGCATGTGTAATATACAATTTCTTCAGGTCTATAAGGAATATAGAACCATAGTAATAAAGCCAAGCTGTGAAATGCTCAAGTTAAATAGTAAAATAATCCTTATTCATCTAAGTTAGCAGGCACATAGCTATATGTAATGTGTATGGTGTACTCCTTGCAGTTCCAGCGCTGAGTCACCTGAACTTTGGGCCCAGTAACAAACTGTTCAAATGCTGAAGCTGTTTGTTGCACTGGCAACATTTCAATTGAAAACAGCAACGAGCTGACTAAAACTGTATGTATAGTCTGATTAGTTGTGGTTTTGAATACATTTTATACATAGTGATACAGCGCAGCCGGGCATTGTATTGAATATTATCACTTAAGAATTTCAGAATTATTTCAAAGACAACAACAATCAGGTGATCAATGTTTACATTTTTAAGTGCATCAATACTTTGGTCATAGATTACAAATACTTTATTAAAACTCCTTAAAGCAAAAATCTTATCAGATGGGGGACAAAACTTTATCACATGATGGTTATAATTGGTGGTCTAAATTGTGTCAGTTCAGAGATCCTTGAAAATGTTTGAGAAGCGTGGGTTTTGAGTGCACTAGTTTCATCGGTTTTTAGTGTCTGCAAGAAAACGGTGCATTTAGTGGATGGCCACATGCTTAGTGAGTCTGAGGCTCGTCTGAATGTCAGAGCTAAAAGATCATCCATTATTGATGGTCCTGCGAGCATACTCAGACAACTGCTGTGTGGTATTGATCTCAAAGCAGCAGCTTTAGCGTCAAAGCAGGAATGATATGAGCTCGTCACTTGCACAATACATCTTGTGGAACAGGTCCATTCAGTGGCACTCAGCAACATTTAACAAGTGGTCACACAGACTCAAGATAGTGTGGAGCCTCTCAGTCAGTATATGTCTTTTTATTCTGCTCCTGATAACTAAAACACACTGAAGAACCATCTAACAACGCTGGCTGTTAGATATATAAAACAAGACTCAATGACAAATATCAAATCATTGTTGTTTTTTTTATCAGCTGTTCTAAGCAATTTATGTTCCCGTGGAGATGAGAGCATTGCTTTTTGTGGTCTTTTAAGGCTGTTCTCTACTTTGTGAAGCCTGTTAGATAAATGGTTATTGTTAGACTTTATGTTTCTTTCAGCCCGATATCCATTATGACCTGTCAAGTTACATTAAAGCAGAAGTAAGCGATCCGGTCGTTTTGGCTAATGCTGCGTTCCAGGTAGGCTTTTGAAACCGTAAATTACAGCTTCAAGTCACAACTTACGACTTTGTAGCGTTCCAGGTAACCCACTCGTGTTTTTCCGACCTGTTTTACCTGTGAAAGTCACTATAACGGCCACTCGTAACTTCCGACCCGTGAACTCGTACCAGATTGAACTGGTATGACTTCACAGGTCGGAAAAACACGAGTTACGAGTTTCCTTGAACGCACCATAACAGTCCTCGTCCCTACGTCGCCACATTCACGGCGTCCCTTGGCTGCACACACAGCCCTGCATGCCGTTCTCTCTCCTCATTGGATAAAAACTGTAGGATACGATAAATGTTTTCTCCTCGGCTCAGAGCAGAGCAGAGTGACTGACAGACCCGTGTTTCAGACCAAACACTCTATGTAAGTGTAGGGGATTTACATAAGGGTTTGGTAATTGACAATAATTATTAAATATTAATAACTAATAAGCAGGTTAACTAAGTATTAATTATTAAATTCAATAGAGAAACTAATAACATTAGGATTAACGGTATTAGCTAATAATTACTAGAAGGAAGAATAGTTATGTTATTAATCAAAGTGAATTAATTAACAATATAACTGCGGGGCACCACCCTGAAATCAGGGATCAATGACCAAACAATTAGTCTCGATTATAGAATTCTCTTATGGAGTAGAAAAATCAATCAAATATGAAGGCGTGAAGTCGAGCACAAACCCTGATAACCAGCTTTAGCGTCACAATAGAATGCACACAAACAACCACAGAACAACTACTTTAGTTCAAGGGTATTTATTAAAAGAAAATCATAGATAGTACACACCAAAGTCACAGGAATTCAGATCAATAAACAGTCCAGACATACACTCTAAATAACTTAGAATGAGCATATGGTGGGTGTATGTGCGTGTATGTGTATGTGTGTGTGTGTGTGTGTGTGTGTGTGTGTGGGTGTGTGTGTGTGTGTGTAGGCTATGCGTATGTATAGGCTTATGCGTATGTGTAGGCTATGGGCGTGCGTGTGTGTGTGTGTGTGTGTGTGTGTGTATGTATGTGTGGTATAGCCTAAGAGGGACACACTCAAGTTATAGGAATTCAGGGGAATACACAATCCAGCAGATATACACTTTCAATGGCTTAGGAGGCGCATATGGTAGGTGTATGGATGTGTGTGTGTAGGCTATGCGTGTGTGTAGGCTAGGTGTGTGTGTGTGTGTGAGTGCGGTCTAGGTGTGTGTGTGTGTGTGTGTGTGTATATGTATGTGGGCGTGTGTGTGTGTGTGTGTGTGTGTGTGGCCTAAGAGGAAGAGGGGGAGGCGTCGAGTGACGTCGGATGGCGTCGCGAGTGGCGCGCTCGTTTGAGTGAGACAATGGACACGGTGTGGCTGTCCCCACGTGTTTCTCAGGTATATACACAATGGCTGCAGCCACGCCGCCCACACAAATCACTCTAATACGAACCCTCGTGTCGAAACGCTCGTGTTTATGGCGGGGTCCCTAAAGGAGGCCCGCTGTGTTAGGTAGGTGGGTATCTGTGTGTGGGTGTGTGTGTGTGCGTATGTGTGTGGTGTATCTGCGTACGTGCGCGCGTGTGTAAGTTAGTAGGGAGAGAGAAAGGAGAGAGAGAGAGAGAAAGGATAACGACGGCAAAAGTAGACCGATTGGTCACGTTAGTCTAAGATGAACTCAATCCCACATGCAGCACTACAGTGAAGGCAACAGAACTAACGCCCAGGTGTCCTCACTGATTCTCTGGCGCTGATATGGAGAGTTGTGTTCATACGTGACTAACTGTCTACTTACAATAACAAATAAGCATACAGCAAAATCAACATAATCAACATAACCGGACGCGGCGGTCCTCAAAGATATGCAACACAAATTCACGCTAGTTCTAGTCTCTGCCCAGACAAAAGCTCTCTTACTTTGGATAGAAGCGTGCTTGCCGACGCGATAGATCCGTCGATCTGATGGCGTGCGGCGCGGCTGTAGCGTCCTACAGCGGAACAAACGAGTCGTCCTCTGGAAGGGTGGCAGAGAGGAGGACCGGTGGAGTTAACTCTGGACGGCGGAGTCCGACGTCGTCTCGTGAAGAAAGGCGGCTCTCACGACTGCGGCAGAGGTGGGGAAGAGGGAGCGGCGATTGCTCGGAGGTCTTCCCCAGGATCCAGGTGGTTCAGAAGAAACTTGGGGCAGTATGCTCGTCCAGCAAGCTAACGGCGGCCCAGGTCTTGAGTTCAAACGTTTGATGTGCTCCCTTTAGAGTAACTAGTTGCGCGAAGCTGGAGCTCCTTGCGGTACTTCGTTACACGGGAAAAAGCCTGGAGCGGCGCGTCGCCGCAGCACTTAAGCCTTCGGTGACGTCACAGGGGTTTCCGGGGCTTCCGCCAGGTACTGACCAATGGGAGGCCAGAGTTTGAACGTCTGGCTGGAATCACACCTAGATGTGATTTAACGGCCGTTGTCTGCTGTCGCGCATTCCTTGTCCCCTGCTGGTTTTATGGTCCTTTGTTTGAGAACATGTGGGTGAGGTCCCAACATCCCCCCTTTGGTCCGAAGAGTGGGTTAGAGTCCAGTCTTTGGAACAACAGAAGGGCTGAATAATCCGCATGTTTCCTGCGTGGAGAAAGTCCTCAACAGTCCAACAGTTCAAACAGTTCATATAGCACCGGTCAAGAGGCTAGTGTCTGGGCATTTATGCAGAGGCTCGTCTGGGCAGGACGTCTTCACTAATAACACTATGCTATCACATGCTACAACACATCATCACTTCTATCATGTAATAACAGTAAGAAAAAAAATTGAAAATGAAAGAACACAAAACAAACACATCTAAGAATTGAAAAGAGGAGAATAGAGAATGTTTGTTAATGAAAGGGTTAGTAGGCTTCTCCTTCACCCCTTGGGGTTGGGTTGGCCAGTGGTGTATTTAGGGTGTGGTTGGTAAAGCGAGGTGAGACCACTAGAATAGAATCTAATCTGGCCTGTAGCTTCTGGATGTATTTGTACATGATGTGTGCGATCACCGCGGTGATAATCCACCCACTAAGCAGAAGCACCAAAGCCACCATACTGATTGGGTGATCTTGGTAAGATCGCCCAGGCAAATGCTTAGGCAACATGGCCGTGAGCCCTTCAGGTTTTAAGTTGAATTTTATCAGTTTGGTGCCTTCGGTCAGTAGCTCATGTTGGAGGATGTCACCGATGGTCAAATTGTGTCCGACAAATGCATCCATGATTTCAATTTCAGTGTCGTATCTGTCTGGACTGAGATGATGGAGAATTATATCGTCAATGTGTACTGTGGCTCCCTCTGGGACAGTTAGGAATACTGTTTGGTTTGGCAAAGTTAACTTAGTGGCCGTATTGTGACGGTCATAAGAGACTACCACCTGGGAGGCAGGTGTACTGATGAGCCATTTATTACCGGCTCTCTCTACTCTAGTTTCGGCACCATTGTCTCTGGTAGACATGCTGCCTTGACACTTTTGCTCCGGGGCGTCGGGTCTGAGCCCACACAGGTAGTTGGTGACATCTCTGATAAAAGGGTTGCTAGGGCAAACCCAGTGGATGTCCTTCATTTTTGTGCACATGTTTAGATTGGGGACAAGGTACAGTGATGGATTGTCATCGTGATAGGCAATAATTGGTGGTGTGTTAAGGTGTACATGTGTATCTCTTTCCCAGAACCCAACATTCAAAACTGATTTTAATCTGTAGATGTTCTGCTGCTCAATGACCGGTAAGTTTAAAATGAACCCCAACTCTAAGCTCTGTGGGTTGACTGAGATTGGGATAGCACTGCCAAGGTTATACGCCAGGTGTACTTGGGAGGGCTGCACGGTTGTGGTACTGGCAGCCTTAAGAATTTGCTCTACCGTGGTCAGCGGGACCAAGTAGGGCGGGATTCTGCCTGCACTAAGGCTATTTATGGAGGAGCTAATCTCTCTGAGGAGGTCTTGCATAAAATCTCTGACTATGCGTACATGGGTTATATCATCCTGGACGATGGTTGTTAGTGCATCTAACGCATGCCAAGTGTTGTTAAGTAGAGCTGAGTGCAGGTTGACTTTCACTATAGTCCCCTGAAGGGTTTTCCCCATACCTTGCAGTTGTCCCTGTTGGCGGCCGAGCTTCTCTTGAATCTCAGGCATTTCTTCCTCGAGTTCACTCACATGTCTTCGGAGTGTTCCCAGACTGACTGAGTTGGCGGCTGAGAGACCAATGGAAAACAGAGAGCCGATTCCTGCCGCTGCAGAGAGCAGAGCTCCAAGAAATCGTTTTGGTCGCTTCTTTTCACTCAGATCTTTTTCCGTTACCAAGAATTTGTCCAACTGTTCCAGAATATGGGCCGTTGCTTGTTCTGCATGTTCTATGGTGTTGTGGATCTGAGTCCTGCTGAGTCTACCCTCTGTTATCTTCAGGGGGAGGCGTATGTGGTTACGGTACGCGTCCCAAGGATCTAAGCGCACATAGATACGATGGGTGATGAGACTACAGTGGGTGAGAAGGAGTCCTGGTGACCCCTGCAGAACGATGCCGGTTGGGGGCCCGGGGTCAACCACCTCAATTGCAAGCAGAACTTGCATGCTGACGAGTCCACTCAAGACCCAAAGAAGGTTCATCCTGAAAACAGATTAGAGTTATGGTTACTATACGGGAGGGGCGTGTTGGTAGGGTTAGTGCATGCGTGGGGGTGAGCTGCATGCAATTATTCTACCCTAGCGGGAATCCCATTTCTGAAACTAGGGCTCCTCCCCCTCGTCAGGTTCAGGAGGAGTCTTTTGTTTTAGGTCAGTGGCTGGTCGAGATGGCTTGATCTGATTCGCGTGGACCCACTTGTAAGTGGGGGGCTGCCTAGGCTTCGGGACCTTGATCTGATAGGCCACCGGGGATAGCTTGTGCACAATCTCGTACGGGCCCGACCAGTGTGGAAGAAACTTTTTGGAGACGCCGGTCGGCTGTGCAAACTTGAAATAGAATACCTTATTACCGACCTCGTACTCTCGGTGGGACGCGGTTCGGTCGTAATAGGCTTTGGCCCCCTTTGCACTGGATTCCAAATTCTTTTGGGCCCAGGAGAAAGTAGTTTGAAGGTGTTCCTTCAAGTCAGTCACATACTGGTGAGCTGTGTAGGCGGTAGCGACACTGACATCCTCAGGATGGTATAGGAGGTGAAGTGGCAAGGTCATCTCTCGCCCAGTCATCATCTCAAAGGGGGTGACCCCTGTGGAACGATGAGGGGTGGACCTAATGGCCATGAGCACTAGAGGGAGTTTTATGTCCCAGTCCTTGCCACCACTACCAACATACTTCCTGAGCATGTGAGTGATGGTGCGGTTGGCCCTTTCCACCTGTCCGGATGATTGGGGGTGGTAGGCCACATGGAATTTTACCTCAACTCCCAGCATATCGTACAGGGCAGTCATGACACTAGACGTGAAATGGGTACCTCTGTCTGAATCGACTGAAAGAGGGAGACCCCAGCGGCTGAACACATGGTTCAGCAGAAGAACTGCGGTCGTGACGGCTGTGTCGTTGGGAGCGGGAAGGCACTCAACCCATTTGGTGAACGAACAAGTAACGGTGAGAAGGTATTTATTACCCCGTGAGGATTTCGGGACAGGCCCAATCCAATCCACTTGAAGGTGGGACCATGGGAAAGTGACCCCTTTCTTTTGGAGGGGGGCTCGGTTTATGGGCCGAGAAGGTTGGAATTGACAGCAGATCAGGCAGCTCTGGACATAAAGTGTGGTATCTTGGGCCATTGCAGGCCAATATACCACCTCTCGGAGGGTTTGAAGAGTGGCCTTTGAGCCACGATGACCGCCCACAGGGCAGTCATGGGCATGGGCCAGCATGACCCCCCTGTGGTCCGTCGGGACTACCCAACGGACGGGTCCCTGACCTTTACTGGTGTAGACCAACAAACCCTTTTCAAGCCTCAAGTTTGGCAGTTCTCGGTAAAAACCTTGTAGTTCCTTTGACTCCCCCTTTGGTGCTTTCGGCACCCCATCTGGAGGAGGGCTGGCCACAAGTTTTCTGATGACTTTCAAGGTGGAATCCTGTTCTTGCATGGTGACCAGGTCTGAGTCCTCTAGCTTTTGGCTCAGGAACACAGTCTGGCTCTCCTGACAAGGTTCCTTCTGCTGTGTTTTTGCTTGTTGACGGGTGATAGCGTTCACCACATAAGGCTTTGAAGGGGGTAGCCAGTTGTCCTGGAACTCCCAAGGTGTACCCTGTTCTGCTCCTAGCTTCGCTAGGCGGTCTGCTTCATCGTTACCATTTTTGTCGGGGCCCGCTATTTGAGAGTGACCTTTGACCTTTCTCCAATACACCACCATTCCCTTCTCTGTTACCAGTTGATCGGTCGCCAAAAATAGTTCTGAGTGTTTGACGTCTTTGTTACGAGCGTTTTTCATCCCCTTTGCCTTCCACAAAGGGAAGTGGGAGACGAAACTATGGCGGGCGTAATTTGAGTCGGAGCAGATCACAAGTTGCAGTATCGAGCCTTCGGCAGCTTGCTGGAGCACAATGAGTACTGCTGCCACCTCGGCATACTGGCTGGTTTTGGCGCCGAGCTGGAGATGATTTGGTGAGTCAACTGTTGATTCGGGCCAGACAACGCCCACCCCAGCTCTGAGCTGGCTTTCGTGGTGGAAGGAACATCCATCAATGAAAACTTCTATCATGCCTTGGCAGACATTCTCATCGTAGTAGTGATGGTTGGAAGGGAGCGTCTGTGTAGTGGTCAGGAGGGACTGGAAACTTGGCTGGCTTTCACAGTCACAATGCTGACATTCAGCGATACCCCGTCCCAGGGGCATTTTGAAACTCTGCGCATACTTTACCTCTACGTCGTACCCCTGTAGGGCCATCATCCAAGAGGCAATGCGGCTGTTTGACACGCGTCCTTCTCTAAGTCGTTGACTATTAAGGAAAGTGACTGGTTGGTGACAAGTTTCGATTATTACCTTCTGGCCTCCGATGTAGCTACGGAAATGCTCCACTGCCCACACTGTGGCAAGGAGAGCTTTTTCACAGTCAGAGAACTTTACCTCGACGCTGCTTAGGGGACGACTGGCGTAGGCGACAACTCGCCTGTTTGCGTCATATTTCTGTGCTAGGGCGGCGCTGAGAGACTGGGGGGAGAAGCTTGCCTCAAGGTAGAACTCTTTGTCTTTGTCTGGGTAGGCCAGACAAGGTGCTGTGCAAAGCTTCTCTTTCATGAGGCGAAAGGATTGTTCTTGGCAGGAATCCCATCGAAAGGGCTCCTCCTTGCGGAGCAGCTCTGTGAGGGGTCTTGCCATCTCAGCATAGTCTTCAATGAACTGTCGTGAGTAGTTGCAGACCCCTAGGAAGCTTCTAAGCTCCGACACATTAGTCGGTGCGGTGATGTCTTGAATAGCACGGATACGTGCTGCTTGAGGCTCAATGCCATCAGTGCCGACCGTGAGTCCGACGTACTCAACTTTGGTACGACACCACTGGCCTTTCGCGAGCGCCAGCTTGGCTCCTGCGGCCGACAGTTGCTGGAGCACATGCCGAACTTCGGCCAAGTGTTCTTCGAAAGTGCGACTCCTCATGAGGATGTCGTCCACGTAGATAAGGTTTCCACGAGCTGCCGCGTCGCTCATGGCCTTGTGGAGGAAGATATTGAACTCTGCTGGTGAGTTCGAGTAACCGAATGGGCATCGGTTCCAGGTGTATTGGCGGTTACAAAAGGAGAAGGCTAGCTTGTACTGGTCGGCCGGATCTACTTTCATGGTCCAGAACCCATTTGACACATCCACTGTGGAGAAGAAGTGAGCTCCTTTCACTTTAGCCAGTTCCTGATCCAAGTGGATCATGGGCCAGCGTGAAAGTGGGACCTGCTTGTTTAACGGTCGGTAATCGATGGTGAGACGCCACTTACCTGTTGGTTTCAAGACTGGCCAGATAGGTGAGTTGTAGGTTGAGTTGCACTCCCTGATAATTTTCTTCTCAAGCAGTTGGTCCAGGATTTCCTGTATGGACTCGTAGGCAGCCAGTGGGATTCGATACTGACGCACAAAGGTAGGTGGTGCCTTTGGGTCAGTGGGAATGCGTACCGTGTGGAGGTTGGTAACCCCACAATCAAGTGAGTCCCTTGAAAAGATTGATTGGAATTCGCGGAAGAGTTCCCTAAGGGCGTCTTGCTGCTCTTGGGTTGTGAGAGCATCTGCTTTTGCAAGCTGCTTATCAATCTCGGCTTCAAAGCCGGGATAGGGTTCCCCTGGTGTGGGTACGGCCGTGTCAACCGCCGTGTCTGTGTTGACTGGTTGGGCAGTGAGAGCATGTACTAGCATGTCTCCCTCGTTGTTCAGAGTAGCACCACAGATGGATTTCTGTCCAAGGATATCATGACAAGCGGTAGCGATCATTTTGTGTGGGAAGGAGAACAGGACGTCGTCCAATCCACCGTCCTTGATCAAAGATGGGGGGAGGTTACCTATGACAGGCACTGTCAGCTCAAAGTCGTGAAACGAGCTGTCTATCAAGATACCCAGGCGCTGTCCTGCTTTGATGGAGATGGGGACCTGGGTCAAGTTTTGGACCAGGAGATATGCCGACCGATTCTGTAGTTCAAGGAGGGGGTTACCGCAGACTGTCAAGTTGAGTTCCTGGAAGTAAGACAAGGGTTGGAAGAAAGCTTGTTGGGCCGAGATCTTTTGGCCTTTAAGGAGTGCCAGACGGACGGGGAAGCCCGTTGTTCGTTCTGGTATGGTTATGCTTACTTCGCTGGCAACTTGACATGCTTGGGGAATGGTTTGGCCAGATGCCATGTGTGCCGCATCTGGTATGAGGGGGAGACTCTCAACACTTGCCCTGGACCACAGGACCTGGTTGATGGTATCCAGCTGGACACCCAGCCTGACAAGAAGATCCGCCCCTATGATGCAGGGGACTTGGAGTTCGGGGACCACACTCAAGTAGTGTACCACCTTTTTCTTTCTAATCTGTATTGAAAGAGCACATACACCGGTAGCTTTGATTAGGGTCTGCGGGGACTCCGCAGATAACAAGCGATGGCTGCGTTGTATGAAAGTTGGGGCTGGGTCTTGTTGGCACAAGGTTCTAAACAAATCTTGGTGGATTGCGGTCTTTTCTGACCAAAGGGCTACCAACGCCTGTGGGACTAGAGTTTCATTGAGGTACACGTCTCCGACGACGTGTGGACTGTATAGTGAGGGGTTCGCGTTTTCCAGCGAGCAGAGGAATGACTCATGTCCCTCAAACAAGTTCGTATTCCCAGTGGTTGGTAGCTGTGGGTCACCGGGGAGCGTGGGACCGTCGGAGCCTAATCCGGGCTCAGGAGGAGATGTGAAAGCTGGCAAGGGAGCCTTGGACTCAATGGTAGAGACCGTGGGGCCAGGAGTGGACGGACCATCTCCTTGGCTATGCGCCTTTGGGCTGCTTATCTGAGCCCAAATGTGCCCGCGATGACAGTCGATGAGAGGGGCCAGCCTATCCAGCAGGTCCTGACCAAGAAGCAGTGGTTCTGTATCTATGGTGGTGACATAGACAGGGTGTATGAGGGACATCCCCTGAAAGGTGATGTTAACCCAGGCACGTTGGGTGATCGGTGATTGGTCCTGTGTGTAGCTCGTGATGCTGATGTTGCAAGCCTCTATTTGAAGCGACTTACCAAGGGAAAGCATAGCTCCGGTGACCTCTGAAAACATGCGGGTGTTCATCAGACTGATCTCTGACCCGGAGTCAAGCAGGGCAAGGGCCTTGACACATCCTCCCACTGTAACTGAGGTGTAGATGCGCCGGGCGTTGCCCTTACGCACTAAATCACCCAAGAAGGTCAAGAATGGTGTGTTAGCGTGTTGGGAGGAGGTCATCTTGGGGAATCCCTGTGATTCCCCCGGTCCCCTCCCCCAGCTCACGAAGTAGACTTCTTGAGCGGCGGGGGGGTTTTCCCGGCTTAGTCATGCTGATGAGGGTTCTGTGGCTGGTCCCTGCGGAGGGTCAGCTACCACTTGGCTGGGGAACTTCTTCACTACTTCAGTGACGGCCTGTATGAGTTCGGCTATCTCCGACCCTGGATGCTCATTACGTTGGTAACCTTGGTGACCGTGGTGACCTTGGTAACCTTGGTGACCTTGGTGACCTTGGTAACCTTGGTGACCTTGGTGACCTTGGTGACCTTGGTGACCTTGGTGACCTTGGTGACCTTGGTGACCTTGGTGACCTTGGTGCCTACCGTTATACTTACCTCCTCGTTTGTTGTTTCTGTTGAACCCCCCCCTTTGCTGGGGGAAGTTGCGTGGGTTTGGCTTACCTGACCTATCGTTCCTATAGTTCTGCCGGCCGCCCCCTTGGTTCGGGTGCTGGCGGCCATCTGATGCTGCTTGGTTGGTGGCTCTATCCCGAGGGGTTTCACTGCCCTCAAGGGTTAAGTCTGTATCCTCTGACGCCTGGATTCCCAGGACTCTGGCTTCACCCCCGGGTTTCTTACCTGTCTCCTGGCGCAATTCCCACACCATTTGCGCATGTTTGCGGATTTCTTTCATAGGGGGATTGTGGGTCCGGTACATCAGTGAGACGTCGTACCTTACCAGTTCGTGGAGATTACGGACAAATAGGGACTTGAAAGCTTGGTCTTCCTCTAACCCAGGTGCGTGGCGGCCCTGGAAGAAGGCTACCTGCAGGCGCCGATAGTATTCCCTCGGTGGTTCTGTCTTCTTCTGGGTGACTGCGTAGGCGCCCATGGCGGCGGCGGTAGGATCATTGTAGAGGGAGTATTCTTCCCTCAGAGCTTGGCAAAGAGCCGAGTAAGTATCCCTGGTGTCAGGGGGAAGAGATTCCATGAACACATGGACGCTCCTGGATGAGGTTTTCCAGATGAGCTTAAGCTTCTCCCGCGTGGAGGGGCGAGGGAGATCTAGCAAGCAGCGTTCGACCTCCCGGAGGTAGTCATCAACACTAGCCTCTGGGTTTCCCGGGTCAAAACGCTCGACATCTCTAGCAAGGGATTCAAGTTGACGGGTCCTCAGGCCTCGTTCTTTTGAGACGCCGTCGTCTGAGTCTTCTGAGGTGACGTCTCGGTCATCTCTATACCGTCGGAAAGAAACGGCCTGAGGACGGCTGGAATCGCGAGGATCAAAAGCACGAGTATTTCGATGGGTCGGAGTATAATATTCTCTCCATTGTGATGACGAGACTGGGTCGTCAAAGCGCTGAGCAGTACGAATGCGTGCAGAGGGGGGGGCACCGCTGTATTGGGGGACTCCTGAGTCCTCATAGAAAAGTGTTGGTGGCTGTTGGTAGCTGCTCACCACAGCTCCTGCGTTGACCGGAGCTGCGTATCCTGGGTGCTACTGT